>NC_071355.1:202575688-202919438 GCF_943734655.1 Sabethes cyaneus
GACTTATGGTGCGGTAACACCGCAAGATTCCTATTCCCTTCCGCCATTTCCGACAATCGCCGAGCTGCACGTATCAACTACCTGCTACCGTCGCGCTTCGCTTCCACTGCAACGCTCGGAATCAACATCCAGCAGCGAAAGTCCAAAACCTCCGCGAGTTGGTATTTACAAATACTCCGCTCTACCGAGTGCGTCCAGTTCTGCCTCCAGCTCGCCTGGCTACATCAACAATAACAATCCCAACACAGTGAACAACAATGAAGTGGCGGCAGTTGCCGCCGCAGCAGCGGCTACCGGCGTTACTCCGGCTCCCCGGGGTCCCACACCGCAAAGTCCTTCACAACTGTGTGCTGTTTGCGGTGACACTGCCGCCTGTCAACACTACGGAGTGCGAACGTGCGAAGGTTGCAAAGGATTTTTCAAGCGTACAGTACAAAAAGGCTCCAAATACGTATGCCTAGCGGACAAAGCTTGCCCCGTGGACAAACGAAGACGAAACCGGTGCCAATTCTGTCGTTTCCAGAAATGTTTAACCGTTGGTATGGTTAAGGAAGTCGTACGGACCGATTCGTTGAAAGGCCGCCGTGGGCGGCTACCATCCAAGCCGAAATCGCCCCAGGAATCTCCTCCAAGTCCACCGGTTTCGATGATTACCGCACTGGTACGTGCTCACGTCGACACCACACCCGATCTCGCCAGTCTAGACTACAGCCAGTACCGTGAGCCCGGCCAGAACGAGCCGATTATCTCCGAAGCGGAAAAAGTACAACAATTCTACAACCTCCTAACGACGTCCGTCGATGTGATCAAGCAGTTTGCCGATAAACTGCCCGGCTTCAGCGATCTCAGTCCCGATGACCAGGAACTTCTCTTTCAATCGGCATCCCTCGAGTTGTTCGTACTGCGACTGTCCTACCGAGCTCGAATCGACGACACCAAGATGACCTTCTGCAACGGAGTTGTCCTGCATAAGCACCAGTGCCAGCGGTCGTTCGGCGATTGGCTTAACGCCATCCTAGAGTTCAGTAAAAGCTTGCACGCCATGGAGATCGACATATCGGCGTTCGCCTGTCTGTGCGCGCTGACTCTCGTTACAGGTAATTAAAAGTTCCTTTAACACTCGAATAATTTTTAAATTTTCGAATTCTTCATCTAAACTTAGAACGCTACGGCTTACGGGAACCGAAAAAAGTCGAACTGCTGCAGATGAAAATCATCAGCAGTCTGCGCGATCACGTGACCTACAACTCGGAAGCCCAACGAAAGCCGCACTACTTCAACCGGTTGTTGGGCAAACTGCCCGAGCTGCGGTCGCTGAGCGTCCAAGGGTTGCAGCGAATATTCTACTTGAAGCTAGAGGATCTCGTTCCGGCACCACCACTCATCGAGAACATGTTTCTCGCTAGTTTGCCATTTTAAGCACAACAACAATGGATGGATGACTAGCTAGCAGTTGTGGATGTTGAAGAAGGAAACAAAAAGACACCGAGACAGAGACAGAGCCAGACCGACGACGACGACAAGTCGGAGTTGGAGTCCGGCAGAATCTTAGAAGAGAGAAGACTTGCAAATTTTAAACTTTACACGATTCTACCGAGGAGTGTTTTGCGGTTTTATTTTCAATAGTTGTTTCTACACTTGCATAGCAATTGAATAACACGATGTGTTTGGATGTGTGTGCGTGTGTATCTGCGTGAGTGTGTGTGCGTGTGTCTGCGTGTACGAACAAGATTAGGGTATTACCTTTCCACAATAAATGTGCAAATCAGAATTAGGTTAGATGTTGTTGCCCGTGTCGAAATGTACTTTCCCTTTAAGTGTACTTCTCCCGGTTTGATAACTCTATTTCTAGGTGTAGCCGCTAGCCAACGAACCGTACGCACGTGATAATTTGGAAGATTTGCAGATCTCAAAAAAATCTCGTTCTTTGGTGAATCGGTAATTTTACACAAATGACAATGAAATTTCCCAGTAACGAACACCAATCGCTCCGAAATGTCTAGCGAGTTATGATACAACTTAATACTAAAAAGTTATTATCCAGTTTCCATCCCGTAAGCTGTCTGTATCGTCGACTTTTGAACCCTTCAATAATATATTTTGGTACTAATCCTCGTATAAGTTGTAGTTTCTTCATTCAAGCAAGATTGCAACATTTTTTCTTTACAATTTACTGGCCAATTCTCCAGACAAAAAATGTGTCTGGAAATTTTTTTTACTTAATTGTTTACAATGATGACCAACTAAAAGTCGGAAAACTATGCTTCGCCACATGCAAAAATTACAATTTTTTCGGTTACGGCGGAAAAACTGACAACCAGTTATGTGCCATCGTTAATCGTTAGTTTTTCGCCTATAAAACTTATCAAGAATTATTTGCTAATGACACTACAGGAATGAACTATGTTATCGAGTAAATCGAGATTTTTAAATCAATCAACGAACAGCTCTGCGTCCAACCGATCACAGTAAAATGGCATTTATCGTCAAAACGTTAGAGGATTACGAAAGCTAAAAACTGGAAGTTTGCTAAATAATCTTTACATAACATTACCCACTGGTTACAGTTTCTTTAGTTGCAATCGTCCACCTGCTACCAACATATGCCATAGAGTTGGTTACTTACAACTACTGGTCGAACTTATAACTACCAATTTCCGGTGGGGCTTGTTATCCGATTACACCACCCACCTATCTTTTATTCTACGGTCTGATACGAAGTTTTGCTACGCTTTCCTAATTCTGATATTCTGCTTTTCAATTAAAGTAGATTTTTTAATTTATAACCTTTGACTCATTGAACTATTATTGATTATTGAGAATAGAAACAAATAAAACCTTGGCTTACAGGTTTTCGAAAGATTTTATTGATAGACTTTGCAGCCCTGTTAGAGTACAAAACAATTACGGGGCTTGCAGCGCCGCCCAGCCGAGGTTCAATCAAGACTTTTTCATGTAGATCCATCACTGCGACCAGTACGGTTGATCTATTTTGATATCTCCCGGGTATTTGCTGTATCCTGCACAACATTTCTTTTCGCTATAAACGTTATTGAGTGAGCGATATGCTTATTGTCAATTCTATATGTGCTTGTCTGTATAGGATTAATCCTTCTTTCAAACCTATTAAAGCGCCAGTGCTATCTCCAATTATAGCTCACCTTGGCGATTCCTCATTACGTTGCTCTGACCAGTACACAACAACTCAGAAACGACTTTTACACTATCATAGAGGCTTCATATCGGGGTAAAATAGAATTCAGTATGAAGGAAGGGTACCCAAGTAACAGTTCTAAAGCCGCTTGGGTTTATTTGAGTTTTACAAAAGTTCAATACTTTTCACACGTTGCCTAGCAATTTTACCAAAAGTTATGAATATGCTGTTCTTGACAGTGTCCAGTTCCTGAGCGTCCTTTTTGTGGGTTTTATGCGTGCAAAGCAGTCCAATTCGATCAATCAGTGGCTGGTCTAAAATGGTCTAAAAATCTGCTGCGAGGTGACATGTCTCGTCTCAGTTAATGATTATATCTGGTTTTATTGTGGTATTACGCAATACAAGTCAAAACATACTTATAACTAGCTAAAAGCAAAGCCATGGGTTTATACCGTCTTTAGACATTACCCTTCTTTATCGACAGACTTCGCAGCCGGCTGTTAGAGTACAGGAAAATTACGGGGCCAGTGCAACAATTCTACTGACTTTAACTAGCAAGCACCGCCTAGCCGAGATTCGAACATACGACGACTGGCTTGTTAGACCAGCATCGTACCTCGAAACTAGCTGGGCGGTACTTATAACTAGCTATAAAACCATAATAAAACTGTTAATAATACGTCATATTAGTTGGCTGCTATGTATATAAGTCTTGTCTGTAACCAAAACCAGGCCCCTGATAGGGCGTCATATTTTCGTGGTGAAAATCTCCTACGTTAAGCAAAGACTCAAACCAATTATACCAGATTGCATTCAAGATGAGCAAAAGTAACGTTGTTGCATCTCATTGAGTTACATAGCGTAATTCCGGCTCACTCTCAATTAGACGTGAGGCGACGCATGCGGGTTACAGCTAGTCTCTTATAAACTTACTATAAGTGGGTGTAGCAATACAATATGGCCAAAATAATTCTGTTAGTTTAATAGTGCTGTTAATATGATAACACCCTGGCAAAATATATTTTTTACTGCTATTTTGGAGCATATTAGAGTTGAACTCCGAAGACATTCTTTTATGCGACCCCATATTGTCATATTCTAGTACTTGTTTAGTCCGTAGACTAAAATTCTTCAAAGTCAAGTGTGAAATGCAGAAAGAAAGCTATTATCAATCGGTTTTTATGTCACAGGAAGCAACTAGAATGATTTTATCAAAAATTGAGACTGACTAATTCAATATGCACAAAAAAAATTAATGCGCATATGCTGCACAACTATGGAAATTGCTGGAAATTTATTATTGATCCTATCGGATAATTAATTATGATTGCCATAATTCAAATCGATCAGGATGATCTGATAATAAAACTTTAACTTCTCTGCTCACGGATATATTTTCAAGTTAACAAAGCAAACTGACTGATTTACCTATAAGCTTACTAAAGTAAGCTTCGTGCTTTATACAACAAAGTGAAATGCTTCATTAAAATATGGCGATGGCCGTCATCCAGCGAAAAGCATAATCGGTTTTATTACTGCTTTCAGCAGAGCGTGATAAAACTACTTGAGCTTATAACCTGAGGTTATAAAAACATTCTGAAGAATGGTCCGCTTGGCCGGAAGGCAATTTTATAGCGGTCATCAGAGGGTTTTATTGGAGCTCATAGTTTTACTAGCGGTTTTATGAATATGGTCAAGAAAACCATAAGAGGAACGTAATGGAATTGAAATTGATTCTTGGGTAATGAGGGGCCTGAGAATAAACTCTTGTTTTGACTTTGCGTTACTAACTTTGACATCGTTAGTTTTCCGGTCAGAAACCAGAAATAAAAAACAATGCTATCGTGAGAGTTTTGTCACTAAAATGTAACAAATTGGCATTCAAAAAAAAAAATATAAATTTTCCAAGAATTAAAATATACTTTTCCCGACTATTCTTTGGAATTTTCCATCACCGCAGAAAATTTAATAGAAAACATGCTCATTTTTGTGGGATCTTGCAGTAACAAGGCTATCAAGTATCCTTGATAAGCGAGTTGTCGTGGAGACAAGCGAGTGGTCGAATCTTAGTAGAATCAGGCCATTCGATGTTAAGTGACTGCACATAGGTTTATTCGCAGGTCCCTAAACATTCCTCTTTCATACTGGATTCTGTATTTGCCAACAATAACGTCAGGGCAAATTATAAGCGCGTTATTGATTCGAGATGCGTATTGAAGTCGCTTCTCCATGGGCAATTTATAATTAATTGCCGCACTTCCTGACTCTAGAGAGCGAGATTGGGTGAAAAGTAGTAAAAGCATAAAAGAAAAAGGAAATGAAAATATCGACACTTAAGTACGAATAAAAAACATTTCGCTCACCAAAAATAGAACAAAGTGTGGAATACAAAAAAACACCTGGACGTATGTCACAGTAGGTCAAAATGCTGGTCGCAGTAATAATGTGATAATGTAATAATAATTTCATGAAATGCTGTTCAGGGGTGTAGTTTTCGAATGAAAAAAAATATTTTAAAAATTTGAGTTTTTTTATTTTCCCAGAAAACTCTAGCGAAAGCTTCGTAATTTCATGAGTATTCATTAATTTTTTGTCAGTTCTCCAGGAATATCTGAGAAAAGTTTTCCAAAAAAAGTTTTGTGTGATGGAAACTCTAATGCAACATTTTAAACACAATTGCAATCGCTCTGCAGTGCCTCAAAGCAGTATCCTAAGACCCATGTTTTTTGTTCTGTTGATGAGTGCTAACTTGTCGGTGAAGCAAAAGTCATCGAAATCATTGGATTAAAGTGGCACTTTGCCTGCGGAAAGGCAGTTCAACATTTTAAAATTGTGTTCAATTTTTTTAGCGGCAATTTTTCAATAACTAAGCACAAAATTTTCGATCCAATAAAAACATTCTCTCAAGGTTTGTATGAATTCATGAAAACAGGCTTCGAATGTCAGTTTTGCATGAACTGTTAGGCTGCGCTTTTTTAACCAATGTTGGTGATAGTTGTGACAAACTATGTACCAAATTTGTAGCTTCATAGTTCGACCGATTCGTAATACTTGTCTTTGGAGGTTACCAAATGAAGACAATCGGTTTTTATGTTACAGGAAGCAACTAGAATGACTTTATTAGAAATTGAGTTTGACTAGTTACATATGCACAACATGATATAACGCGCATATGCTGCACTACTTCGGAAATTGCTGAAAATTTATTATTTATTCTATCGTATATTTAATTATGGTCGCTATAAACGATCTTTATCGGGATGATCTGACAATAAAACTAACTTTTATCACCAATTAACTTTTATGTCCAGTATAATTATATAAATTACGCTAAATATCCATAGTTAATAAAACAAAATATGATTTCAAAAGTCAATTTTAGATTTTTCAATATAATTTTGGCCCTTTGATGTATTTTAGTACAAACTTATAATGAACTGTCATTTTGTCATCCAGAATTCAGTCTACCCCTCCAAAATTGTTAAAAATTTAAAATTATTTTTTGTTTAATTAATTTGGCGAAAAATAATACGTTGTGTCAACTCCTAGGAACAACAAATCTACAATTATCACGTGCGTCAGTTTAGCGCAGCAAATGAATTACACGAAACATACAACACGATAAAGGATTAACAATTGTCGTAACATAATATAATAGATATAGGATAGTTACAGTTTTTTCTACTGTAACTTCTAAGCAATTTCACGTACCACTCTTTTCTCTAATAAGTTCTTTTCAGTACTTTTCAAGAGATTATTTCAAGTTTTTTTAGGTTTGACTTTCATTAACGTACAGATAGAAATGAATGTCTCCTCAGTTGTCCATTAGTTGAAAAGTGTAGGTTTAAATTTTACGATTCATTTTGTAAATAGTAGGTATAGACGTAAAGTATAAAGCAAATTATTTACATTAAGAAACTAAGAACATTACATGTGCAAATTTGCATAAATTTTTATGCCATTTACTCGAAATTAAATCACTGATAAACACAGAGTTTACTTCGGTTTGATATATCATACTAAAAAATGTAACAAAATGTGTAAAATGTTATGAAGAACAGAAGAAGAAGAAATTACTGAGGCAACGAAAGAAGGAATTAAGAAGTGGTAGTACAAATTTTACCTAAAATAAATGATAAACAAAAAATACACTCTGAGAGAAAAAAAATCCTACGAAGGAGATCACGCAAAACTGAAATCGGGACAAAAAAGGCACTTCTTCTCTCATAGTTTAAGTTTTAAGTTTACACACACACACAATCTGTCTACCCAAAACCTTACGTCCTGCACGTCGATTATGAATGTTGTTGAACTATAGGAAAAGTATATTGAGAAAAAAAGAAAACAATGCGATATTTTTATGCTAGTCGATTATGTTATAAACGAAAATCGGAAATTCTTTTGCAGTTTGCATAATTTTTGTAATTATATTTTACTTTCTAAGTAGTCCGATAAGCTTCCGTTTTATGTCCCAGTATAGATTATGTTAAGAACAATACTCATACAAGTGAGCACAAATTTTCGATTTGCCAGTTATTCGATAAGTTTATCTTTAATTAACGCTAGATTATTACGAGCAACACTTGACATTTAACAAATTTTCGTTACCAGAACTTGCCATTGATCTTATTTTGTTGAACAACGCTATTACGTTTTTTTTTTTTGTTGTGTTTGATTTTGAAACGATAATCGCATAGTTTAGACTAAATGTACACGCAATCGCATGGGGAAGCAGTTAAACCAACTTACCTAAGTAGAAATCCAGCAAATTGAAAAACCAAACAAAGCGAAGATCGAAGCAGTTACAATTTAAGCAGGTAACAACAAAACTGCCATTTCATTTTGTGTTTCCAGAAGAAAACACCCAGAATGTGATCGACAAAGTGACAACCGTCTACAGCATACTTCTGATAGTTTTCCACACTTTTTCCTACCGTGCCTTGGTTTGCTCTCGGGGTAGCATGCTGGTCCCAAAAGAGCCAGTAGAACCATAGCGCTGCTCGCGAATCCTTCAATTATCCAGTCTGGTCCGGTGCAAAAATCGACTGCGAAGGTTTAAAATCGTGCAAATCAGCAGAGTATGTATTTGTTTTGTTTTGGAACATTACCCGTCATCTTGCTGCAAAACAAAAAAAACGCGTTTGATTAACGCACGTTGGTTAATAAAGTCGCAAATAGCTCACCTGGTGCTTTCTTAAGACCAGCATTATTTGATTTAAACTAGTTAACCAACGTACCGTGATTAAATGAGTAAATTCCCCAACAAACGTCACTTGTGCCTCTTAAAAAACAAACTTAATGGTAAAACATCGCCTTCTGCGATGAACTAAACTCCGAAGCTCTGAACGATAGAAGGATCACCCAATTTTCCTGAACCATAAATAATAAAAATAATCTTTTCCCGCGTTCATGTGACCAGCAGATACCTGAAAGTGCCATGTTAGCCCCCGAAAATATATGTACCCTGATTCGACTGATAGATAACCGTCAAAGACGAAGGAATGTAGGAACGAGACAGTACGAACTGAATGCCTTTTAGTAGCTTAGACCGAAAATAAAATATATGTAATCGGACGTTTAAAACGAAAGAAATTCATATTGAACTAAAAAAACAGCTTTCCGGAAACAAAAAAAAAAACATTTTTGGATCAACTTTTTCTATTTAAAAAAAAACGCATTCATACAAAACAGTGGTTTTTTGTGTAGTTCATGTCAGCACACGGTACAGAGAGTGATAAAGAGTTTCCTTTTCGATGTAGGTAAAATTTGTGATGTATTAATTAGAGCTTCGATTTTCCCCCCGGAACGAAGTTATTCTGTGCATTAGTTTGTGATGATGTAGTCTAACAGGAAAAAAAACAATTCATTTCAACGTTATTGACATGTTTATTTCTAAAAACAATCGTATACTATTTTACATCCAAATTTGTTCGTATGTAAATTTGTGATAACATTTCTCTACTAAAATTGATAAAACAACTCCAGTTTCTTACTTACAATATTTCTAACGAAATTAGATTTTTCTCTATCACAGAATTGCCAATCGAATTTATGATAACAAACAGCAAATTACATACTATAAACTAAAGTGCAAGCAGATCAGGCTCCATCGTTCGGGAAGATGTGGAACCATGCTGCTTGCCGTTGAATATTGTGAAAAAAGACACCTTTAAAACGGGAAGTTTTCCGAATATTTCTTAACAAATCTAAACACTGAGTATGTTTCGATGTAAACACAAAAAAAGGAAAGGATAAACCAAAAAGAAACAAATCGATCTCCGTCCCATCTTTCGAAAAAAAAGACTTAATCTTTAAATTTTATTTGACACTTTCTATGCAATCTTTCGGCGCATTTCAATAACGGTTTTAAAAAGAAATGGAAAATTTGCAATATACCGATTATGAGATAGAAAGTTCGCTTTTACTTCCCAGCACAGAGCATCGCGTGACGGAATAATTTTACATTTTAAATTCATTGTGTACTAGAATGACTAGGTTGACAAAAAACCTATCCTGTAAAAAGTAACTGGACGCATCAGTACAAAGCAAGAGATGAGAGAGTTTATTTTTGTTTTAGATACCGCTGATTTTCTGTTGAACCCCCTGTTGTTCGTTCTCCTGACACCCGATCCATCCTTACGAAAGCGAACTTATCCTATACCCTAGTGAATGTATGAGTACTTAAACTATCTGACAAACATATCCTAAAAATGCCTACACAAACAATAAATGTTAAACCGAGTCGCGATAGCGGTTAGATCCCGAGCGGAGATCGCTTCAATGAATACGAACAAACTATGTTACATATGATGTAATTGATAAGTTTTATTTTTTTGTATAGTTTATCATCCAAAAAATCCGTGTTCGATAGATAGGTAAAACATTGAATGCGCAGACGCTAGAGATCCTTCCCCCCAACAAGAACTCTAGACAAATTAGAATACGTTACAACTCGTTAGTACTTAAAGCATCCCAAGCGTGAATTTAAGGAACATGACAAATTACAATCGTGAAAATTCTCAAATAAGATATATTAAAGTACATGAAGAACCTTTAATTTTAAAAAACATAAATGTTGTCAAAGCACATTATGAGCATATGGAAATCAGAGAAACCGAAATATACATATACGTATTTCTTTACTGTTAAACTGTGTTTTAGAACCTTTCTTTTGGTGAAGAAAAACCTTCTGTTAGAACCAATAGGTCAACTGCATCGCCCCGTCTGCCGTTTTCTGTGTATCCATAGTGCTGGCCTGACGGGCAATCCGTTTCATAGTCTGCCGTCGCATGCGTGAAACTTCCAGAGGAGTTTTTTCGTTGGAAGCATCCGGTTCGTGCAAACTAATCGTGATCGGTATTCCGGCGTTGAGCTCCAACCCGCTGTCGGGTGGCTGGTGGTCCAGACTCTCGTACGAAGTGGCCGGCGACTTCCTTGCCGGAACACATCGAAAGCAATCGTCGATGGTCCAATCTTTACCGAACAGTTCGCCGTCTTCCAACGTCTGGGGCAGCCGATGGTGAAGAGTTTCCGGTAGACGCAGTCCCGTGAATCCACCAGCCACCGATATGCAACCCATAATAACTAGCGGTAGAATTAGGTTTTCTTTTCCCTAAAATGAGTTGTTTTCAATCATCTAACTCGGTTATTTACTAGAGGAAACAACCTACCAAATAAGTAATAAATGGTATCACAATCAGACCTAGTCCTCCAATATAACTGGAGGTTCCGATTCCGACTCCACGCACCTGTGTGGGATACAGCTCCCCAGCAAAGGGATAAATAATGAGAAATGAAGCTGACAGTGCTGCCTTCGACAACAGGTAAAGTATCAACGTCTCCGTGACTGCGTCCTCCGGCAGAACAACGGTTGCTACGCAACTAATCCCTCTGAAATATTAAAAATAAATTTTAATGAAATTTAAAAAAAACTAGGTTTAAAATACTGTACCCCAAGATCATCAGCATACACATCGGCCACCGCCTGCCCCATCGGTCCATAGCGATCCAGCATATCACGTAGCTAGGAATTTCCACCAACGACGAGAGGAAAAAGCTCAGATACTGATTCTCCCCCAGCGACGGTCCGTAATAACTTAACCCTAGATAAACCGTCTCGTTCACAAACCAGTTCAGCGTGATTAGAATAGTTTTCAGTCTCATATTGGGCGTTCGACATAGGTCGAACGCACCGATCGATACTTCCTCCCTCTTCACGGTTCTACTTTTCTCCGCCAACATCCTCTGTTGCAGTTTATTTTTAAACGCAGCCGGAAACTGCTTCCCATTCACCTTCGCCATCTGTTCGAGAATTTTCAGTGCCTCCTCCAGCCGACCCTTCATCAGAAGCCACCTCGGCGATTCGGGCATTATAATCAAGTACAGAAAATACAACAGAAACGGCACCGAAGTGTACAGGGTCAGTTCAACCCAATCTCGGATCAGATAGGTCACCCCCGCCAGCATCATCAGCCCGAAGGTGTAGAAGGTACACGTCATAACGGTAACGAACGACCGATAGTTCGGCCCGACCAGTTCCAGCGCAATAATGAACGGGATTTGGTATACGGCGGGGATTGTGAGGCCCACGATAACACGGCTGAAAGCCCACATGCCAAAATCAGTGCTAGCGGCCGTAATGAAACTGCCCAGCAGTAGTGTTGCCAGACATGAAAAGTACGATGTCCTACGACCGGCGCGATCGTTCAGCATTCCGAACAGGTACACCCCAACCGGGCCGCCCGTGTTCAGTGCCACTAGTCCTAGCGTGGGATAGATGTCGTACTCGCACACCAAATCGAACTGAAAGGTTGTAGAAAAAAAAACAATTTGATTATTGTATTCTATTTACCTTTCGCTATTTGGACATATTTGGATATTATATAACGTTAATAAAGCATACGTAATAATTAAATCCAGTAACTTTATACCCAATTACGGGACATAAACGCCTAAAAAATTTGTAAAAATCATTATTTTTATATTTTAGATTTTGATTCTCAGTCTTTTCCGCTTATTTTGATACTAAATTTGTAATGACCACGGGAAGTGGCCGAAAAACGATTATACATAAGCATTCCAGTGCCGCGTGGAACAACTTCGGCGAAATAAAACGCCGCTCCTGGAAAACCATGATTTTCAAACTTTATGCACCTTTTTCTCAGAAACTACATAACATATTGGAACAAACTTTTTTTGTTTTGTTGGTAGGGTAACCAACCTATTTTGGACCCCATCAGCAGCTGTACATAATTTGGACACTTCCATTTGCTGTAAGTGTCCAAATTATGTACAGCTGTTAAGGGGGTCCAAAATACGTTGGTTACCCTAGTAGGTTGGCAAAGACTTCTATAACTTTTGAGGTTTGTAAACGAAACACAGCCAGAGAAAAAAGAAAAAGAAGACAAAATTTTATTTTTTCAGGCATCCTTTCTTCTTCTTTTTCGTTTTTCTCAAGCTGTTTTGTTTACGAAACTCAAAAGCTATGAAAGTCATGTCCCCTTAACAAATTAAAAATAAATAGTTTTAGATACTTATGCCAAAGTAAAAAATATAACTTCTTATGTTTATAATTCAATTAATTTTTTGACAAACCACCCATTAACTCTAAAATGTTAACTCTAATGAAATTTTCCTCCTGTTCTTTTCCATTTTCCCATATTTCCTGTCCCGTTTTTCTCTTTTTTCTTGTTTTTTTTCTTTTCTGTTCCTTTTTGCGACTTTTTTGTTTACTTCTTCATTACGCCCGCTTTTTCTCCTTTCCAGTCTCATGTTTTGGTTTCTGTCCCGTTAACTCCTATTCGATTTTTTCATTTCCATCTGTTCCGTCTTTCCTCTGCTTTCAGTCCTGCTTTTCTTTTCTTTCTGCTCTCATATTTTCTAATTTCTATCCCGTTTTCTCTTTTTGTGTTTTGTTTTTTCTCCTATTATGTTCAGTTTGTCCACATTCCTTCCTCGTTTTCCACGTTTTTATTATTTTTTTTTTTTAGTTTTTGCCTCTTATCGTCTTTTTTCTCTTTCGCACTCCCTTTTTTTCTGTTCAGTCTCCTTTTTTGTCTCGTTTTCTGCCGTCTTTTAATCACTTTCACGCAGTCGCCAGCGTGTCCCTCCGCTAGCACGGAAAATGCTAGGAAAAGCGATCGTATCGATTACCGGCAGCGCCGCAGCGTGAGGTTGGCCAGACTGGCCCCCACCAATGCACATAGGAGTATTTGACCCAAAAAGTTGGCCATAAGTCCGAAATATGAAATGCAAGATTTTTATTTATATGTAGTATCTGTTATCTCAGCATAGCCTACTAGTCACGTTAGTATGATTTTGAAGTGAATTCATGCTTATCTGCGCTCAGCAAGCTGCCTATTTAGAACGCCATTCGGCAGTAAATTTTTTCGCTTTTAAAATGCGTTCCTCCGCTTGTTGGTGCAAAAAGCTAAAAATCCGAGTGAAATAGTATTCATTCACCATGGGTAAGTATTTATCAGCAAAGAAGAATGTTTTTCAATAGTTTTTATGTATAATTTCATAAAATAAATAAATGTCTTCAATACGAATAATGATTACGAAAATTACCCCAAAAATAGTGGTAAGATCTTGATACTTTAATCAATGTTTTAGTAACCTTCCGAGCATGTCCCGGCAAAATTTCAGTCACCATCAGATGGGTCAAACATCACAGAATATAGTTGAATCGAAAAATCTTCCGCATGGTTCCGCTTTGTCGTTTTTTAGACATTTAATTATTTTAAGGTAGGAGTCGTGTAGGTAAGACCGGCGCAGGGGGTAAGACCGGCACCCATAGAGTTTTACTAGAATGCATTAATCAATTGAGTTATTAAACACTCAACATGTTTGTATTCATTATTTCAGATGTTTTAAAACAGATCAAGCTTACTATAAATCGTCAAATATCAAAAAAATAAACAAAACAAACGCGAGTGTCGCTGACGCGCAGCCCCTTGTAACTTTTTGCGAGTAGGTTTTAAGCTTTACTCAGAAGAAGTTTCAAACTAAATTTTAAGACTTTATATATTCTAGCTAGTATTGTTTTCCGGCAGTGAGATTTAAGTAGAAATATGATAGATTAATAAATGTATAAAAATCGTCTCCTTAAAAAATGTGCCATGGGAGTAAGACCGACACCTTTCGAACGGGGTAAGAAAGGCATACTTGCAGGTCGCCGGCAACAGTCACAGTCTGCGTTTGTCTCGCCCTGAATCATTTCACACACTCGTTCAAAGTCATTTGTAGAGAAAAAGATGTTATTCAATGTTACGGAGAACCCTCCTTATGGTTGCCGTACATGTACCGTATTAATGACTATCGTCCGATCAACAAATCAGTAAACTGACCACTTTTGCGGAAGTTAACGGAAGTTATTCGGCTCTGGTCATTAAGGTATATGATTTGACTTCTATTGGGCTTGCCATGGAGTTCTAGAGTGATACGTGGAAGCACACGATGGGCTTAATTAATTTTAAATTTCTTTTATTCTCATATTATGTATTCACGGTCTCAAACACTTTCGAAATTACAGACTAAACTTCGGAAGGTATGTTTAAATTATTCTTAATAAAAACAATATACTGTACTAAATAAAACTTTCTTAGGAAATTTTCAAGAACACAATGCAACAGAGTTGTTTTGAATAGACTTCTGCTAAGTTCGGATCCATTCATTAGTAGCTCAAGGTTGATACCAAGAAAAAAAAGCAAACCTTCTTCAACCGAAACGTTGAAGATGTTGGAGATAAATCAATTTCAAACTAAAGAACATGAGGAATACAGCGACTATGAAACAGAAGACTAGAATGTGATGCTTCTATACGTATACGTACA
The DNA here is from genome assembly GCF_943734655.1 of Sabethes cyaneus. Lineage (NCBI taxonomy): Eukaryota > Metazoa > Arthropoda > Insecta > Diptera > Culicidae > Sabethes > Sabethes cyaneus. Next base: position 202,590,677 of record NC_071355.1, read on the forward strand.
CACCTCCACATTTAGATACATACAGGCACTTTTACATCACACATACACCTCTACATGCTTACATACATACGGACACACATACATACACACTTCCCAACACCTAATAAATGGTTATATTCTTAATCGGTTTTTTATAAATATAAGAGAAAGACCCGAATTGCACTTTACAGGGAATTAGTTGGCAATTTCTTTAACTTTATATGCAGAATTGGGAAATATTTAATTTCTGATCATATTTTATCAATATCGACTGGAAAGAAGCAATTTAGAATTTTGGCCAGCTTTTTGGGGCAAATACTCCTTTGTGCAATGGCTCAAGCTCTTAGGGGCGCCAAAAAAGGCCTCCATTTCAGTAAAGCCTTAGCAATAACAAATGCAATAAAAACTATACTGATTTTAGCATTTTTTTCATGCCACGTTATCAGTTGGTTTCCATGCAGCAGCCATGGTAAAAACCGTCAAACACCTAAAGCTCGATGCTTTATTCGTACTGCCCGCTCCACCCCGTAGCGAAGAAGCTGGACATGGTGAAGCACTTCGTATCCGCCGATAGAGCAATCTAACATTCGCAACATCTCCTCCCCCAATAGAGGTGAAAGTGCTGTACCGAAGCCTAGTTCCGGCTGCCCGAGAGGTTGGAGAAACCGGCTAAACGGTACTTGACTTATGTACTTGACCAAAATGGACATTATCATGCGGAAGCGTCAGTCGAGGCTGGCCGTGTCTAAGTAGCAGACAATCATCCAGAGAATGGCTGAAGGTGCTGGTGAAAAACATCTTTCCGGCAAAGCAAGTTCCCGAATAGTATCCTTCTGTGTGGCTGACGATCAGAGAGGAGAGAATGTTCGAGCCGCTGTTATTTCGTTCAGGGTTTACGGTGAACCAGGAGATACGAAGATACAGTTTGAAGAACCTACCGGAAATTACCGCTTTCATTAAAAAGTATTGCGCAAAGAATGTGGTCTTTGGCCGAGCCTGACCTTGGCCCATCAAACCAAGAGAGGAAACTAGAGGAGATGAACCGGCTGAAGATAAAGGTTGAACCGACGATCACCAACTCTCCCAACGTCCCCCAACTGCGATCAATAGTAAATATTAAGGTGAAGATCAAACGGAGCATTTACTTCAATAACTTTGTAGCCAAAAAGGATAAGGACCTGAACGCCAACGTCACGAGAGTGTTGAATAATATGCCGACACCTATCTTTTGATCAGCCATAGCGAAGATTCCGGTGATCAGCTGTAAAGCCGAGGGGCGCCAAATTGGGTTTCCGCCAAGGGCGCCGCAACGTCACGCTACGGCTCTGATTACCGGTACCGTTGACTTTTTTTCGTTCCTCCTTTTTCGCGTCCGAACACGTTCCAAGTTCAACTTCAAGAGTAGTGTTCGACATCGGAACGAAAATTGAAGTCCGGTTTTCGGTCCGGTCCAGTTAAAAATCGGCTCGAACTTTGTTATTCCGACTTTATTCCAGTCCGATTTGGCTCTGTTCAGGTTCCAGAACCGGAACTTCAATTTTCGTTCCGATGTCGAACACTATTCAAGAGTGCCAACCACAATGATTTTTTGACGTTCCGTTCTAAGCAATCTGCGTTATGCGCAGTGGTGTGCGTGCTAGATTTTAACCGGGGGGTAGTTCTGTGCCGAATAATGCACTGAACGCAAATAGCTTTCCGTTTTTGTGGCAAAGTAAATTTTTACGCTACACCCTCTATGTGATTCGAATGAACTCGACAATCCTTCCGGAACCGAAGCACAGTAATATGTAACATCCATCGTAGATTGAATCAGATTGACGAGCTTCCTGGAGAAGCTGATCTCACCCAAGATTTTCCATAACTCTTTTCGGTCAATGGTATCATATGCGGCTTTGAAGTCAACGAACAAATGGTGCGTAAAATTGCTGTATTTGCGGCCCTTTTGGAGGACTGTCGCAGTGCAAATATTTTATCCGTTATTGACCGTCCTTCAACAAGACCGGCTTGATAAATTCCAACAAATCATTTCGCAATTGATGATAGACGATGAACAACGATTTTGGATAGCATTTTGTAGGCGGCATTGAGAACGATGATCGCTCGATAGTTCGCACAGTTCAATTTGTCGACCTTCGATGGTCGATGGGCAGGGAACCCCATCTTTCCACTCCTCCAGTAGCTGTTCTGTCTCCCAAATCCTATCAATTAGCCGATGTAGACAAGTGCCATAACTCAGGAACAACAAAAAATGTTATCAAGAAAATTTTATCATTGAAAGATTAGAAATTGATGAATATTACGGTATCTTGATTATTTGTATAATGTTCTGATTGATTAGCAACGTAACAGGCAAGGTACTCGAATTCGAATTTTAATTTGAACTCATCAGATATACAATCATAATAAGTCATATTTTCGTGGATTTCAGGGCAGTATGCGATACAGTTGACCGCGACTAACTATGACAGATCGAGCACGACTGCGGTTTTCCGGACAAACTGACGCGGCTGATCAAAGCTACCTCGGAGTGAGTCATGTGCGTGTTTCGGGGGCACTCTCGAGTCCTTTGCGAAGAGAGTAGGGGATGAACTGTCCTGTATTTAATTCAACATTAGTATTGAAGGAGTGATTCGGTGAGCGGGTATCGCAACGAGATGAACGATCTTCAGCAAGAGCAGCCAACTCCTAGCTTTTGCAGACGACATCGACAATATTACTAGAAACCTTGAAACGGCGGAGGCAATCTACGCCAGACTAAGAACGGAATCTGGGAGGATTGGGTTACAAATCAACGCGTAAAAAATCAAATATATGGTAGGAAGAGGCTCCATAGAAAACAACCTCTCCCTTACTCGGCCAGTAACTATTGACTGTGATGAACTGGAAGTGGTTGATGAGTTCATATATTTGGGATCTCTGGTCACCGCCGACAATAATTCGAGTTAAGGAGATTCAATGACGTATTCAACCTATAATTCGAGCCTACTTTTTCCTCCGCAAGACGCTTCGATTAAGGAGCATACGTCGCCACACAAAACTGACGATGTACAAAACGCTAATCAGACCCGTAGTCCTCTACGAACTTGAGACAATAACTTTGCTTACGGAAGACATACGTACAAGTATTTGGACAAAAGGTGTTGCGGACTATTTTTGACAGAGTACAAACGGATAACTCTTCAAGAACCCCACCGGCACCAGGAATTGAGAGGCCCAACGTGCTAGATGCCAAGATGTCAACGAATTGGCGCCGAGTAGCCCAAGATCGAATACAGTGCAGAGGTATTCTTGACACGGCAAGAGCCACCCCGACTCTCTGCTAGCAGAAGTAAGATGTAAGTAAGAAATAAGGGAGTAAAAAAGTTTATCAAACACAAGTATAGTTTATGAATGCAGACCAGGTTGTTCTAAAAAGTTTTTTGGGTTGCTAGAAACATAGCGCTGAGCGAATTGCGTCCATAAAAATATTACCTGGAAACTGGTATTATCGTTTTTTTTGCTCCAATTCCGAAATTACGTCGATAAAACTAAGCTTTCGCGATTGTTTAGGGTTTGTGAATGAAGAACCACTATGTTTCCTGCGGAAGGTTAAGTATATCACATTCAGACCATATGGAAGATTAAAATAGCAGTTGAATCGCATAGCAAGGCTACCTGAGCAGTTAATCCTGACAAATTTCCATAAGTATGGTACATTCGCTACTATTCTAATTGCAAAATCCGTATTGATGCTAATATCACATAACATTACCCCTTTACTCATTTACATAAAGGAAAAAACCTTGCACCGCTGCCAATTATTCATTTAAATGAGCTCAACATTGTAAATGGATTACTGTTGGATTGACTTAAACTTGCTTAAACCGATCAGAACGTGGAAAAAAACGTAAACACTCACATCAATCACAATCGATGATTTCACCTCGGTGGTGTTGTATTCCCAGCCATCGCGACAATTTTCCACTGGCCACGAACTGTTTGGAATAACCAACTCCATGTCTGTACTATTTATAAGATCGTTCCAATTCACTGCATAACGGCTGCATTTACTGAACTCCTCGATACCATCGCGCTGCAATGAAAGAACGGTGATAATTATCAAAAACCTCTTACGTGTATTTCTGATTGAAACGTAAATCCGATCATTCCTATAAAAGAATAAATTCGTAACTAATCCTGGCATACTACTTCTCACTACCGAACTAGCTTTAAACTAGGTTTGGTGCAAAACAGTGCAAAAGCGACGGATTATGTACAGCTGACAAATGGGAAATGGAACGATTAAGTTTTTTCAGTCACGTGGTGCGGAAGGACAAAACCCATGTATTTACCCTCCACCTCCTTACTGCATAAACAAATGTCTACTCTAATCTATGTATGTACAAACTCACACGACAGCCCTTCGATGCTCTTGAATTTCACACCCCACTGAAGGCGACCAACCGCAGCTACTTATGTAACCATGATTCTAATTCCTGTCGCTCTGAAGGGTAAAATAGCATGAATGGGCAATAAAAATAGCTGCAGCTGATTAGTACACAGTTACTATACAAAAAAAATTAAAACACCAATTCAAACAAGTCTGGTCTGCATTACATCCATCTTTGCATGAGCACCTAGCTGTTTACCAGCAAGCAATTCATTCATAAGCGATTTTCTCAATAGCTTGCTAACGATTAACACTTATCTACAGCTAATTCTAAGCCGCACATCAAGCAACTGCAAACAAGAGCTGACTCATCCGTAATTGATAGCCCCACAATCAACCCTAACCAGACGGCATTAGCGCCAAGTGCCGGTAGTAATTACCTCAACCACTGGAATGCCGTACTGCCTTCGCTCCTCTGCGCTGAAATTCTGCAGCTCCGGTATACGGCACCAATAGTCACCGGGAACGTCTGTCATAAACAGCTGATTGAAGGCACAGAACCCGCACGGAATGCAGGCCGGAAGACATATCAGCCAGAGCAATAGTTTTTGGTACCGTCCGAATTCGCCTATTGCCGGTAGTAGCTCGTCAAGGTCGAATGGTTCCTGTTGATAAGGTGATAGATCATTTAGGCATAGATAAATATTCAAAAGATTTGGGAAAGTATTGATGATGGATTTTGATCCAACTTAAGCAATCCCCTCAGAATTCAGTTACACTTTGTGGATGTAAAAGTATTGCCTAATTGCAAGACTGCATATTGTTCAAACATTAATCTAATTAACATTTGAACAATGGCAAGACAGTTTACCTATTGTTTACTGAAATAATATAAGTAAACAGTAACCAGTTTTACTCAAATATAATCTGTGGATAATTTTTAAAAAAGTGACGGCTTTCTTGATATAATTATGTTATTGCAACGTAGGACAATGTAGTGAAGCAGGGAAAAACTGGTTGGAGCATTACTACTTTAATGCTGTTACTAATAGAATAGAAAAATATCATAGGAAAAACGCTCCAGCTTGTTAAATCAATACACATTAAATTCTTTTAAGTGTAAGCTGATTTGATTTGGTATGGTATCTCTGACTCTGATTCATTAAAAAAATTTAGAAAAAATAACAACTATCGTAGATTAACTTCAGACTAGAGAAACTTTTCCAACTAGGGTAACTTATTGATTTGGCCAGTTTGGTGCGTAAAGATATAAGGAAAAATATCTTTCCCGGTTAAATTCTACTGGTAAATTTAATATCTCGACAGTTATGCATTTCGCCTACGACTTAAGGACGATTCAAATATGACGTCCACCAAATTTCTGCTTTTTTAGACCCCCTCCCCTCCCTCCTCTCTCCGATTGTGTCATTAAACTCAACCTCCCCCCCTTTTTGGACGTCACACAAAATAACCCAAAATAAAAATGAAAAGCGTGTTGAAAGTTAAAAGTGGTTCATCAGCTTCGTTTTAACAGTTAGTGTATGATTCAAAAAACATAGAAATATATAAATATAGAAAATAAAAGTCGCGTGTTTTCTCAAAAAACATAAATTTAAATTTTCAGATTTTTCCGGATAAACTGATCTTAGTGTTATCTTTTTAACGAAAATACTTTTATGGGCACAATTTATGAACTGCGCACAAGGGCAACAATAACGTTCAATGGCAAATCGTCACAAATCAATGAAGAAATGAAGCTTTGGTTTCAATTGAAGTAGCACCCCTCCGCTTCAAAACAAGCTTCAATCTGCGATCTTCGGAAGTAAGACAAGTTCGAAAATGAAAATAAATCGATGAGTGCTGAATGACTGAGAAACATATTTTTGCAGCCTTTTGATGAAAATAAAATTTTCTTCGACGGATGTCACATTTGCCTAGTTTGCCCTTCGCAAAACGCTACGATCAGGAAGCATACGCCGCCGCACGAAGCTAACCATGTACAAAACCCTTATTAGACCGGTATTTCTTTATGGACTTGAAGCCGTGACGCTGCTCACGGACGACATACGCGCCCTTGCCGTATTCGAGCGGAGAGTGCAGCGGACGATATTTGGCGGAGGGCAAACTGAAAGCGGAGAGTGGCAGAGGTGTATGAACCACGAGCTACAGGCACTGCTTGGGGGGACTCCTATCGTACATCTAGCGAAAGTTAGCAGGCTACGGTGGGCCGGACACGTCGTAAGGATGCTGGACGACAGTGCGACTAAAATGGTCCTCTTCAACAACCCCACCAGCACCAGGAACAGGGGGGCCCAACGTGCACGATGGCTCGACCAGGTCGAAAGCGATTTGCGACTTCTTAGACGACTAGGTAATTGGCGACGAGTGGCTCAAGGCCGAGTTGAATGGAGACGAGTGCTTGTAACAGCACGAGCCACCCCGGCTCTATGCTGAAGAAGAAGAAGAAGAAGATCCCCAACAACTACTCGTAAGCAAGGTAGTGGAAGACCAGCCAAAATTATGGAGGCAGAAGGACTTCGTTCTCTTTCTCGTGCCTTCAACCAATGTTGCAAATTATCGCATCAATGAGCGCTCACGATCCAGTTACCTGCGATAAAATCAATGCATTAATTTTCCCGCCAATCTCTGTGAACACCAAAAAACGCAAAGCCACCTAGATTTTTTAGTTCGATCCAGTTCATGATTGCAAACAGTTGTTTGGTAGAATCAAGAGATGCATTCGCAAAGTTAACATGACGGCCGATCCTATTCCGACGTCAAACGGAACTTTCGGCGAACAGCCAATAACGGACCGTTTTCAAATGTTCACTAATTTTTTCTCAACAACGGACAATATATCTTTAATTTCAGTAAATTAGATCATCTTCATGTATCTTTGTCTTTTTTTGACAGTTTGAGCAACAAATTCCAAAACTTTAGTTGCCACCCGTTAATAATTGCCTTATGCTAATTTTAAAACGACCTCTGCCTACATGAAAAACGAAAACTTCTGAATTTTTTTAACAAGCTAAAGCATTAAAGCGGATGGTTTTATCCAAAAACAGTTCTATGCCTTACAATATGGATTAGCAAACGTTGGCGAGAACGACGCGAAGCGATGGGGCGAAAAAGTTTGCTAGTCGCAGGAGGTCTGGGCAATCAATAGCGCAAGGTTTCGTAGGAATCAACCAGGCGGGCTTCATGGGTGTTCGCACAACTACAGACAACAACGCAATCGGAAAACTAATAACTAACTACGGCAGATAACCGGTCCTTAGAGTTTTAGAAGAAGATAGTAGAAGATTATATCAAACATAGAAGTGGAAGATAATGAATTGGACTAAAATTAGATTTGAAATTGAACTGAGAATTTAGCTTGAAATTATATTTAAATGTGACTTAAGTTGCTATGAAATTGCACTTAAGTTTGGACAAATTTGAACTTCAAGCATTACGTTAAAATTAAATAGAAATTGGACTTTAACTTGAGCGTAAAATGGAATTCAAAGTTAGAGTTGAATTAGGACTTCAAATTAGAGAAATAGGACTTAGATCGGATTTGCAATTGCATTTGAAATTAGATAAGAAAATTTTACCTAAAATTGGATTTGAAATTGAATGTCATATGGATATGGCATGGGATTTGATATTGAACTAAAATTTAAGCTAATAAATTTAGAACTGAAGTTTTTGAAGCGTCTTTGTAGAATACGAAACCTGAAAATTAAATAAAAAAGATAATTTATCCAATTTTATTCTACTATGTATATATACATAATAGAACATAATAAAAGAACGTAATGGAAAAGTTTACTTTTTTTATTTAATTTTCAGGTTAAATTTAGAATTCGAATTGGATTTGCAATATAAATGCAGATGTTTGAAAAATCGGAATTTTCTATAATGCACAACAATAATGTATCCTTTATGCACGAAATAAACAGTACGACCTCTAAACTATTCTTTGTAACCAAAAAATATGGTTTAAGTTTAATTCTAATATGTGTCTCAGTATTCAATACTCGTTGTCTCACTCTTCCCACCTACTGGGGAACAGTGAGCCAAAAAGACACCTTCACATTTGCGTTTATAACTATTTTATCTTTTAACCAAAAGGGCTGAAACTTTTTTTCAGACAACTAGAAGGATATACCTTCCAAATGGATTGGAGACCTCGTTGGTAACTATCACCAAAAAATTTTTAAAATTTTTGCTAAAAAAGTGTCTCACTTTAGACCTCTCTCCCCTACTTGATATTTTCCTTAAATCTGGCCTGAAAACAGGTATTGGACGTAAAATTTGACTTGAAATATGATTTGAAATTTCACGTGAAATTTGCGTTAAATTTCATAGAAAAGGTAGGGTAAGTGCCCCAGTGAATGTGTTATAAATATCAGATTGTGTTATATGTTTGATATACACCGATATTCTGCATTTCGAACGCTTTGCTCAATTTTTGCGGATCGTTTTAACATAAATCCTGGCTGAATTGGTGCATTACAGGGGCGTAGCCAGAAATTTTTCTTAGGGGGGGGGGGTTTACAAAAAAAATTCTGACATAGCCTAACCTTAAGGAGTTTATTCAGGAAATGGATAATTATTTTCACGTTTAAGATTAGCTCTTACAAACACCAGGATCAAGCTGGCTGGGTGTACATTAGATTGATTGATTGACTGAAATGGAGAATTATTTTCAATTAAAAGCTATTTTGAGTTTATACTCAGGGTTTTTCGTTTGACATCAAAAGTCGAATTGAAAGAAAAGAAGGTAAATGTTAAAATTGCGCCTCCCACTTGGCACGTTGTATATTCAAATCTCTGCTGGGAGAGACTATTAGAGTCAATATGGTCGAGTCCCTTCGAGGTGCAACAAGAATCGAGACAAGTTGACAGCTTATCCTGCATGCTTTTCAACATCACCCTTGAGAAAATGACCCGGCGAGCAAAATCGAAACGAAAGACTCAATTTTCAGTGAAGGTAGCAAACTTCTTGACCACTAGGGCTGTCTAACCGGTAGTACCGGTAGTACCGAAACCGGTAGTACCGGTAGTACCGAAACCGGTAATACCGTCCAATTTTTGGATACCGAAATACCGGTTTTGGCAAAGCAAAAAAACCGGTATCTCCGGTATTTTCTAATATCTTGGTTTTTTCAAACTCCTTATTCGAAGAAGAACTAAGTTTGATGGAAGATTGTAAAACTCATAGAAAAACAACTTGGTGTCAATGCTGCCGACATTCTGCGACTACTAACAATGAAGAAGGTGAAATTGTAGGTCAAATAATTATAGCTCTTGAACCCGTTTAAGGTACAGTAGAGCATCTTAGCCGTAAAAAAGTTTCATAGTAGTCAGACGTCGCGTTTCAATTTATTTTTGAACAACTTGATATTTAAAAGCCACCAAAATTTTCGAAGTTCTCAAATAACGAATTTATGCAACAAGATCAGGGCCCAGCAACGTCACTTATAAGCGATTTTTCAAATCACTACTCAACAATGAAGTAATGAAGCTTTAGTTTCGACTGAAACAACGCCTCTCCGTTTTAAAGCTGGCTTCAATCAGCCTCAATAAAACTGTTTTCACTTTATAATGTCGACCGATTTTAAAGTTTCGTTCAAATGTCTATCCAATATTCAGTAGAAGGCTAGCAACTTTGAATGCAATTGAATTGAATTTAAGTAACATTTCCGACAATTTAGCGAATATTATAATTAATCTACTCAACATCGACAAATCGTGCCTGACTGTCAATCGTAGTCATTTGAAATAGTCACTAACTTCAGCTGAAGCTTACTTAAAACGTTCTGTTCATCACATGAAACAAAGAAACAAATCGCTTCATGTACCTATAAAGCGAAGGTAAGAGAAAGTCAGCTTCATTTAATTGTTTCGAGGATGCCGAGCCCTAGTCAGAATACGGGAATATTTCCGCTTTTCGGGCATTCTTGTCATTAAAGGATCTGCCAGGAAAGACTTTGGAAGATTTTTCAAGTATTTCGAGTGATACATTGATCAAAAAAGCAGATAAAATTTCCAAGCTCTGCGAATAGCGAGATTGATAATAGAGAAGAGAAGATACCTGTGAACGATGAGGTTGTATAACATTTCGCCGATACCATTTTCATTCATTCGATTGATTTTTTTACGTCCCCCAATAGTGGCCGGAAAACGAGACTTGAGTGTATAGGAATCACGAGCAGCAGACACTACTTGGGGAAATTACCATCGGACATCTGGTGAAAGTCGGTAAGCAACGGTGGACCAGATAGTCATAAGGAAAACGGCTCTATTTAACAACCCCACGGACACTTAGATCAGAGGGGCCAACGTGCGTGATGGCTCAACTTGGTCTTGCGACTTGCGCCTTCTGAGACGCCTGATGGGAAATAGGTGACGAGTAACCCAAGATTGAGTTGAATGCAGCCAACTAGTTGAAACAGCACGAGCCACCCCAGGTCTATGCTACTGACGACGACAACGAGGATCGCACAACTAGTCCTGAAAATTTTCCTGTGCTCTAAGCAGTTGGTAGCAGAAATTTCAAGCTTCAAAGTGTAGAACAAATTTTCTTCTGGGGGAGATTTGAACCCCCGAAACCCACCCCCCCCCCCTCCCGTCGCTACGCTTATGGTGCATTACTTAGCCATATAGTATTGCGAATAATTGTTACTAGTTTTATTTTGCGAATTAATGTCGAAGGCGATGACCTCTTGTCGAAACAATATGTTCATACAGAATAAATAAATCAAAACAAAAAGTACACTGGTGCCATCTGGTGATTAAATACTGTGCTAAATTGTCTATCATAGAATGACCTGATCAATCTTGCCGAAGACAAGAAACTTGCATGTCATCTAACTTGTTTAACCGCGAACAATATTTATATAATGGTACACATCCACCACCTGGTGGGTGAATGCTGAGCCGTTCATCAAGTTTTTATCTACCACCGGACTATGTTCATTTTGTATCTTGTCTATATAATCAACTATAGCAAGAACGATTTACATTAGTAGAACCTAAAAAAATACGACCAAAAAATATCGATTTTTCGATCGTTCCGATCTCGTGTTCGCATATATTTTTGTAGAAGAAAGAATCGTTCTAGATGGTAAGAATTTGGTGATATATACGTCAAAAATCTGAAAAAATCCGATTTTTCCAACTTTTCTTCACTAAAACCCCTCCACAATAATCAAATCTTCCGACAAAAAACCCCTCCTTGTACAAGATCCCCCCTGCCCTCCTTGTCGACATTCATAATTTTATCATTTATTCCATTGAATTACCTTTCTGAAACGTCTAAAAATTCGGAAATCCGTCTATTTTTCGTTGAATTTTGGGGTCAAATTGACCCCAATGTACAGACAATGTAAGTATTTTTTTGTACATACAGAAGGTTAAACACGCCATCTGTTTACTGTGTTCTATTATAAATCGATCGCTATTCAAATCATCCAAATCCATTCATAGCTGGTAGAGATATTAACGGGAAAATTTTTTCATATTTTCATAGCGTTAACTAGAAGGAATGAAACCCTGCGGCAAGACGTAGTCGTACGTCAAAACTGTAGTTGCTGCAAAGATTCCACAAGAAGGAAAATGATTTCTAAAACCTATTCATTAGAAAAAACTAACTGTCCAAAAATAGTAAACCATGCGATGGTTTGGGTGTGTTATAGAACAAGGCTTAAAGACCGATATGAAGTTTTACGCTGACAATGTTTTGAAGAACCATTTATTTTTCAGCGCTGCTAAATTGCATGGCAGGTAATAGTAAATTTTGCTTTCAATAGGACATGCGCCCGCTCGATATGAAGATGTCAATAGCGTGATTTATTCAACGCGTGATTATTGGAAGGGAAATATAACATGTCACAAAATTTCATGTATGCAGCTTCACATAAAATGTATGAGAATACTTTCACTGATTATTTGTAATGATCCACTACGCGACGCGTCTTAATTTATAATCATTTTAACTGAATAGAGAATAGGTTTGAGTTAATAAACACTAAAACGACCACCAAACATTTTTTGGCACATTTTCATAGCACTTCACTTAAATATTTTTATTCAAAAATATAAAAATATTATTCAAAACTTGCTACTAAATCATTTATTTTTTATCGGGAAAAGTATTAACCCTTATTTACCGACAACTGCGAATTTTGATCGGTCGAGTCGAGGAAATATTTTAGCTTCTTCAGTTGATAAATTTTGTACTGAAGCCAAGCACAGGTTCTAGATGCTACATTCCGTTTTTCGTAGCTTGACCTTTTGGTTTTATTCAACAGACTTCGCAACCAACTCTTAGATTACAGCAAAATTACGAGGCTAATACAACGATACTATTGCCTCTTACAGCCTCTCTCAGTCGTACCACGTACCTTAAGATCGAGACCATCACATATTTTTTTTGAGGAAAGCGTTTTACAGGAGTATAATATCGATAATTGTTAATAATAGAAAAAATCCTTATAATTTGAAAAATTCGTTGAATTCCATGTACCATTGCACTGTACTGGTAGGATTTATTGTTAATTTTTGCCTCTTTCTTTATATCGATGTTTAAACTGTTACTGTTAAGTATTGTAGTTTATCAGACTTTCACTTATCTTATTTTATCATGTTAATCAACTATTCACACTTCACGACGATCTGTTGCTCACTTTAATGAGTATAGGTCACTATTAGTCAACTTCGAATTTCAATTGCGCTATGTAAATGAAACATAGAGCAGTTGTAATTAAATTTTGTCTCATATCTACCCACTGAATTCGAAATGTTTGTCCTTGCTTACGACATTTTTTCCATATTCGGTTATCTTGAGATCTTCATTAAACCAAACCAAAATATCCCCAGGGCAATCTTGTTACTACTATGAGTTGTAACCTGTTAATTCTTTTTTGCATTTACACCACACGGCAGCGTATTCATTGTATCGGCCTCTTTTCACATATTCACTGTTATTGTACGTTGAAATTGTAGTACAAAATATGAACTCCTGGGGCCGTCATTGAATATTTTTCATTGTTTATTGAAACACACTTCAATGGTCACTGATGTGGCCCGTTGGTTAATCCTGTGTATAACACGAATGCTTACTTCAGACGCGATTTTCTCGTTCTCTTCCTCCACGGGCTCACTTTTGGCGTCCATATTTGCGCTCCTCCGATAACTTCCACTGCAGATGCCCGGCCAGCCCGAACTCGATTATTCAATTAAAGCTCCGCTTCGAGGCGGTCTACCCTTTTTGCACTGTTTCGTTGGCTACCTCGGTATCGATCGAAAGCAAGTTCTAGAGCGAGGCCCTTTCGGGAATATCCAGCACTTGAAACGACTGCAACCACACACGCTTCGTTGATCATCTGACGGATTTGAGTTAAGCCGCTCGGTCACCAAACAGGAATCACAATGCAGTCGAAAGCAAACCACTGCAACGCTCATGTGCAATGTTGGATTTTACGCAAAACTTGTTACGCAACGCACAAGGGTGCATTAATTGGAAATCATTTTTCGCACGTCCCGCCGCACACTTTTTTCTACGTACATCGAACACTATCCAACCGAACGTCTCGAACTCTACTGGCCGCGGCAGTTGTACGAACGGCCACTGCGACCATCAGGACTTCCGGACATAACCGACCGTGAACGATGGCCGTCGAATGGATTGAAAGCAGAGGAAAACGGGACACCGAACACCTAATCCAATTATCCCATTCATAACAAAAATATAAACAACACGCGTGTTAACACTGCAACCTGCAACCGCAGCGGCTCTCCCGAACAACAGTAGGTATGTAAATCATTCGCGCGCCGCAGACCGGAGCGATCCTCAAAGCGCGCGAAAACACAATCAACTACGCAACGTGGCGTGGTGCAGTTGATTCACTGACTACCCGATCCGCAGATTTCTAAACAATCAATGAGTAGTAGCTGGGAAAATCTTGATAAATCTATAATCTTAGCTAGAAGCTAGACGCTGTAAGTTGACTGAAAAGAAGGGGAGCAAGCAAATCTATCCATTTATGTTGCTATGTCCGTAGATGATGGTAAGATGCACGTTTCAAAAAAAAATTAGAAAAATATCTGAACTGAAATCAGAAAATTCAAATAGTTTGCATTGACAGGGTTGAAGCTAGTGTTTTTAAAATTGAACTTTTTGATTTATATGTTTTACCCTGTAATCGAAATATACTACTCCATAATTACAAATCGGAATAAGCTATTAGCTGAATGTAGTAAATTTATTCGCATTGCTAGTGCAAATGAATCAATCGCGGTTTAACGAGAATCACGTTAAGTATATTATTATCAGTATAGATACCTGCTAGTAAAACGATCTGCGAACAGTTGCCACACACTTCCAATGCTCGTATCCAATCGGAACTGTTGACTACATTAACCGCCCTTCGATACATCTGGCACCTGTTTTATTGCCGTGTTATCTGACCGCCTCGTAGGAAATTTAATCAACTATATTTACTCATGCAGCACTTGGCAGCTTTACCACCGCCCAGTGCCGCAATAATTTATTAATTATTTCAATTTGTAATATTTAAATAATTGGTATGCGCTTAGTATTTCGTCACGATCTCGGCATCTGGAGAAGGCAAGGCATTATTATCACGCGATAAATAAAGTGCATGATAAGTATTCTAATTAATTCTAATTATAAATTCAAATTTTCTTGAAAATGCCTAGATTGCTTTTGTATAATGTGAGAAATGAAGTTTAATAAAAATGTTTGTTTTGTTTTTCCCTTATCCCAGATCAGCTTATGTGTTTGGTAAAATGCTATGGACACTGACGAACTGACTTGACACATAGAAGAAAATCCTTTAAAAACCATCGTCCTACACTCAAAATAATTTTCACGTCGAAATTACGGGAAAAGTTAAGTGATTATTTTCCATGCAACTTTTTCCGTACTATTTACGTGAATTTCACGTAGTTTGCATTAGTATGCGTGCATTTACGTGGAAATCAGCTAAATGTTATTGTATTTTCCAATGATGTTCAACGTAAAGTCACGTAACTCCCTGTAGAGAAATTTACGTGATTTTTCACGTGGAAAGGACATGTGGATGTGGACATGTGGCGCGCCGCGGTGTGGTCATGTTGCGAAAAATGCATTTTTGAAAAATGATTGATTTTTGATTGGACGATGGAATTAACGTGAGTGTCTCGGCTGTTTGTCTGTGCTAAGGAGTTTAAAAAATCTTCTCGTAAAAGCTTGAAACATCGTTGCAGGCAGGTACTTTCAATAGTGGTTATGATTAATAAGATTTATGTGAAAGATAGATTTTATTATACACTAGCTGAGTGCCCGATCTTACTCGGGGAGCCTTTGTCTCACAGCCATTTGTACATCGGTTATTGTAACCGAAATGCTTATACAGTCAACTTTCGTTCGTTGGGCTATCTTTAACTGGGCTACGTTTTAATCGGGCTTCCGTTAATTGGGCTATAGCCCATCTAAAACGAAGTCAAACGTCATTTCTAACAGCGTATTTTTTCTTCCGAGGGGCTCTTGAATATAGTTCATTCAAGTGTGGAAAATAATTTATATAGAAAATATTAAAATTAATTGAATGGAAAACAATTGCATCATATCGTTTTCCGATCCCTTATGAACTTGACCCTCCTATTTTTAGCATCACGGTGAAACAGTTTAAAATGCCAGTATATATTAACATTGTAGCATGAAATTCAGCTATTTACTTGTTAAACAATCTAGAACTAAATTTCAACAATGAAAAAATTAGGTTCCACTTTGATTCTGTATTTAACATAAGTGTATATAGTTAACACAGCAAACAAATATCCCTCCCGCATAGAAGCGAAACCATCAAGGAGTGGAAATTCTTAATGTTGTTTTCCACTCCTGTCGTAAAACACCCGGCACGCACATCTGGCAAGATCGCATCCCAGCGCAGCGTGGGAAAAGTAGAATATGGAAACCGTGGGAAACCACGCTATCACTCTCTCCGCTTTCCACTATTCCAGTGCACCGATCGATGCAGCGTGGGAGGTAGGAATAACCGCGTAGAGGTAGCAGCTAGGGTAGGTTAAGAGTGCTAGAATTAAGAAAAATCAGTTTGTAACTCGGTAGTGAATAAAGAGGACGTAAGTCCTTTTTCCTTAAGTTCACCATGTCTTTTCATTAACTGGCGCCCGAATAGGGACCAGTTGTGTGAAATTAAGTTAAATTGTGAAAAGTGCAGTGAAACCGCCAAGTAGAGTTGCAACGCTAGAGTTTCGCAACCGCTTGGAAAAACATCTTGCACCAGATAGCGGAACTGTAAGAGGATTTCCGCATCTGTCATCTTTGACAAAATCTGGTCTGACCGCACTCTGCAGCCGTACGAGTCAGGTCCCGGAGTATCCAGAACAGCTAGAAACTCGTATCTGGAGAAAAGGAAAACTACCGGTCGTACTGGGAGGACAGAAAGTCACACGCTGGTTCTACCTCGACCTGGTTTCAATTGCAACCCGGCAATTGGTCGAGATCAACAAGATAATAGGACCCGTCAACACTCTGAACACGCGCTTGAAAGGATCTCCAGATTTTCCACTGGAAGAGGATTGGAAACGGAGTCTACGTGTCCCGCAGTCTCCGTGGCATACCCACGAGATGTTCAGAATTATATTGTAAGTAAAAATCAAAATGTATTCAAAAACTAACACAAGTGAAAATCAAAATAAATAAAAAATAATAACCAATTAACAAAGTAGTAACTAATAACAACAAAAGTGAAGTGAAATTAAATTATTTTTTATTAAATATTCTGGTTAAAGGTGTATAAACCTAGAAGAATTAAAATCCTCCAACATTAAATCGTGTGTTCCACTGGTAACAAAACGCACTGCTAACTTTTGACAGGCATAAATTGCTAGACCGTGCGTAAGTTAAGTTTACTTGACAAAATAGATAAAATTTACATTCGCGACGAGTGAGAAATTTGCAATACTTTTCGAGAACTAGAAGTAGTTACTGACACATCAAAATTCATCAACATACACTTCACGGAATAAACAAAATACAAATTCGCAACGATCACTAGCCAGATTTAAAAAAAAAATAAGCTGTTGAATAACCCAGCAAAAATAGCAAAATTTAAAAAAATACCTCTTGACTATCTCAGACCTGACGACAAATTGCCTTTCACCACAAAGGTAATTGCAGAAACTAGAATTACTGACGGCAACTAATCTAGTTAGCTAATCTCAATTAATCGATTTTTCAGTAATTAATATCGAATCGAAGTTTTGCTTTATAAACTGAACTAGTGATAAATGCAATACAAATGCATCAAACATCTTCAAATTATTTTTTAAGATTGTTTAAATTGCAAACAGTTTAACAGAATATGAGAAGCGTTACAGGATAGTTGAAGAATATAATAGAATGAAGTTTCTTTCGGTTTTACAGTCATAAAAAATAACAGAACAATAGTGTTTTTTCTCTTCTATCAACGTTTTAAATAATATATATTCTTTTTCAAGACCCTACAAAACACAGACATTTTAATTCGTCATGGTTCAAACATTTCCATTGCCATATAATTCATACCCTCAATCACTCAACTTCTGACTTAAGACAGTTAATAAACAGATCGAAAAACTACTCAATGACAGCATAATAAGACCATCCCGACTGGATCAATCAAATAAAAAGAGGTATTGACTAGTTATAAACTACCAAGAAGCCAATCAAAAGACAATCAGACAAGACTATCAGCGATAAATATCCTATCCCTGATACCTCAACTGTTTTAGCTAACAATAACTATTTCACAACGTTAGCCCTAACATCTGGATTTCACCAGATCCCAATGTCACAATAAAATATAGAAAAAATGGCATTCCCCGTCAACAATGGCAAATACGACTCAGTGCTTAAAATTATCAGTTGATACTCATAAAATTGAATATCAACTCGCTCCCTATGTAGCTGATATTTATCAGCATGAAAATCAATTTTAATATCCAGTCACGATATTATTGGAACAGATAATCATTATTCCATCTCTAAAACTGAATATCAAATATCAGCATCAACGAATTCGAAAAGAAAAATGATACTCAATATCAAAGATGTCAGTTACATCTCGAGGTGTTGATATTTTCACTAAACGTTGTTTTCACCATAAACGTTTGATTTCAACGCAAATCGAACAAACAATTATCTCAACTTCAAAGGAAATTGTCGTCGCAAAGCCTTCTGCAATCTGTTGCGTACCTATCCACTAGAATATAAATATCCAGTGCAAGGCGCTGAAACTGATATTCATATTCACTGCCATAATAATATTCAGCTCTGACTTTTTTGTAACGGATTATGAATTTTTCAAAACGAATACATAGCAACATCGAAATTCAGCGGCTTATTATCAATGAATTTTTATTCCAATGATATTCATATTCCTTCTAGAAAAAAGAATTTTGATATTGTATTAACTCAAAATCAATCATTTTGAGTTTCGATAAAGTGATTTTTTTCAGCACATACGAGTTCATTCGATTACCATTTAAACTGATAAACGCACCCTATATTTTTCAAAGAGTAATGGGTGATATACTACGAGAACATATTGAAAAATATTGTCATGCTCACATTGATGATTTTATTATTTTTGGAAAAGCGTTCCATGAACAGTTGGAAATTTTAAAAATTATCCTTAAAAACACTGCGTAAATTCAAAATTTAGCCTGATAAATCAGAATTTTTGAAAAGCAAAATCGAATTTCTAGGATTTATCGTTCCAGAAAGTTCTTAAACCAAGCATGAATAGAGTCAAATGCATTCAAAATATCCAAAACCAATTTTTTTGAAAAAGATTTAAGATTCCTCAGACTATCCGGATATTATAGACGTTTTGTAAAAGAAGCCTTTGACAAAACTTTTAAGAGGAGAGGATGGCCACAGCCAAATAAAAAAAATACAAATTTAACTAATCTAATGATGTTCTAGCTTTTTCAGACTTCGAAAAACCGTTCATCCTTACTACTTGCGATAAAGCACTAGGATCTGTGCTTCCTCAACAATTTTACGACGGTGATCGTCCAATAACTTTTATTTCCAGGACGGAAGAAAATTACGCAACCAACAAAACATCTTCACGGATCATCTTCGACTAACATTCACACTTGCTCCAAAAATTAACAAAAATCCTTTCCCGAAGAACATGATTATCAAATGTTCTATAAACCCAGAAAATCCAACGTAGTAGCTGTCGCGCTATCCCGAATCCAAATCAAATCCCTAACTCCCACTCAACACTCGTCTGATGACAACGATAGTTGTTTCTTACCATTAACTGAAGCTCCCATAAACGTTTTTCGTAACCAGTTAATCTTTCAAATCGGAAAAAGATCAACAGATCAGCACATCGTCCCATTCGAAAGACATAACAGACACATCCCTACGGAACCGAGCTTCCCAAAGCAGTTCCTTAAAGCCAAATTAAAACAACTTTTCAATACCGCAATAATGAATGGCATTTTTACAAACGAACCAACTATGTGAAATATTCAGGAAATTCATAAAGAACAATATAACTCAAAAATATTTAAAGCTAAAGTTAAAGTTTTTCCAAAGCCCGTATAATAGATCTTAATAGTGAAGAAGAACAATTAGAAGAAGTAAAAACCACTCAATTTCGTTAATCGAAATACTAAAGAAAATTCAGAACAAATAAAAAAAAAAAAATACTTCTCACAAATGCACAAGTTAGTTTTGAAAATAACAAAAACACAAATAATGCAACATGTAAAAACATACTAGATTTGTAGAACAAAAAATATGAACTATAAAAATAAAATAAACAAAACCTCAACAATTTCTTCAAGTCAAAACTCATACTCATCCTGGAAAAATAATACATATAGATATAGGTATTTGCTTCAATATTCAATTTTTCTTTAGAAAACTTTTCAAAACACTCGTTAATAAATCTGAGACTAACGGTCAAGTAGAAAGTTGCCATTCTACACTTAGGAAAATAGCTAGATATATAAAGTCATTCAATCCTGACATTACTGTTAAAAGTCTTATTCAAGAAGCAACACACACATATAAAAGTCTATACACTCTTTTGTAAAAAAACACCAACAAATATTTATCTAGGAAAGAACACAATGACTTTTCAAACGAAACACTAACAGAGATTAGAAACCGTAACAATAAAAAAATGTTTGAAACGTTTTAAAGAGAAAGAAGAAAAGATTATCCCAAAAACTTACCAATCATACAAAACAAATACTTATACATACGAAAAAGCGCACACTAATAATAAACGTGCAAGTAGATATTAGCCCATTAAGATAAAAGAAGATCATAACATGTACAATCTATTGTATAAGCCAATTGAAATTAAGAAAGATAGATTGTCAGAAACCTTTGTAAAATTAAAACCAGCCACTCCACGACATTCTCGACGATTGAATGCTATAGAAACCGCATGGAAATTGATATCCAGAACACCCGACGCCGATGATCAGAGAATCCTCATCTCAAATCTCAATACGCGCATTCAACAAAACAATAATCATGTTGTGATCAACGAGGTGATAAGTCGCCGTGTAGAAACAATAACGGACATTACCAACCGACTGCTTAGGATGGAAAAAGAAAATATACAAGCACAGTTAAACAAACACGACATCCATATCGTATCATTCGAGCAACTACTCTCTCGATCAACCGCACAAGTAACGATGAATTCAATTCACCTAGCTTATATACTAAAAGATCCACAGTTAACAAAAACAATTTTCGAATACAACTACATTGATTCCATTATTAGAAACGACAAACGAATCACGATGAAACAGAATTACCTTTTAAGAAATGATACTGAAACCTACGAACTCAATCAAGGTTGTAAAGATATCGGTGAATATTTCTTGTGTGACAAATCGATGCTAAGCCATACCCCAGAGTGCATCCACTCTAATTGTACGGTCGAAAAAACTTATTCCAACGGTCTAATAAAACGAATAGATGAAGCCACAGTACTAATAAATGATGCTGTCGCAGATGTCACATCAAATTGCAGCAACGCTAATAAGACTCTGACCGGTTCGTTCCTAATACAGTTCGTGAATTGCAGTTTACGAATCAATGGAGAATATTACGCAAATTTGGAGACTATCGTTCCAGGAAACACGTTCTACCCGACTATTGGACTTCACATCGCTGAGCACCACCTGATAGACGCTCTCCCGGTCGAATACTTGCAACAGCTCACTCTGAAACACCGCGAGCAGCTCCAGTTACTGCACGAAGGACACGATTTGTTTAATTGGAAATTCAATATATTCGGATCCATTGGAACTTCGGTAATTGTGACCCTGATAATTATCATTATCTTTTGTTATCTCTCCAGCAAACCAAAGACCAGCATCAAAGTCAAACCATCCAAAGAACAGCAGTCATCGACATCCAATCGACTTTGCGGACAAAGTCATTTAAGACGAGAGGAGTTAACACAGCAAACAAATATCCCTCCCGCATAGAAGCGAAACCATCAAGGAGTGGAAATTCTTAATGTTGTTTTCCACTCCTGTCGTAAAACACCCGGCACGCACATCTGGCAAGATCGCATCCCAGCGCAGCGTGGGAAAAGTAGAATATGGAAACCGTGGGAAACCACGCTATCACTCTCTCCGCTTTCCACTATTCCAGTGCACCGATCGATGCAGCGTGGGAGGTAGGAATAACCGCGTAGAGGTAGCAGCTAGGGTAGGTTAAGAGTGCTAGAATTAAGAAAAATCAGTTTGTAACTCGGTAGTGAATAAAGAGGACGTAAGTCCTTTTTCCTTAAGTTCACCATGTCTTTTTATTAACTATATTTTTATAAACCTTTCTAACCTAACCTATAAACATAAAAACAATCAATATATCCCTCGGTTTTGACATCTCAGCCCAATTAACGAAAGTCTTTCACTAAACGGGCTAAAAGCTTAGTGCAATTAGCGAAAGTTGACGGTAATGCAAAAGTACAACGCTTGTTCCTCTTTCGGACGTTCCTCCCCATTTGTCAGCTCACCTTCTTTTGTCTACCCGGCCACTCGCGCATCTGTTTTCTTTACAGAAGTCCCTATAAAACCCTATAAAGAAAGAAAAACAAAGCCATTTTTCCTATTTGCACCTTCCGCTTTTAACAATGGTTACCCCATCCATAGGAAATGGATAATTTTGTTATTGTACTTTTCTAGACACATATTATTTATTTGTTAGTTTAGTATTACCGTGGACCCCCGTTCGTTTGACCATTTTTAATCTGAACACTTTTTAATTTGAACCCCGTTGGTTTGCACGACGTGCAAATTAAAAAATGGTTCAAGTGTCATTCTCAACATGACATGACATTTGTTTATGCAGACAATACACATAAACACGATTTGTTTGTACTGACCTAGCGTGTTTAATCGGTTTCACATTTCGTTTCCCTTTAAGATTAAGATAGAATCCGTTGTCCGTTTTCGATTAAGATAGAAATCCGATCGGAAAATGCAATATTCGCACTTGCAACTGCCAGCTAAAACAAACCACCAAAACAATAACAAAGAGCAGGGCGACCAGTTCACACAGGTTTCAGCATATTTCGGGTTACCAGTTGTTCAAATTAAAAAGTAACCCCGTTAGTTTGCATGAGGAATCGTTCAAATGAACGGGGGTCCACCGTACATGCTATCCTAATAAAAAAAAAAAGTAGAAGGTGCAACAGTGTTTCTTCCATGGATACAGCAAACCTGTCATTCCTTTCATCTCATCTTTTAGTGAGAGTAGTACCAGGAACAAGTATGCACAAATTATTGGCTAAGCCCACTTTGGAGCATGCCACATAAAGTTTACCATGGGAAAAACATGGTGTTCTCAGATGAACTCCACGCTGTTTGAATGATTGCCCCTGTGACTCAAACAGAGTCGACCAACAACAATTAGCACTAATGATCGAACGCTTTTTATACAGGGCACTTTAATTCGGTGCATAATGCATAGTTTAGTGGTTCGTATTCTGATTTTTTCTATTGTACGGATAAATTGTTACAGTCATATGGGCGTTACTCCCCCCTTCTCGTCAGTAACCTCCGGTCATCAGCTCCTCCTTTTGTCCTACCGTCACTTATGGGAGAACCGTTCAAACAGTCCCCCTCTTAAGTCAAGGAACATGTGTGCCAAGTTTGATGAAGAACGGTCAAGGCGCTTCGGAGTTATGGCCTCTCCCCTCCTATTAGGGACCCTCCCCCACCTATCAGGGAAACTCCCCTCCCCCTTTTTGTTGACCCCCCAGTGCTGATTCTCTTATGTCAAGGAACATGTGTGCCAAGTTTGATAAAGAACGGTCAAGGCGTTTCAGATTTAAGGCCCCCCCCCTGTTATGAACCCCCTCCCTCTTTTGTCAACCCCCCAGTGCTGATTCTCTTATATCAAGGAACATATGTGCCAAGTTTAGTGGAGATCGGTCAAGACGTTCTGGAGTTATGGTGGAACATACTTACAAACATACAAACATACAAACATACTCACGCTCACTTTTATATATACAGATAGACAGATTGCATTTTATCGGCTTTCCTAAATGCAGGTCTATGTTAGCTTCAATTCCACTTCGGGGAGAGGAAACGATCTTAGAAAATGCAAAAGATTATCTTATGTAGACATCACCGGAGCCAAATCCTTTCAGTCGGAGCATCGTTTTGAAATCCGCGAATAGTAGCAAGTTGGGGTTAGACCTGATAAATATAAAGGGTTGTTGGCAAAGTCAATTGAGATATTTTCTGCGAATTTGCAACGTAATAGTTATACGCAAGAACAAAATGTAGTACGTAGTTGCTAGTGATGGTCTAGCCCTTCGTTAGAAAATCAAAGAAGTATCCCAACATACTGAGGCTATGACGTTCCTTACCTACTGACCATTGCGTCATTGGACGATCATCTGTTTTTTCCTTTTCACTCGACTGACGATCTTTTTCACTCAAACCCGTAATATATTATGTTCTGAAGCAACAAATCCTTTTTACCACATGTTTGAAACACCGTTCATAACTTCGTTATTATGTAAATAAACTTGTAAATAAACGGGGCACCAATTATCTATAATTTTTTAAGCATTAACCCACGTAATTATGTAGCTGAAAGCTGTTATTGCGGAGATTCCACCTATTTAGACTCCCACGCGAAAATTATTAGCGTGGTTATTTTCTGCGTATCCCTCACACGTATGCAATTTAGCAATTTAAACCACCAGTTCTTCGTCGATGCCTCCCCTCTGTACCCCTTCTTACTTGACAAGTATATTTTCAATATATTGCCAAGTACAGGATAATTATAATTAAAATTTGAATAGGACTCGTTAAATTGCTGCAACGTACAATACTAAAAAGATTTTCAAATAGCGTTCCTAAAATCAAATAGCAGCCAAAAGAGTGAACATGTGCAAATATATCATCTCTGTTCACTAACTCCTATCGGCACCTCCACGTGGCTGGAGTACGCAACTTCAGTTGCCGTACGCAGACAGAGTAGGTGGTACACTCTCGCCGTGTGGTTTCCGGCTACCTAATCTTACAATTCGGTTCCAGTGTTTCGAAGGCCATGGCCACGGGATGTAAGCGGACCGAGTGAGAGTTGGTGCCGAATTGTAAGCTTAGCAAAAAATTGAGCCACGGGATCCGACCCTGCCGTGAGAGTTGTCAAGACCAAGGTGCAACTCCGCCCCGTTGATTGAATGGCTGGAGGGGTGAAAACATGCCAGTCGTGAACGGAGTGCGTTGGGTATCTTTCCCCTACTGTGCAATGCGGGTGTTCTAGTACGGTCGGTGTTTGTTGTCACTTGCGTCACGTGGGAACAACATAGAGGTTCTGTCCCATTCCTCTTTTGGAGATTACACCAAGTATGTTCTGAGTTCTGGCCAACATTATTGGCTTCGCTCACAATTTTCTGGTTGTTGGTTGGTGTATACATTCTTCTAGTCAAATAGATAGAGTTGCACAAATAAATCTTCAACACAAACGAGCAGCAAATTTTTATTTATGCGAAAAAAATTTTAATGGCTCTGTCACCATCGCACCATCGTTCAGGAGCCATAATTTCACAATGGGTATTTTTATTCGACGGATATTGGAAACCAGAACTTTGCTGTTTTCAGCAAAATTGTTTTGACAAATCCTCGTTTCTTGCCCAGGGCATGCGTATTGTTACATAGATCAATAAGTGCATGCCTTATCTGTGAGTTGACTACTCGAGATATTTGTGCAGTCACAGCAGATCTCACCGTGGATGATGTCCATAGGCACTACGTTCTGTTCTGCATACTTACCACATGACGAACCGTCTCCCAGCAACGATTTCAGATGTGGTGAGATGCTGCCAATCTGATGGGCTTCCGCTCATTGTAGGCAGTGACGCCAATGCGCATCACATCGTTTGGGGCAGTTCGGATATCAATCTGAGGCTGAGATATTCTAGGACCAACCTTGGAATACTCAACATTGACAATTGTCCAACTTTCATGCGAACTGGTAGAGATGATGTGTTAGATATAACACTCTACTCTAACAGGATCAGTCATGAGATAGCACAATGGCATGTTTCAAACGAGACACCAATGATCATTACTTTATATATTTTGATCATTTGGGTGTCTCCTCGAACGCTGCAACATTTCATAATCCGAGATTTTCCGACTGGGAACTCTTTGAGGAGGAACTCGCGACGAAATTTCAAGGATTCGAACCGACGACGAGTCTTCAATTGACTTGGATGTAGCACTAGAAGTAACATCTTTAATTGCGGAAGCTTTTGTGGTAGCTTTCCCGCTAAAAACTATCAAAACAACTAGAGGAACACCATGGTGGAACTCTCATCTCGCGGAACCGAAGAAACGATGCAGGAGAGCCTAGAAGAGGCGTCGTAGATATGGCGTGGAGCCCTTCAAGCAGGCCCGGAAAGCCTTTGCAAAGGCTGTACGATCTTCTGCACGCACGAGCTGGCACAGGTTCTGCAGAAACGTTTCCAGTTTCGGCGAGGCATGTTAGGTTAATAAAAGACTGTCAAAATCGAAAGATTATCAGGTTAATAACATCTGTCCATACAAATCTCCTGTAACAGATGGAATATACCCTATTCTACTGCAGAAAGGATTCAAATACTTCAAACACACCCTGAAAAGGATGTTTGCCTGTATTATTGCTATTGTGCCCGCCAATTCAACAGCGTGAAATAACCATTTAATTTTTCCCAAAGGCTGATCAGCAAGCAAAAAGTTTTAGACCAATCAGTCTACCGTCTTTCTTTCTCAAATCACTTGAGCAGATTGTTGGGTAGTTGGTTGCGTATATTTTGTGGATGACTATCTCATCCTAATAGCTGGAAAATGCATAAGCACATCACTTGACTTAATACAGCAGGCACTACAGGTCGTGGAAACGTGGTGCCGAAAAACTGGACTTACGGTAAATCCGAGCAAAACATCTATCGTCTTATCTTCAAGGCGGATAGTGACAACTAAAACAGTCGATACAACCGATAACTGACATAAAGTTTTACCGTCAGCCGACTTGAAAATTCTATGACCTAAAAATAATTCTAATCAAATTGCTGTAATTCTAATCAAATTGTTTGGTAGTTTGAAGAACCTTTTTAATTCCCTTAATCCTCTTACGTCCAACATCGTAAAAATGACACGATCAAGCTAATGACTATTGTTTCATTAAAGTATACTCAAAAGAAGCTCAAGTTTCGATTTCCATGCAAAAATAATTATCTAAGGGAGCGCCTAGTAAGAAATGGTCTAATTTATCTTTTTCGGTTTTCGTGTCTAACGCTATTTTCAAATATTTTTTCAATTCAGATACATTATCAAATTGCTTTATGTAAATTATTCATAGCTTTTTAGGTTAATCATTTTGTTTTAGAAGTCCTTTTAAAAAAAGGAGTTTTTCCACAAATTTCCTGGATTTTTGTTCTTGAAAGATGATAACTCTGGAACGCATTTTCAGAATGTTGTGATAATAATATCACAATGTCAAAAAATCTGTTCTGAACACATTTTTCATATTGCCAATTCAAAACAAATTTCGTATGTGGCTTCGAAACTCTAAAAGCGAAGACGCTTTACAGCTGGCCTAACCCGTTAGAGGGTTAAGCAAAGCAAAGCCTTGGTTCCATTCCTTTATCAAAACTTGACCTTCTGTTTTTATACGACAGACTTCGCAGCCAGCTGTTAGAGTGCAGGACAATTGCAGAGCCAGTTGCTACGATCCTATTGACTCTAACAGCCTCTCCCAGTCAGGATTTGAACATACGACGACTGGCTTCTTAGGCCAGCATCATACCTGGAGGCCAACTGGAAGGTTAGAGGGTTAAGCATCATTGATTATTTAAGTGTACTGTTCAATTGAAAGACTTATTATAAAGCTTGTTTTTCAGCTTTTAGGAGAAAATATTAATAAATATTACCGAAAGACGAACATTTTCAGTACAACTAAATCATAAAGGCAATACGTTACCTTAGTTACACTTTCTCTGGTCGCGCGCAAATCGTAAACAATGACTCAAATGATTACTGTCATTTGACGAAGACTGATGACTGACTGTAACTGATTGTGTGATCTGTGAGCGTTGAAGTTGAAGGCAAATTTGTTTGAGCAGTTGAGCTTCCAGGACGAGCGTTAATCATCAAATGTACCAGTAAAATGGTTCTAAGTCTAGTGATAAGTGCAATTGCAATATATTGTATCTACAAAATACTGCTGCTATGTGGAACAGTCGCAACGACACCGCTAATTACGGCGGCTAACATACTGTACGGAATCTATCATCCGCCAAACTTCCCGATTTCCTACTATGTCTTCGGTAATGGACTGCTCAGCATACTCGTTTTTCCGTTCGAGTACACCGTTTGGATTATTTACAAGGTGATTGCCTTCATCGTGATGCTCCCGTTTCATTGTTTGGCCTTCGTTATCAACCTACTGCTCTCGGCCTTCAGCCTGTTCAACACCGTTGTGTTGTCTATGGTTGTGCTTAAGATTGTACTGTCACTGGTCAGTGTTTATTACTTCCGGAATTTGGTGTTCAAGTACGTTCCTTTGGACCTATCGGATCTATCTTTGAGTAAAATCGGAAGTTTCCTAACCGTGTGGAACTGAAATGGCTTTCGAAGTCGACGTTCGGAATTCTATTGATATTAAAATTAAGATATTTGTACAGCTTATTGCATTTATGTACGCATAAGAGACAAACTGTATCAATAAAGTTGTATTTATTTTGTTAGTTAGTTTTATAAGATTGTTTACCTGATTATTTCGTGCATCCTGTTCTAAATACAGATTTAAACAAACGAATTTACAAAGATACAAAGACGGTCTTTTTTCATTTGGGACGCCAAAAACGGGTACAGCTCGTTAAAAGAAAGCCCTATTCCTATTCTAGACTCTGACATGGTGTTCCTCTGAACGTTACTTTAAAAATATGCCAGTGAAACGATAAATGCCACCTGATATGTATTGCCAAATACACCTTTGAACCAAATTTAAAAAAAAATGTTCGAGCAATTTTTTAATTACGCCTTATTAAAGATTTAAGAGCAAATTCCTCATATAAATTAAATAAAAATCTTCAATAGCACTTATAAAACGAACGTAAATCACAGGTTTTTTTGCGACACCTCAAATCGCACTAAAATTCTAAAAATAGACAAAAACACCAGTTCATAGACAAATAATGTTTAATAATAGTGTTTCAAATAAAATAGAATAGTTCCTCTGGTAAAAGAGGCTAAGTCTAGGGGCTACATTTCGTTGTCGAAACTTGACCTTCTGTTTTTATACGACAGACTTCGTATCCAGCTGTTAGAATACAGGACAATTGCAGAGCCAGTTGCTACGATCCTTGCTACGGTTCTTCTAGTAACGAAACAAAATGTTTTATAGCATCCTCAAAACGGAACAAGATCTTAAGGTGGATAAGCGTATGTTAGGTTGTAGTTCGTTCATGTTTACCAAACTGGGAGATCCGCCATCAACTACGGACCGAGAAGTTTAATCTATTTTTTCTAACCGCGACGGCATAAACGTAGACACAATGGAAGAATGAAGCATGTGATTACATTAAAGTAGTCCACCAGGTCTTCATTGGTCCCGTCGTAAATTGGCAGCACTAATCAGACTATGGCAAGCTCGTCCAGCTCATCTCGAGCCCGCATTTGCATCAGTCTAACCTGGATTCTGTTTCTCCTCTGCTTCAAACAGTGCATCAATGATGTCAACCGTTATATCCCATGACGGCGGACCTTACTTGTTTCACATTATTGTATCCTTATGAATACGGATGTAATGAGCAAAACACCACTACATCGACAATTTTATTTATAACTTTCAAGTCACCAGCAATAGTGGAGTTAGACTCATAAAGCTTTAGAAGATGGATCCAGATCAATAAAATACATTTATTTTTAATAAATAAAATATTCTTCCGGAAGATTTAGAGCTAATGCTATGATGTGCAACCGTATTGGACCATCTTTTTGTTAAACGATGTAGAGTCCTGAGTAAGTTTAGCATTTCGAAGCAAAATTGATAGTAATCTTTAATGATCCTTCCCCACTATCAATACCAAGCTTCCACGGTTATCTCATTGTTTTATTTGCTGTTACGAATCCTGTCAATGAGGTATGATACGTCGTTGCAATAAATCAAAGGATTATTTGTCTACTGATTCAGCTTTAAGTTTTTAGTTGAAATTAGTAAAAAAGATTCAAGTGGTTACTGGCGATCAGGTGAATATTTATTATCTTCTAGAAGTTCTCCAAGTTTAACAACTCTTAACAGGATCGTAAGCTGAGAACTCATATTCAGCAGCTTCAATTTTAACTCACTTTCAAAATCTAAACCGAACCACTTGAGACTCTTCAAAATACCTGTAGGTGGATCAATACAGAGGGAAAATCAGTTGAATAAGCAATTATGTAAGAGATACTACTTACCCAGTGTTTTTCGCATGCTGAAGAATTCTCCGTTTTTATTTTAAACAGATCTTTCGAGCGTATTTTATGCTGATTGTTCAAAGCTGACTGAGGCAACTATTTTTGTAAAGTGACGACTTTCCTCGACAAATGGCAACTTGTTTCGACCTAAGAATATGAAAATTAATTTTACTAATTACACAACTACCTAATTAGTAACTTTTTATTTACCGTAACTTACCGATTTCTCCGCTATTTTCTTCTGTGATGACCGGGACGAACTTTCTTGCGGACAAAGCCAGAAAGATTTTTTCCAATTACGGTTTCTGCAGTTTTGCAAGCTTCCCACCAAATGCATGTATTAGATCTTATCAGCAGCGTTTGATCATATTTGTACTTGTAGAAATGCAGCATTTATATTTTCCCAAAGGGATTGCAATGTATTTAACATGGAGTGTATATAGACACATTCCAGCGTTACGGGACACTATCTGTACTATGCAGACCGGCTCCTGTTTCCGCAAATCCCTGGCATTCTAGTGGAAAATGAAGTACTCTTTAAACAACTATTTTACAAGTTATTTGCCAAAAAATTGGTGAAATAGGAGGCGATTCACACGGTAACAAAGAGTGCTAATTGTGTCCCGTAACGCTGGAATGTGTCTATAGATGATGGATAATACAACTTTCAATTATCACCAATTTTCAAATAATCACTGGCATTCGTCTTCAGACATAATCAACGAACTACATTTTGAACTCAATGTTCGCTCTAGAATTTTGAGCAATTCTGAACAGTACCTTGGAAAAAGTGGATTGCGCTATTACAATGTGGAAGTCTTATTCAACTTCATGCATAAAATTGCCCTCCGCAAAGAACGGCAAACATGCTGCCAGCTTCTCCTTCCCAGATAAACCACCTTTGCTTATATCGGAAAATTATCTCCAACTTTCCCTAGAACGTATTGAAGAGCTTCTTTACTCAAGCAGAAACCAGGGAAGGGCTAACTTAATTAGCACTACTAAGTGAAAAACGAATACTTTCGCAGTTTTAAAAAGTCAGATGATTCACGGAGGTTCCGGCGATGATTATGAAGCGATTGGATGTCTTCTTGCTGCGCTAAAATGGCAACATGTCATTTCACTCACGCGCGTATGAATCCAACTGGTATTTACCATTTTGATGGCGTATTTTTTGTTAAAATAACTTTTGGAGCAGCGTGTTTTGGTTATAACAAAACAAAAGAATGATACCTTATTCCGTTTTTCCAACCTGTTTTTTTCTGCTTTCCTCCGTCAATACCGATGTTGCCGGTTACCAGTACTGTCATTCACTGTAGCAGCAGTTCTATCCTATGACAGAAAAGTCAGGCTAAACAGCAACTAAAGACCA
The DNA here is from genome assembly GCF_943734655.1 of Sabethes cyaneus. Taxonomy (NCBI): domain Eukaryota; kingdom Metazoa; phylum Arthropoda; class Insecta; order Diptera; family Culicidae; genus Sabethes; species Sabethes cyaneus. The sequence continues at coordinate 202,622,404 of NC_071355.1, forward strand.
TCACTTGTCTCAATTTTCTGCGAGATTCAAAGGGACTTGAGAGTATCCCAAAAAGTACAATATATTACACATTTGACAATTCATAGTAGCCATCTTCATTAGTTGTATATGTTGTCCGGGAGGATATTCTCGTTCTCATGCATGAACCTTCATAGTTGAATATTCAGTCGACTGTATCACACGCTGCTTTGAAGTCAATGTGGTGTATGGACACATTGTACTTATTTTTTTCCAAAAACTGTCAAATTAATAATTACAAATACAACTAATGCTTCAGAGTCAGAGATTATTTAAATTGATATTGTGCCTGCCAGCCAAATCTGGATCATTTACCCTAATACCAAATGCTGTTGTTGCTCTGTATCCTTCTCACGACAGTGACTTCAGTATGTCGCAATTTGGTCACAGTTCTGTGCAGTCTCACTTTCAAACTGCGGAGTCTCGTTTAGCGGAAAGTGCGGTATAAAATAACATGGAAAGTGTAGCGTAACGAGGAGAAAAGTTTAATAACACTTCCAGGTAGACAAAAAAGTGATTTTAGAAACGCTTGTTGCATAATAAAATCATCCTTTTCCAATCAATATAATTTTCTTTTTGTTCTGTTACTTGAGGGTGTATGTAGGATATTCATGTACCATGCGCCTCCATTGAGTCATTTTCCCATACAAATGTCAAGTTAAGTTTTCTCAAAAAAGTTCCATAGGCTACACCTATACGAGCAGTGCAGTGATGGTCTGGATCGACAGGACTACACTGTGGTGTATATGGTTAAGCTCTAAGCCTGTGACGCATAGTGATGTTTCCTTGTAAGTGAAAAAGAAATGCTTTCGCAGTTTAAAAAAATCAGATGATTCACGAAAGTTCCGGTGATGATTACGAAGCAATTGGATGTCTTCTTGCTGCGCTAAAATGGCAAAATGTCTTTTCACTCACGCGTGTATGAATCCAACTGGTATTTACCATTTTGGTGGCGTATTTTTTGTTAAAATAACGTTCGGAGGAGCAGCGTGTTTTGGTTATAACAAAACAAAAGAATGATACCTTATTCCGTTTTTCCAACCTGTTTTTTTCTGCTTTCCTCCGTCAATACCGATGTTGCCTGTTACCAGTGCTGTCATTCACTGTAGTAGCAGTTCTATCCTATGACAGAAAAGTCAGGCTAAACGGCAACTAAAGAACATCACTTGTCTCAATTTTCTCTGCGAGATTCAAAGGGACTTGAGAGTATCCCAAAAAGTACAATATATTTCACATTTGACAATTCATGGTAGACAACTTCATTAGTTGTTGTATATGTTGTCCGGGAGGATATTCTCGTTCTCATGCATGAACCTTCATTCAGTCGACTGTATCACACGCTGCTTTGAAGTCAATGAAAATGTGGTGCATGGACACATTGTACTTATATTTTCCAAAAACTGTCGATTTAAGATTTGATTCGTATTATCCATGAACTCTGAACCTCCTGGCTAACAGTGATGGTGATGGTACCAATGGTTTTTCTCCTCTCAAATCCCGAAACTTTATGCTTGTACAGCTCATGGAGGTTGATCTCCAGCAGATCGCTCTTTCAGGTGCTCATCGAAATACTCCTTCCGCCAATTTGGTTGCCTCCCTTTCGTTCGTGATCAAATTCACATCCATCGTCTATTGTAGAACTTCCTGATTTCCACTCACTCGATTGAATGTATTTCAGTCAACATTCCAAAGTATGAAACAGGATAGTTTTCTTTCATTTTTTGTTTGCTGAAATATTGAATTTCAGCAACCCTCCAACGTTCAAAGAACAATCCCAAATGCCACCAAATTCGTGTAAAATAGGCCAAAACAACATTTCGGTCATACTTTCAGTGACCAATAGGAAAATTTATATTAATAACTAATAAAACTAGCTTCTCGTTTTCCGCTTTTATTTCCATTTCATACAAAAAATTATTGTTTTCACTATGTGATAAAAAAAAAGTTTACTCCTAACAAAAATTTACCCGCGCATCACATATTGGATAAGGAACGAAGCCACACTCGTTGTTCTTTATTAGCACTCAAACTGTTTTCGACAATGTTCGTTTGTTTTCCTCTTTTTTTTTTTTGTTTGCAGTTATCTTCTAAATACACCGTTCACTCACTTCTCTCCTACTGATATGCAGAAGGGATAAATAAGACAAGATGATGTTTTTGGCAGTCATGTAATTTTTATTCAGTCACCAAGCATCAAGTATACAAACAGCCAGACTAACTTACAAAATAGACTAACATTCGCTTATCACTAACACACTACTTTGCCGCTTAAGAAACGTATCTCAGTCTCACCAAAATCAAACACGTGCATCACGACACACGCAACGGCTATGGCTTCACTTTGAACTCAGCTTCATTCACTTTCATTCCGTTTGATCCATCATCATCAAAGTTCATAAGTTCTTTTTTTTAGAAGCAAACAATCATAAAACGATCATTCGATTTTTTTTTAATACGACTATTGCCACACACTATTACAAGTAAACTTTCATCATCACCTCAGCGTTTCGCAGAAACTCACAGAGTAGTTAAGTTGCTGGAAAATATTTGTTGTTCTACCCAATATGGCCATTCTTTCAAGTGTGATTGCATATGTTGGGTCGTATTATGTTGCGTGTTCATAAATTCTAAGGTCCTCCAAAAAAACAAAAAAAAAATGTTCGTTTCAGTATGTTACGATGGAATTCTGTACAATAATATTAGTATACTTTCTCTTTCGCTTAAATCGCAGCCATGAAATCAGTTTCATTGAAACCTCCAAAGTTCGCTACCATGTACTTTTTTGTCGTTACGCTGCAGCAGAGGCTGATTTATTTTCTTTATTTGTTATGTTTCCCTATACAATAATTTTTAGTTTTTTGTTAAAAATTGCATTTCTCTGATGATAATTTTGTTTGATATTTCGCATTCAACAAATCATGTTGTCTCGTCCCTCTTTGGAAGTTTCCGATGCAATCGAATTGCATCATATTCTCGCAAACAAAACATTCCACTCACCTTACCTCTTTTCAGATTTTTTCCAGGTTTTCAAGCACAGATTCATTCGGTGGTTTCGGAGGGTAAAATTTTCAACCAAAAGTTTTTCCTAGTATTTCTTGGAGCGAAATCGTTAAATCAGGCGCACATGCATACCTACTTCACACAGGCACACACACACTCGGGTGAATCTCGCTCGATCACACATCCGTCGTTACAGTTTGGTATTACGTTAGAGTTCTTTTAAAAATCAGTCGTTAATTTCTTGAGAAAGCTTTTTTTCTTCGACTCGTTTTTTGTTTCAATATGTTTTTATTATTTTAAAGAATTTTGGAATTTTTTAAAACTTCAATTGTTTGTTTCGATCACACTTTGCGCCACTTTTTTTTGCTGATTGATTTAAATTGTGCAAATTTATCCAATTTGCCTTTGCTTTCGTGTGACTGTAAAAAGCTTTCTCAAATCACAGTTGTTTTCCTTCTTATTATTTCTTATAGTTCAACTTAATTCTTTTTCGTCTAGTTAAGTCAGCATCATAATAGTTCTGTGTAATTTCAATAATTCCTACTTATTCTCTAATGGATTTTGTAATGCTTCCACAGTTTCTTTTAATTCATTGGTTCCGTTAGATTCTGCTATAATTCTGTATATTTCAATATTCCCAAGTTTTGTCGGATTTCGAGAAAGGTTCTCGGTTCCTAAATTTCCTTTCTGGTTCCACGCATGTACCCATTTCCGCCTTCAGCAGCAGAGGGTTCTGCAGTTTAATTTCATGGTTCTCGTTCGTTACACGTCTAGCTAAACAGGAGTAAACGGATTGACTCGCCTTCTCTGTCGTCTTACTCTCTGGTTAATGTTTTTATTTAAGTAAAAATATATGACCGTTCAAACACGCGATTCACAACGTGATATCCAAGCGAGCTTTGCGCACCGACATGGACATCACTCTCGCACACTCTCCAACTCTCCATCATTCGCGTTTGTTTAGCAAGAAGGAAAAATTTCACAACTTCGTACTACACTTATTGTTTGTTTGTCTTACAACAATTTTACGTTTTTCACTTATTTTTTAGTTTGAGAGTGCAGTATTTCACTGTTTTGTAAGTCTTTGTATTTGTTTGTTTGTTTGTTTGTATGTTTCGTATGTAGGTATTTGATTTTGTTTTGGTTTCTTTTTTGTTTTTTGTATGTACCTGAGCAATGTTCGCTTGTTTTACAGTGTTATTTGTTTCCTGCTTTTGTGGTTTCCTAACAGTCTGTGATTTATCGTCAAAAGTCGTACTTTTCATTATCGATTTATTAAATAAAAGGTAACAGAATAAGTTTATCTATAAATTGCTTTGACTGGGAATCATGAGTTAGTATGTTTTTTTTTGTTTGGATTAGTATTTTGTATTTGTGTGTTGCGTACTTGTAATAAGTCTCTTCCTATTTGTGTTTTTCGTTCGACTGCCCGTCCATAGCGAGCAGCCGATCTGTGTTAGGTAGAATTTATTTTTCATTCTTGCGTTTTCACTCATTTATTTTAATACTAAAAGTGGCAAAAGATGTTTAGTACTACTGTGTGTCTCGCATAAATTTCAACAATTTACCCTCGATGGAATGATTTTGATTCTGACATGCAACACTCTTTAATTCATTCCCTTATCGACATTTAGTGAGTAAAATCATATTTTGCCAGTATTCTATATTCTTGTGATTTTGGTGTCATAGAACCTTATTATCGAAGTCAAATCGTATGGTTATTACAGACGCTGACATCGTCAGTATTTATGACAGGCGTTAGGCGTTAGGTCAGGTGCCAGCAGGCATCGTGACCACTCGACTTCCGTAAGGTAAATTCTATAATAGAGCATACATTTTAATCTGCTTCGACCTTATTCAGAGTAGCTCAACGTTTTTGTTTTGTTGGTGCCTTTCAGAATTATTCTACATGATTAAGAAAGATTATGATTGTTTAATTGTTTCATGTGAAAATTATTTTCAATCATTTGCTTTGTTTTATATTTGGAACAAATTTATGGAATAGGCAAAATGCTCTTAAAAAATCTGACATGGAATGAATCCAAACTTGAAGCAATCTGGAGTCTTGTGTGATAGTACAACAATTCGAGTAAAATTTAGTGCAATTGAAACTTTAATTCGCACCCAAGGAAGGTAACTATACAATGTTACTAATAAGAGTAACGGCATTAAACGGTTATTTATTAGTTAGATATGAACTCAACTGTTCCGCTGAAATATGGAAAAAATTTGGAGCTAAAAAAGTGAAATATCAACAACGAAACAAGACATACGAATATAAAGAACACAACGACCCCATTACGTAGCTTGAATCGACTGTCACTTTGCTCGGTTCTGTTTCAGTATTATAAAAACCGAGCTCGACGCGATTGCTCATCTGAGTCGACCGCACTATGAAGAAAGATGTCACTACTTCTATGATGTAGAACTTCGCTCCACTCAACAGTAACAGAATCCAGTCGAGTTGGTCGATTCGACTTACATATTACAGCCTGTAGAACATTAGAAATACACCTGTTTGTTATTTGTGTAATAATTATCTTTTGTGTCAAGTTTTCTGGAGGTTTATTGAAAAAAAAATGCACTCCGACATTCGTTGAACTTTTAAACTGAATGCACTCTTTCCTCGCTTTGGGGTTATATTTTTCAAAAAGACACTAAAGATTTGAATGCAAGACCAGATTCCGCATTAACGAAAAAGTTAGGCGAAACTTCCATTTAAACCGTTTGTTTCACTTTTTCGGCAACTTTTACTTTCGTTGAGGATTCGTAGAACCGAGCGGGTAATCTTTCAGCAGTTCTATAAGCAAGTAATAGCACTCTAGGATTTTGGAGCTAAGCGTGCTGTAAAAACAAGCTTTGTGCTACTTTTCAAACACTTCCATTCATTAACGTTCAACGAACTTTTAACAAACATTTTGGCTTATAATTTCATAACTGTTGAAAAACTAATTGGCAAAAGCTTTCTATCCCTTAATTTGTTTTCCATATTTGCTACAAATAACTTACATAGAAACGGTGAAAGTGGAATTCCCATGGGTAATCTCTTGGTTTGCTCGTAAAAATTGCTCCGAAAAGAAAACTAGTTTTCACTGATGCCAAGTCATTTAAATGTTTCCTCCATTACAATGGTCGATTTGGGGATTTTTGGAAGATTTAATCATAATCAATTCTTTCTTAGTTTTAAATAGTGGATGAAGTTTTTGACGTAATTCTTGAATAGTTTGCAGGTCAGATTTATACTCATGGCGAGAAAGATTCTTCGCGGTTCTTAGAAAAAGACACTTGGTACGCACTTAACTAATTTGTGCGGTCAAAAGTTAGCATCTCTCAACACAATCAGCTCCGGTGTCAATTATCACCTGTTTGACATTTGATTTAGTAGAAACCGCACAGTTGAGACCCATATTCAGCAGGTTATTCTGTATGGTTTGGAGAATTATAATGAAGGTTTGTTGACTACAAAGTCATCCGACAGATGTGTCTTAGGTTAGATATCCTGCTTCTACGGAGAAGCATTTCATTAAGCTTGATTCCTTCAAAGTTTTGTTTTCATTCCGCTTCGTATTTTTCAACAACTTTTAATTTTGTTCAAGTTTTTGGCAACCGAAGGGTTAACCTTTCACCAGTTTTGAATACAAATGTTAACACTCTACGTTTTTGGACTTACTTTCTTTACAGTTGCAAGCTACTTTTCCAACATTCCTTTCCTTTCGCTTAACGTAAACGAGTTCAACGAGCTTTTAACTAACACATCATAGCCTAAAGCTTTATTCGGATTCAGAGCATCTGATATGAAATATGTGCAATCCCGTATCTCACGAGGGAAGCAATCAGAGATATTAGTAACAACAACAAAACTAATTGCGTGCAGCACCATCCATGTCACAAATAAGTGTGAGCTACGAACTGGATTTTATCTGTATTTAGGCGCAAGACACCATTAGCCTATACGATAATTTCGTTGACAATAGAAAACAAGCTAAATGATGATAGTGATCAATAGTGAACCCTCTAGAGAAATTCAGCGTTGATTCAATATTATTATTTTACAGTTCATGTACAGAATTTGATTTCATTATGCGGAGCTCGTGCACACGCACACTCTTGTTTTTTCTTATATCACACATAATTTTGGCTACGATTGGAATAACCGTTGTTGCATCAGGTTCTCAGGAATATCAAGCAAAGTTAGATATACATATCACATTCAAGTTTTTTTTTCGCGTTACGCAATTCACGCACGGCGCTTCGCAGACGCACTCAACCACTCATCAAACCGACAACAGTGAGGGAAAGCACAAAGACAAAGTCTCAATCACACGCGAATTCATTTCAGTAGTTTTCTTTAGTATCGTCTATTGGTATGGATTTCTTTTATCGATCAGTCAAGCTCAAGTCGGTCGGAAAGTCTTCTGTTCCTGGTAAGTTACAAAACAGTTTTATTTCATTCATGATTTTCCAGTGATTCGTTTAGATTTGAGTTCCAGTTTGCTATGAACTAGTAGAGTGTGAAGAAGCTCGTATTTTAAAAGACCAGGAAAAATTTCTAGTAGGTATGTCAAGTAACCATTTATGTCCATTTTATGTTCATTCCTCGACTTATCAACTTTATCAACTTGTAAACTTGTTATCAAAACCATCAAACATTTCTCAATCAACTATTATAGGAAATCAATAGACATAGTCTCGAATTTAGTATGACTCTTCAAGCACGCAGAGTACGAGACTCTCAATCGCACATCTTTTTTTTAACTCTCCAACCTCCGACCAACAAACAACATGCCCCCTCGGTCAACCCCGAACGCAAAACCACTAGTCGTAAACATCCTAGTCATGAAATAGCACAGCACATAACACGCACTTACACATTGTTTTTGTTTTGGGTAATTGCATGACTTAACCTTGTAATTTTTTTTTTTGTTTTTTTTTCTGTTTTTATTCTAATCTTACAAGACTTGATATTGATATTTAATAATCTACACTGTAAGCTTTTCTGCTTTTATGTTGTGTTGCAAAATTATAGTATAGTATCATCCTTTTTCCCCTTGTCATTTTGCCATTTCGTAATTACTCACTCGGTTGTGGGACTCACTCTACAGTATTACGTCTGAAAAGCATGCGACACGGAATAAAGGACTTTTTCAGGTCGACGAAATAATTCTCTCCTCTAAAATATTACAGTCCAATTGTGTTACACTTTGTTGAAGCAGGCAAAGTTTTCTAGTTTCCTTAAATAATATATCAGCGCACAATTTTTAAAACCCCCACGAATTAAACTGTACAACCTAAATCGCATTGTGTCGCTCCAATAACCGACAAAAATCTGCTTATGCTCTTGCCTGCTGGGCATACTTGCTGCTTTAGTAATATTTGTCGAATCAGAAGTATTTCGTTTCCCCGTATACGAGTTTTCTATCTCCTTTAAGGTAAACTGCAGCTAAATATGGGAGTTTTTTTTTTGTTGTTGTCAAATATACGCATATTTTTGTTTAAAGGTTTGTCTGTATTGTGTTGAATTTCCGATCGATATTACCGCTAGTTCCTAGTTTACTTGCATCATAGATTACCGAAGGAAAATAAAACGAGTGCCACGGTGAAAGTGTACAACGTACGAAAAAAAACAATTTTATTTGTCAACAAATTTACAATTGGACTGCTTTGAGGTCCACTACTTTTAGATCACTCTTCGCGAAAAAGGCATCCCAACGTTTCACTATGGCACACGTCTCGACTATAAGAATAAAATTTTTCACTCGTAAAGAAGATACATTGTTTTAACGGATTCAGTTTGTGTTCGTGTTTGTGTGTAGATGTCGCTTACTACTTTTGGATAATTGATTTAATTTAGTTGGCTTACACAGTTATCATCTAAGTTTCACTACAACTATTACTACTACGACACACCGTAACCTAGATGTACACACAGTTCCGGTTCTACGGGAAGTTTACTCGTCTGGAGCGACCAGCGACAACAGTTGGAATCATGCGATCATTTGTCTCCCTAGCTTCCTGGCGTAGCCCAGCCACTGTCACTCCGCACACTGCATCATAAGGTTGGTCAATCATAAAAGAGAAAGCAACGAGTGACTTACATATTGGGGAACCTGGATATACCCTAATTTAAACCAGTGAATCAGGATCCAAATGAAAAAAAAGAGTACGTCTAGATCTTCAGCAACATATCAAAGCAGAGATTGTCGCTGTAGTAATAGTTGCAATTGAATGGTTCCTCCTGGTCTTCGATGTGATGAAGAGGTAGCGCAGCTACCGCAGCTGGCGAATTTTCGGAAATAAGTGGTGAAGTAAGACAGTCGAAGGGCACTACAAACGGTTTGATGGTAGAATTACATTGCTGGAACTGTACTGGACGTGGTGCCATTGGCTGCTGTGTAGTTGAGCGTGTTGCCGTTAATGCTGAATTAAATCTGCAAGTAGCGGAGAATCAATTGCGATTGAATAGCGAGGGGCGAGTGCCTGCATGCAATCTGTGGTTTGAATTTTTTTTTACGATTCTTTGAGCAAGCGAACAAACAAATGATGAGCCGATGCGAATGTTCCCATATCTGCGTACTGGACAGGGACCATCGCGCGAGGTTCCTTACCATGTTTACACAGACACAATGGAATCGATTCTGTAGCCTTAGATAATTTGGAAAGCGCCGAGAAGTTGTCGGCGAGCTCCAACTCAATTCCAAGGCGTCGTACATGATCATGATACTTTTGTTTCTATGAAAAGTTCTCGATGAAATCCAGCTAATGAATGAAGATCTATACAGAAACCTAAGCGATATGATAGCAGTAAATTATATCATAAAACATTTATAAGTAGCAGCTATTAGACTTTGCATGTTGAGTCTTAACTTTGGTTCAACGTTAATAAAGCAGCTTTGCATGATTGTGGTGGCCATTTTTCAAAATTGTCGTACAAAATGAACCAAATGCTCCCAGAATTTTATGAAATTTTGTACGCGTATAAGGTTAACGGATTTATGAACGAAAAAAATAATTTGAACAACCCGAGGTCAGCAAACTCATAGGTTCTTATTTATTTTTCCGGTAATCGCAAAAAAGCAAAAGTTCATCAAACTTTTTCTTTTCCAATGTAAACTTTATGGGAAGTAAAGAAAACTCTTTTATTCATAGGTCTAATAAAAGAAAACGGTTTGAATTGAATAACGAAATTCTGAACTATCTTTTAAACAGTTCATCCTTCAAGTAGGATTTTCAAGGAACGACTATCAACGGCACTTTATCGGAGTATTTCCATGGTTTGAGGATACGCTAATCAACACTATCTACCACGTGCTTTCACAGTCGTTACATCGTCTATCCCCAATAGCAAAAGATTTCGTAGGGTGGGCTGGAATGGGACCCGTGCTGCTACAGATCAAATTTTTACACTACGACCAATCCTCCAGGAATGTAGGGAATACAGCGAGCTCAGGCATTATATTTTCGCGGATTTCAAGGCAGCGTACGAAATAGTTGAATGCGGCTATGGCAAAAAATGTACAAAATCAGTTTACTGAATAAACTGACTCGGCTGATCAGAGCTAACCTGAAGCGAGTGATGTACTACTTGCGTGTTTCAGTGGCACTATCGCGTTTCTTCGAATCGCGCAGAAGATTTCGACTAGGGGATGGATTATCCTACATGTTAGTTAACATCACTATTGATACGGCGAGCGAGCGATACGACAAAAACGAATTTCAGCCAAAGTAGCCAACTCCTCCAACTTCGTCGAGCTCGAGACGTCATAACTTTGAGATAGCGGGACTAGGAAAATTGGGCTAAAGGACGATGTACCTAAACCTGTGAAGGTGAATACGCGAATAAATAAATACGACCGCTGCACAAAAACATGATATCATGATCGTCATTGGGAATTTCAATGCTCAGGCCGGCCAGGAAGAGGAACACAAACCGGTGGTTGGAAGGTTTAGCGCACACCAACTGACCAATGAAATAGGCCTAAGATTTAGAACATGGCCGTACGTTGTATCTTTTTTCAGCACAGACTCCTAGATAAGTACACCTAGAGATCATCAATTAGACAGAATCACAGATCGAATTAAATTAAATTGAATTCGGTACCGACGCCAGCCTTGGTTAGATCTCGCGCCGATGCTGCGAAGCTGCGCTGCCGGAAGAGGACAAGCTGGACAAAACCCCTCTCACGGACTGTTGGAACACCATCAAAATACCCATCAGCAGTGTAGCGGAGAGCTCCATCGGGCATGTGGCACGGAATCAGTGAAACGATTAGTTTGACGATGAATGTTGGAGGGTGATGGATGAAGAGAACGCTACGCAGGCGGCGCTGCTGAGAAAGATGGCATTGGAGTAGAGCGACTATGACCAATTCCAACAGATTGGTGAGAACTTATTAAGCCGGTTGCGTCGAAGATCGGTCTGCGACGGATTAAATATTTAGGCTGCAACAGATCCTTCAAAAGGGCCGTGAATACAGCGTTCCCAAACAGCAACTGTTCGTTAATTTCAAAGCCGCATACGATACCATCGACCAGAAAGAGCTGTGGAAAATCATGGACGAGAACAGCTTCCCCAGGAAGCTCATTAAACATTATCAATCTACGATGGATAGTACACAGTACTGTGTTCGAATTTCGGGTGGATTATCAGGTTCATTCGAATCACACAAAGGGCTTCGTCAAGGTGATGATCCTCTCATGCCTGCTGTTCAACTTAGCACTACAAGGTGTTATGAACTGCCCGGATATCAACACGCGGGGACGATCTTCAACAAATCAAGCCGTCACATAAGCTTTTACTAAAGCTTTTGGTGCGCAGATTTTTATGAATTGACTACTAAATTCATATAGATTAATTATCAGAAAAATGTTATACATAAAAATAAATAAATAAGTTGACTTCCCTAAGAAAAGCAACGTTATCAATCACCAATGAACGATTTTTATATTGTCAAATGAATACAGCGGCACTTTGTGTTTCCATAATGCACAGTTTGGTGGAATATGGGCGGCTGATGTAAACATCTGCAAACATCATCTCAAACTTGTGGAGGAAGAATTTCGACTAACGTTTGAGAAAATACCAACATTTTTGGTGTAAGCCGAAGCCAAATGCTCCGATAATGTTAAGGCGTTGACACCGTCACATTTTGAGAGATCAGCAATTAGTATTCTGGAACAATCATAAAAGTAAGAGGATTGAATCGCTGGCAGTACATCCAATCGACGAGAAAACATTTCTATGCGTGCTGGTTAACAGAATCAATATCTTCACCATCTACAGTGGCGCCAAAAATGGATTGATGGAATCACTAAGATCGATATCGGAGCAATGGTAATATTCAAAGATGTTATATTAAAATAAAGACGTCATGTATTTCATGATCCAGTTTCGGCAATCGTTTGAACAATCGAACATCAGAACATCTGGGACAATAGGAGACCTCAAGTTTTTAAATACTGTTTTCATTCAAAAGCTTATTAACTATACTTCCGTACAAAATTTCATGGAATTCCGGAACCCTTCGGCACAAACTTCTACGATAATTTTAAAGAATGCTCTATTGTGAATGAAAATTGTTCAAAATATTTCAGTTACCGCGACCGCTGTTTTTAAAATCTCAAATGTTTCAACAACATATGAAGCGATGAAATGTCTGGTCACTAATTAGTATACAATCAGGAAAATAAAACAACAAAATGAGTGCGAAAGCCTATATAACGTTAAAACAAAGCAGCACTGGTTAGGCGCAGTGAAACAACAATGTCACAAGGAGAATGCGCTCTAGCAAAAACAAAACAAAACAAACACAAAGCCGATGTTAGGGAACAAAATTAACGGACCAAAGTTGGTTTACCTTTCGATCAAGCGGGTAGTCCCAGAAGAGGAAACCCCCATCTTTATCGATCAACTTCTCGATAGGTTTTCATATTATTCTTCGGCAGGTAGAGCTTTCGTCAGCAGCACCTCCTGTGTATCACAACCTTGCGTATCTCGCTCACACTTATTACATTCAATCAATCGGAGAAACATTTTTTCAACGCCTTCACTTTCAACTACCAATTCATTTAAGTCGCCTAGTATATGTGCGGTAACCAGGAGAAAGAAATAGAATAGAGAGAAAAGAAAGGATTTACAATAGTAGGTACGACCACTGATCATGACAAAAAGAATCACAAAAAAAGTTCATCCCACAAACTTGCAGCCATTCGCCAAAATCATCACACGGTATACTTACCAACTCGCGTCGTTTGTTGTCTGCTTAAGTTTTTTAATTTCCTTTAGCGCCCAGTTGGTAAGTGTTTTGGTTCGTCCGGTGCGTGAGACTTTGCCATCATTCATCAGCTGCTGAATCTGAGGGTCTTCCACCAGCGGCAGCAGTGGCGGTCCAAAGGCAGAGCACATATCGCCGATCAACCCGCATGCTATAGCGATATTTCCATCCGATAGTTCGCTGTCTTTCGCAATCGAGATGATATAGTTGATAATGAAGGGAACATGCGGTTGCAGTAGGTTCACATCCTCATGCGGGCTCTTATCGGTTCCCTTTAGTCCCTGCACTATGCCAGTGTAAGCTTCCAGGACACTTTCGCGAAGTTCATTCAGGTAATCGATCATATCATAATCGTTCGGGTCGATCTGCACTTGCGTCGCATGGGCCAACATCTGCAGGACAATGGTGAGATACTTCTTGAAATCAGCTCCAATACTCAAAGCCATATCTCCAAACACGGACAAAATCTGCGGTTTGACGCTTCGATGAATCGATGGATTACTGAGGTTTTCCAGCAGCAGAGTCATAATTTCATCGCAATAAGGAAGAATTTTATTTTTGAGTCCTCGGCAAATGTCACCGGCAAGTCCCACTGCTGTGCAACATACTTGATATTCTTGATGGTTTTTGAGGCCCATGTACAAAAATTCTCTAAACGCGTCCATGTATATGATAAAGCCTTCGCCAAGCAAGTCAACTAAAGTTGACACTGCCATTAGAGCATCTTCCTGAACACCACCAACTTTGCCAGAACTTGACCTAAACATGGTCAAAAGAGCGGTCATAATGGCATCAGATATTTGAGGAGCATCTTTAGCGTCCACTTTACGCAAAACCGACTGCAATGTGGCACAGAGCAGCGACTGTAAATCGTTAAACTGGTGCCTGTCGTTGTGGGTGGAAATATGTGATTCCATGTGCAGGACCTGGTTGAGTCGGTCCAAAATAACCATCGTTGTTTTCTGTACGGAGACGTAGCAATCCTGAGGTGAGTTCTTGATCATCTCCATCAGTGCTTCATAGGCAGAAGAGCGCAAGTTGGCTTGCGCCCCATCAGGGCGATCGGTCGTTTCTAGCAGATTACTGATAGTGAAATCGAAATACTGTGACAGACAGTAGGTCTGTGGAGCATCATCGTCAACATTCGCTGCATCGTACGCCGCTTCCGATAGACCAGTGAATGCCCAGCATACGTTCGTGGCGACACGTGGCTCTGCCTTTAAACCGTTCAGCAATGCCTTCAGCAGAGGCTCGAGATACTGTTCGTTGATAGCAGCCTCGGGAATGACCTGTCAATGATATTTGTTTAAAAATACGTTTAATATAAGCATGCGTTAAGCGTATTTACCTCACATATGCGACCGAAGGTCCACGCACAGGTGTCACGCACTATAACACTCTGATCGTACATCAGCTCAATCAGCGTCGGCATCGCTTGTTCAACAAGCGGTTTCAGAGTGTTTGTCTCCAGACCACTCAGGATAGATCCGAAAACCATCAGGGCAGCGTCTCGGTAGCGCCAATTTGACGATTTGATATTATTATTCACAAATGGCAGCACGTGCGGAACAATTTCATCCTCGCAACAGGTGGCCAGAAGCATTAGACATACCCCGGCTGACTTCGATGGATTCCAGTCGTCTTCATCGTCAAACTCCTCTTGCCGAGTCAGTTTTTCCATCAACACTGGTGCCAGAAACTGCAACGCCCCTCGAGCATAATGACGCGACACACGATTGGGCGGGCGGCCAGTATCGGCTGCTTCTTGTGATTCAATCGCCAGATCGATCTCTTCGTCGCTGACGTTGGACCAAAATTCAATACCCTGAAGCGCGATCTGTTCATTTTCACTCTTCATTGCCTCCAGTGTGATGGGGAACAGTGCTTGGGCCATATACGCTTCCATATGCTGGTAGTAAAGAGTAAGAATTTTCACGAGACATTGCAAAGCAGCCACGCAAATCTGCGTATCGGTGCTCTGAGTCGCCTCACAAACCACCTCCATGATATAGTTCCTTTCTGCCGTTTCTTCGAAATTGGCTTTTGTGAATTCAAGTGAATTTAGCAAAGCATTCGTAGCCGCCAATCGTACATGGTTCGATGGTTCCGATTTACGCATACCGTGAATAATTGCCGTCAAAATCTGATTCGATTGATGCTCCAAAATTTCCGAATTAATGTCCTGACAAATGTAACCAATGGCCTCCAACGTAGCTTCCCGTTCCATCTCAGTTGACTTTTCATTAACGACGTTGTCCACGAGTTTTTGCATCAAATTTGGCCACTGACCCACAGGCAGCTCGGCAACGGCAACATAAGCCACACACTGCGCCGCGGATGAGGGTCGACTGCTTTCTGTTCCCAGGGAAGCAAGGATCTGCGAAATAAGAGATCGTTTGCCATTAGAAGTTTCAACGACAAAGCCATAACAAAAGCACACTTACATTCTTTTTGATATATTCTCGTGTATCCTCGGGAAAGGATAGCCATCGCTCCTGGTACTGGCACTTGACTGTTGCATCCTTGCTGGTGAGTTGATTCTTTAACTGCAAACCGGCGGCCATACGGGCCACCGGTGAGTTCCCGGCAAACACCAGCACATCTGACAAAGCTCGCAGAAAGCTGGGCAGGTTCGATGCGGCTGCATGTTCGAGGAAGTTTTTGGCCGCCAGCAGTTCATCTTTATCTATTTCGAAGGAAATAGATAGGGTGTTTAGAGATGATGGGTATTCGTAACAATAATTGTAGAAGTTAAGCAGAAGAAAAAAAGTTTCATTTGAGAATTGAAGTACTTGATAGAAAGTTTTTACTTAAAATGTGCTAATAAGCTAATATGATAGGTGATAACATCGGTATTGTTTCACCTAAGTTATTTTTTAATAAAACATAAAATTATGTCACATATCAGCCATTGGCAACCGTAAAGACGTTAGTAAGTACGTGACAACTCTACTAAGGATCGTCACCACAGGTTATGTTTCATTGTCAGTAATTTCTACTTATCTCATGAATGTGTTCAAATAATCACTTGTATGATGCATACACTAAAGGAAAACAAGGGGTCCCCAAAACCAAAACAACATTATTATTGTAATTTTTTATACATTAAATGATCTAAATAGACTCTAGCAGTCTCTATCAGTTAAGATTCGAAGTTACGACGACTGATTCAATAGACCGCAGTGCACAGTGGTACCGAATATTACGGCTAAGCGGTTCATTATAACGGCCCACAATCTTCGGCAAAGTTATTTAACTTATTTAAAAGAAATTGACTAAGTTCCAGATTGGCCCGTAAAGACACGACTTATACTAACTTTTTGTGGGAAAGAAATAGAAGAATGATTTCTTCGACAATGATGTGGCGAAAGAATTTATAAGTAACTTTGCCAAAGACGTAGCAGACGTATTTTTTATAGTTTCTTACCTTACAGGGTTTATAAATGGTTTAAATTAAATGGTTTTATTGGTCCAGGTTTTACAAAGTTGATTCTGTTATCAAGATATTTTAACAGAATATTGTGTATGAAGACTTTTATCGTCTTTTTCAGAACGAGATAGGTATCTCAAAAGGGACAAATTAAAAAAAAGTTGACCATTTTTAGAAGCTTAATCTTAAACATAAGAGAGAGCAAAAAACCTATTTTTCTTCTCACTCGAGTAATTTTAGTTTTATTATTTCATACTCGATCATTTTCTGATACACAAATCCCACTATATCAATCTTCTTATGAACACCAAGTGTTTTGGAAGAATTTCTATCTTTCAATGTTCATATTTTCAAAAAATATGTGCTTTAACGACTGTTTCGGACCAAACAATTAAATTAAAATCTATTTTACCCTTGTTTGATAATTTTTTAATCTACGTTCGTTTAATGTACATTCCGTGTACTTCAAAAAAGGCGTTAATTCCGAAAGTCGCATGAAGCCGCGTGATTTCGAAATGTCCGTTAAAAATCGTATAATTTTCAAAAATTGCGAAAAAAAACACGTAAAAAACCCTAAAGTTAAGTAAATGTCACGTAAATTAAAAAATTCGCTAAAAATTCCATGTAAAAACAACTTTAGTGTTACAAAAATTACCCACATGAATGAAAAAAAAAATAAACTCGGTCCAAAACGGAAGCTTTATGTTAGTTTTTGTTTCTTTAACTAAAATATGATTGTATGAGTCAGTAGGATTGTTGCACTAGCCCCATAACTGTCGTAATAGCCGGTTGTGGATAAAGATCAGGGTCAAGTATTAGAAAAGACGTTTAAGCCCAAGGCTTTACTTTTATGATTGTACAATAAGTATCGGTAGGATAAATTTATTTATGAAAACAATCTTTCTGCGATTAAAAACTCGCAACCCAATCTATATATATTTCTATTGCTACCAGACCAGAGCCATAGCATGACAGTGACATCCGCTCGTTTTGTAACTCAATTTGCTTCTCAAGTTTACTATTATTTTTAGGGATCATTCCAGTCAACCGCACGCTTTGGCCCTGGTCGCGACATACCGGAAGCCAGCTGAAGACGGTCGTCAGTTTTGAGCAATTATTGTGGCTTAAGAGATCGATCTATCAGAGATGCTTCGATTACTTTGACTCAATTTTGACCCATTTGAGACGGTACTCAGCCAAGCAAGAAAGAAAACTTTTCCAAATTAAATTCTAATATATTAATATTATATTCGCGACAGATACGTATTTCGCCTACGATTTGCAGGCTTCATCAGTGTGTTTTCGAACTTTATTTTGTGAACAATTTGTTTCGTCAAAATCACAAAAATGTTCTATTAGATGACCCCGCACCAAACTTTTGTATCTACTCAAATCCACAACAACAAAAATCATATTCAAGTTCTTACTTTATACAGTAATATACTTTATTATTGAAAGAAGACAGGATACTACAATCCAATACCATTCTTCATTTTTGAATAAAATATAGTATATCCAATAAGAATTGTCGGTCAGACGTCGTCCGATACACACGAACCCGACACTCTTACCGGGCAGTGTGTATCTTGCTCATGCAAGTGATTGCCAAGAACAGAAACCGAAATGAAAAAAAAATCTGACTCTCTTCATCTCCCACTCCTATCCGCCACCCGGAGTACCCCTCTAAGGCTGATCCACTAAGTCCAGGGAATTAGTTATTATCTATAACATTGCTGAATAAAGTTTTGCTGCATCTCTGGTATTTACGGTCCTACGATACTGCTACCCCGTTGGTGGCCAAGTGAATATTCATTTGATTCCAATGAAGTAGCAGCATTGTAGCGCCGCATATACAAAAGATATAGCCAAGCTTTATTCAGAAATATTGCAGAATGACTTGTTCTACAAATACCCATACACACCTCTCTCAAATTATGCTTGGATGAGACGGCACTGTCAAATAAATCAAAATTGAGTTAAAGCGATCGTGCCTTCCCTGTTTGTAAGTTTAGAGATTTGCAATTTATTGTTGCGCGAAAACTAAATCTAACTTTTCTAACAATATATCTCTGAATTTCTTTTTATTTGTCAGCACAAAACAATAATGAAATGATAGGTTAGCTTCAAAAACCGTTAATTTTTTATCTATGCATTGTCGCAACTTTTTTTCCAAGTAGCAATTTTAGATTTTTCCCTTTAACCCTTTATAAGGCAGTGGCAACTATATTGCCACCAACAAACATTTTTTATTTTGCTTCTATAATTATATTGATGTCATTATAAACGCAAAACAAATATTTTTCGTTGGTGGCAAAATAATTGCCACGGCCTTATAAAGGGTTAAACCGCGAAATCCGTTATGCAACACTTACGTGTTTACCGAGGGTACACAGTATTTAAAATAAAACTTACTAGCTTCCGCCGTTGACCGTTACCGGATTATTTTTTGCAATGAATATCCGAGATAAAATTTTGGTAAATAGTTTGAACTTTTTTCACAGGTTGAAAATTAAAATTAAAAAAGTTAAACATAACACACATTCACATTGTTTCTTTAGACAATTTTTGTACTTAATAGTTGGAACTAACTTTTTAATTCTTGATATTTTGCAAGGTAACAAACAGCTAGAATAAAATTCCGCAATGTCTTTTAAATCGTTTTTTAAAATGATTACTGGGTAATATGATGCGTCATATACCGATATTTTTAATTCAAAGCAAAAAAAACTATTGCCATGTTTTCAATACACGTGGACAAGCAGATGTCTTGATTTAACATTCCATTACACCAAAGCGAAGTGTCGCATTCACCGACCCCTCGCTCATTTGATTCTCTCATATACCCATTTATGTGTATAATAATCTATACAACTACTTGCACGATGCGAAAGACGTAATTTCAAGGCAATTTTTGGTGAACCCAATTCAGCTTGCGGTCACTTCAGTGTGCTGAAATCACTTTCGAGCTGCATGAAGTACCTAATGTCCTTCAGAGGGTACCCATACCGACGATGGAAGTTTTATTTTTTTGGACACAAGCAAACATCACTATAGAACCTATCGATCATCACCGAAACTCTTACCTGGCGACACCGTCTTCTCGAGGACTTGCACTATTTGCATGTTTGATATATTAGATGCCCAGTCGATCACAATGACGAAATTCGACGCGATTTCAGAAAATCGCTAATAATTTTACAACACTTTTTCCTCACACGCACAAATCCACGAAGTTTCCTGCTTCAGCTTTTTTTCTTGCTCTATAGCAGTAGCTCTAGTTGTCGCCTTCCCTTCCAGACAGATTCACCAGAAGCACACTCGCGTGAAAAGAATTTTCACTCGAAATTTCCTGCCTATTGGCGAAGCGAAAACGACTGAATTCTACGGAAAATCACACTTCGCACAACGAGGAATATTTTTCACACTTTTTTCCAGCGAATAAACGATTTCCAGACAGTTTTCCGAACGAAAAAGTTCACGCTGGTTGAAAACTGACAAATTTTCGCTTTTTTTCTTCTGTACGGCCGGCTCCTCACTCTAGAAAAGAGTATCGTAGTTGCTCGCGCTGCTGCTGACTGATGCCTGGTGTGAAGTAATGTGCCAAAAAGAAGAAGAGTTTTTGCCAGTGCGTGTTCTCTCGCGCGCGGATCTCTCCGCGTTTTCAACCGATGCCCGCCTGCAGCAAGAAGCGTACATTACCCAAAGGTGAGCATTTTCCTTCAAGCAAACTGTCAAAATTTGAACGGTCTTTTTTGTCAATGACAGCGCTGCCAGATGTTATCCTGAATAAAAAAGTTCACGGCTTCGTTTGTTTTTACTTTGGTTTTCATCATCTCTTTAAGCTATATAGGTGCAATTTCATAGCACCCGGCTCAGTCAATATCCACACGCCGTCCGCAAATATCTTTAATATATAAACATAAAAAAGCTTTCAAAATGTCCACAAAATTGAAACTCTGCAATGTTACTCAAATACTCAAAAAGGTAGGAAAACATTTTTTTTAAATCTGGCCGCTTTGGTCAGCGATGTCAGAAAAGCACAATGCGATGTATAAGCAGGTGTGAAAATTCTTATAGAATTTAAACCAAGATTTCGCTGTTCGCTTGCAGATGGCGGTCAAATCGTTTAAGTTTTAACGTAGTGTCGTCGCGGGGATGACTTTCTTTTTAATTTACACTAGTTTGGTACTGCTTCGTTGACTTTCCGTCTACGTACTCATTTATTTTCTCGTCAAACTAACGGTTTATTCTACTGAACTTATTTCCTAGTGTTAGTAAGTTTACAACGTATTGCTGGAGGTGTGGCTTAATCTCATCAACCATGATGCCAAGTCTAAGTTGCGTCAATCTGATTGGTCGAGAATGTCGTGTGAAGTCGTAGAATGAGCGAGGTTAGAATGAGTGTAAAAAGAGAGAGAATTGTGATAGCGCGATAGGTGGTGAATATAGCGTGAGTTCCCTTGGGTGAGCGACGTATGTAAAAAGTAGTTCAAGATCGCTACGATGCACTTAAGCTTGTTGTTGTATAGAGGGAAAATATCGTGTCTGTTTCGTGTATTTTGATGAGGTGTCATTGTACAGGGGTTTGAGGCTGAGCTTTGTCTGGTAGGTTGTTTCTGAGATTTGTACTTGCTGCTTGACTTGTTGTTTTCTAAGGAATGCTGTTTAACGGTGTTTTGGTTCTGGTTTCGTTGTAAGGTGTCGGGTTATTCTGTGAATCTGATATTGGTTTCTTGTAAGGATTTAAGTGGGTTTGGTGTGAGTTATGTTCGTGGGTTTAGTGACTTTGGTTTGTATGCTGTTCGTGGGAATTGTAGATCGTAACATCTGTGGAATGTTAGTCAGTCATGTTTTTAAGAAAATTCTGGTCTTTGTCATGTGTCATCGTACATTCTGAAAACATTGCTTAATGCATATAGCATACCTTCCCTTTGAAGAACAAAGTATGGGGTAGTAAAATAGGATGGGTTTTTACGTAACATACATTGTTGTCATATAAACTTCTGGTAAATTCGCAAAAAATCGTTCAAATAAACCTTTTCGTTGATATTGAGTTGTACAGGATTAATATCGTTTTCTGCTGACTGTTCTTTTGATTTTTAGTGTGATTAATCTATTTCTAGCTATTTCGTTTGATGATCTGACATCCAAGTTGCAGTCTTAGATGAGTTTACCCGTAAATTGCTTGAATTTAGCTAAAACTTGGTTAAAATTACTCAAAATACCTCAAATAATTGAGTTTACACTTAGTTCTATCCAAAAATATATATCTTCGCTACCTCGGAGCTTTCCATGCGCCCCCCTAGAAGAGACTTAGCCCTCCTAGAAAAATCGACTTGGCCGACCAATAAAACGGTCGAAAAAAATTCCGGGGCTATACCCCCCCTAGAAATGAGCGCTAGTTCCGCCAATGGTGTAAACTCAATTATCTGAACAATTTTATGCGAAATTACAGCAAAATTGTAATTATGTGGTACATACATATAGAGCTTGCTAATTTGCGGTTGTGTTGGTGGTTTGTTTTCCCCCAGTTTGAAAAACGTCATGGAAAAACCAACAGCAGCAACAACAAATTGCGTGTACGTATACGCGGCATAGTGTGCGTACGGTAGCTGTCAGCAATCTCAATTGTACCGGGATGTTGAATCTAAGCATACTGTCGGTAATTGTAAGCGGTAGGCACCATACAATTGTCCTAGTGCTATCAAAATATCAGTATTCAGTCTAGATTTGAACCCTTTTGAACATCTTTTTAGATAATTTCATTTCTATAATGAGAAATTATTCGATTTATTATCAGAATGACTTAAACCGAGCTCTTATAAAAAAATGGTCAGCAATTCACAGAGGAATATTTAAAAAATTGGTAATTTTATCCCAAACAGATTAAAACAGGTCATCAAGGATGTAAATGGTCCTACAAGGTAGTAGTTGAGCGAGAAAGGACATTTGTTTCAACTAATAGTTAACTGTCCGAATAGCAAAATTACTAAAAGAAAAATTTATGCGCTGCTGTCCGAATACCCAGGTAACCAATAAGCATTACCAATGCTATTTACATGCAAGCCAATAAGCATTTAAGTCACCTTAATTGCTACACAAATGCAACTTTGGCAAAAAATACAGCTACTTTACTGCTAACCGTTTTATAATGCTGCCAATGCTTGTTACCAGCTGATTACCGACAAGAAGATTTAAAATAGAATTTTGCATGCTAATTTACAACAGCTACGCATTCAAAAAGCTAATATACAGCAACGTGCTGCATAAAACGCCAGATATGCTAATAAGTAATTGTTTTACTGCTTATGCTAATGCTTATTGGTTATCTGGGTACTTTTTTGATTGACTGTATGCGATCGACGAAGCCGTTCGTGTATGGTCATGAGTCACGATGAGATACCAGTCTAGGTGGCCAACTGCAAGTGACGTGGCATAATTCTGGTCGTTTTGTTGTCGCGAGCAGCATATTTCCTGCCGATTCCTGAACTTCAGCAGCCAGATATTCCACACGGCAGTGAGACGAGTGCTCCAGCTCCAACACGCTCAGCATACTTTCCTTTCCTCAGCAGCCGATGAACACGAGCTGCTTGCCGATGTGTCGCCTACGAAAGCCGCTGACCAACTGACGAGTGACGACGCGCACCCTAAGGCAAAGGCATCGTATATATCTCTGTCATCCGTGCTAGGGAAGCACTGATGAGGAAAGGCAAAAATATGAAAATAATTCAATTTTTCAATGACGCGCATTGAAAATCAATAGCTTTCTATATTTTCAATATTTTCCAAATCGATTATCCGATCAATTGGTGTAGCTATCTTGGAAATCTATTGAAAATTGACTGAATTATAAGCCGAAGCGAGAAAACGCATTTCCACTTTGATGACGTCATTTCAAACAACCAATCACGAAGCGAGAATTCTTGTAAAACATAGGTTTATTATTTTCAATTTTTCAATAGTTCAACATCAAGAATCCATACTTTTCTTCATTTCTTAGAAGATTTTCCAATCCATTGGTGTAAGAATATTGAAAATCGACCGGGAAACCACTAAGCTATTAGCGTTCAAAACCTGACCACTTTTTGAGAAAGATTTTTTGGAATTACCCCCTATACCAGCTACCTTCCTGAAAGATGTAGACCTACGTCAAAACATGCTGATATAGCGAAAGTAGTACAATGTGACAGGCTGCGCAGGGCTGAGCACGTGGTCAGAATGCCCGACGAGAGTAGTCAAAACTATTTTCAACAAAGAATCAGCGAGTAGCCGTAGAATATGGGGCAGACCCCGCACTCGATGAATGTGCACTGTCGAGAACAATGCACGTTCACCTGGTGTTCGAAAGGTTTGGAGAGTGACAATCCTGGACCAACAGTGTGCTGGAAGACTAACTCGTTCGTCGCAGGATAGATAACGGACCGTCGCCACAAAAGTAAAATAAAGGTATGGCTTTCCGGATTTCCTAGTTTGGTAAAAGATCACTGAGTTCAACATCTCCTACCAGCTTAATTTGCGGCTCTCTCGTCTTGGCAAACAACAGTACAGAAACTACAAAAAATGCTGAATATACATAACTTTAGAAACTTACGATCCTAAATTGCATGGAACATCGACAGATAATCCTGGAATGAAACACTTTCGTACAGTTTATTTTATAAGTTAATGTTAATTTATTGGTTTGCATTGGTTCTAGCACTGATCATGCTCTGCTCACTGAACCATTCAATTTACATATAACTAATTTGTATTAAAGAAAAAAAGAGCTACAATATTATCGATCGATACGCTTTTAAAATATATTTTAAAAAAATATATCTCAAATGGTGCGACGTTTTTCATGCCGTCGATGCGATTTTATCGAGAACGAAAAAAATTTATAGCCCTAATGAAGTGAACGGATCGTCAATCTTGTGCAATTTTATTTCTCCATAAATGACATTCTCGAATTGATCAGTAGATGCTGCTAGAATGTGTTATCGCAGTTCAATATAATACTACCTTTTATACATCGTTATTCATCCAAATACAAATACAAATATAATATGATACATAGTTACGGAAAAAACAGAAAATGATAGAGCACTAAGTTTACTAGTTTGATGCATGCCGTTGACAGTATTTCTATAACGTTGATTCAATAAACGTAAAAAAGATATCTGACTTTTGATGCTAAATATATAATCTACACCTTTTTGCTATGCGCTTGACCGATTTTGTCAATTCTCCTCTGCTGCTGCTTACCCATGACTTTGTCATATCGAATGCGAACATTCAAATCTGGTTCATTCTATCTTCCAACTAAAATGCGGGAAACATATCCCAATCAAGCGTGAAGCGACCTACTGTAGTTAGAATCTTATTTAAAATCATTCTTTTAAGTTTTGTGTCAGGCTTGGTGCGTTCTTTTGTTTTCGACTGTGCTCTTGTCGACTGTACCGCCTTAGCCAAGCAGAATTCGAACCTTTTATTTTAATTCTGCTTAGCAGAAGTATGTTAGTCAAAGAAGGAAAATCAAGGAAAAAAGAGTGTGCCAAGCCTGGTTTTGTGTTACTTTATCTATTCACTTTTAATTTCGTCGTATTTTAAACACAATAAGCCTATACTAGCAGACAAGTTTGCATTATTTCAAAATAGTGAATGAAGGAAACAGGACGTTTGAATGGGACAACTTAATCCACCTTCACCACACTGTAAATCTTCCGAATGAACCAGAAGCACGCGAAGAATCCTATCGATCCAGTCAGCAGGAAAAAGAGAAATACCATAATCAAGGTGTAGCCGAAATACAGGAAAGTAGAGGCTGCATCTTCGATCTGAAGTTTGGTTGCAAAATAATGACAACAGTATATGAACAGGTAAACCGCTGTGAATCCAGACGTCAGGAACGATCGCCACCACCAGTGATAATCTTCGGCACACAGGTGGAAATAGCACAGCAGGATCGTTGTCTCCGAACAGGTGATGACCAAAATCACGAATACCAAAAACAGAAAGCCGAACATGTAATACATCTGGCTAGACCACAGCGAGTTCAAAATGAAGAATAGCTGAATGAAAATACAACCGAACGGAAGTACGCCGCCCATAATGATGCCCGGTATCGGCTGAGTGTAGATTGATTGATCTGGAATTTGGCGCGGAATTTGGTTGGTGCGTACTGGGTGCTCAAGTGACTGAAATTGTCGAGGAAAATACACATGTCAAAACATTTTTAGCATATTATGTTCTGCGTTTGTAATACTCACCCTTTTTCTGAACCCAAAATAGGCACCAACAAACGTTAGCGGTACAGAAACACCAAACCACAGGGCTAGCAGTGCCACTAATGTAGAGAATGGGACAGCACCCGAACTACCTTTACTCCATAATATAAGATTCATTACGAAGAAAAGTCCAAACACGATCCTGCGAATACGAAACAATGTAAGTTGAATAATCAACTGATGATAAAAGAATTATATTTTACCCAGGGCTCAACATCGAAGTCAACAGCACGTTGCTCTTCCATTTGATTCCACCGAAGCTCTTATATATGCGTGCCGATACATATCCGGCTGGAGTTCCAAGCAATACAAACAGTACCATGGCACACGTCATCAAAGCTCCTCGATTAGCCGGCGAAAGGAAGCCCAGACAGGCAAAGGCCAGTGTTACCAGTGTCATACAGAAAACCTGAACGCCGGAGCCCAGAAGAACGGACAGCAACATTCCTTTACGCGGAGGTCGAAACACATCACCATGAACAAGCTTCCAGCCAAATTCTTCCTGAGCATCCTCACCGCAATCCATCTGATTGTAACGAGCGATATCTTTGTGCAGTGTTCTTAGCATGATCATCGCCACCATGCCGGACAAAAACAGGACTATTACGAGCGAGTTTAAGATGCTAAACCATTGGATGTTAGTGTGAGGCATTGATTCTAGAATGTAATCCCACCGGGAGGACCATTTGATCGTGTTGTTTTGCACAAAACGAACCGAGTAGGTGTAGGTGATGTTCATCTTTTGACCATTTGGCAAAGCGCCGGACGCAATTTCCAGCGGTTCCTTGCTGGTACAATCTAGTTGATCTGGATTTTTATGATTGATCGATGAAGGAACAACCTTAACTGAGATGATACGACCTCCGTTCTGCTTGAACGCAACGCCCCACTCTTCTGTAGCTCCACTGTGATAGGTGACTGTCAGATCTACGTGGTTAAACGGATAGTAGTACCCGGCGCGGTTGTAGCTTGGGTTAACTAAACAACCTTCATCGCCATCTGGGTGGCGTCTAACGAGGCATCCCATCGGGAAACCTGTGCTACAATATTGCCGATCATTGTCCAGCGGATAGCACCATGTTACTGGCATGTTGTCTACGATCCAATGGTGCTGATAGTTCAAACTCATGCCCTTCTTCAGAATCATCAGTCGGCGATCGCTGTCCGGATCGCCGCCCACATAGTACTTTGTGCAGACCTTTTCACATGATTTCTTGTCGAGAAATTCGATTTTGTACGGTCCGGGACGAATGCGCTCTCCAAACACCACCTGGCCGAGGTTCTCCACCGGCGAATTGGCTTCATCGATCGGACAAAAATCGAAATGGTGGAACTCATACGGAATGACTGATTCCTCTGTGTTAAGTCGGTTTACGTAGAGGGTAACTTCAGACTGAAAATTGAAGGAAATGAAATTAAATTTGAGCTTTTAAGTTAAGAATTATGTCTTTAAGAAAATCGAAACTATTTACTCAAATTTGATCTACCTAATAGTTTTTGAAAAAAAAGTGTCAAGTAACAAGCAATACAAATTTTTATGTAAAACATATTTTGTGCTATTTACAGTATTTAAGGGTTAACAACCTTCCAAAATGTAGTTTATATATATTGAGGTAATCAATAATAAACTGTAAGAAAAAAAGTGCAATTCAACAAACATGGACATAGCAGGTTTGTTTAATATAAACAAATGAGTTTATAACACCAACTTGACCAACAAAAACAGAACACACGTGTACAAAATATTCTCTGCTATATTTTGGGCAGCTTATCATGAATGGTATGTCGGGCGGAAATCACTTGATTTTTGAATCAAGTTGAACAAGCAACGTATCAAATCATGAAAAAATTATCTTCTTATCGGAATTGAACCATTACTATGTCTATAGGACATAGCTGAATCGTTACGGAACTACTTGAACAGTAGGGTTGATCAGTCTATTATGTTACAAAAAATCGAAATTAGTAAAATTCAAATTTACTGTTTATAAAACTGATTAAATGATTAAGAAAACATTATTAAATCTTATTTCTTCCCTTTTGCAAAATGTAACATAAACGGTAAATCACCCCTTAATTACATTATCATCAAATCTGAGCAAACTGATGAGTTGTCACAACCGCAATTTTATAAAGTAGTAACCGCACCTTAAGAAAATAATAAAAACACAGTTCAACACAACCTATTGTTCTCGGCTTACCTTGCATGATTTCTGCATTTCAGAATGCCGGCAATAGTTGACCGGAGCCAGTCCCGGAAGGTAGAAACCATTCGTTAGACCGCCGCATAACAACAAGAGAAACACCGAACCGGTAAACATCCGGCAGCCTACGGATTCCATTTCTGCTGCTTTCGGTTACCCCGGATACGACGCAATAACGAAAGCAAATAAATTTAAACGAAAATAGCTTAGAATAATTGCACAATTTACGTTTTCTATGCAGTGCAAATTTCTTTGCACTGCTCTTTTGTAGGTAGCCGATGAAATGGATTCCCTCTTGGTGTAACTTGTCACCGTATCTGGAACGGATAAACTACACAAGAGATTTTCTTCCTTTTCCAACAACGCTACCGTAAAATATCGCTTTCTAGAAATAGTTCACAAAATGTCACCACTTTACCGATCACTTGTACTTCCGATTTCAAAGGAATTGTTACATTTCGTTGCAATTTGAAGAATTACGGATTCTTTTCTGCTGGAGAAAAAAGATTTTTTGACATCAGCTTATCGACGTATGCTGCCTTTGCGGTGTCATCGAAAATTAGGCTGCGTCATACAAAAATGGAACACGTCCTTAGATTTGTTAGTCCAGGGGGACGCACAATATCATCAAATCGATTTCAACCTATCCAGCTTTTACGAGCCCAAGTACGAGCCATATCCCGGTCAACCACTCGTGAAATTCCTTTGTAGTTCTTTATGCAAAAATAAAGCTTTGTAACGATGAATCTTTACATTTAATTTTGATTATTGTCAGTTTCCGATGGATTATGACCGTCGCGGTCGAAACCGTCGCCAGAATCGTTCCGACCCTAGAAACATTTTTTTTGATTAGTAGCTTATTCAACCGTTGTATCCAGCTTTTTACGCGCTATAATGGCGGACGCTATAAATTGTATTCGTAATATGCGAACAATCTTTTTGACAATTCTGCATACAGTATCCCCCCGCTAATCCGACACCCAATAATCCGACGACTCAATAGTCCGGATCTCGCTAATCCGGAAAATTCCGAATTAAAACGTATTGTACTTGACTTCTTTCAATCGAACACTACCTTCGTTTGGCTTCTCCGTTAAAGTCAGAATGGCACTCTTTCTAACTAAATGGAAATGGTACACGGTGCTGCTTCTAACTACGTTCACTTTTGCCATGGCTATAATATTTTCATTGCTATTCTCAATAGGCTGATATGCTTGCGCTTATTTCGACACTAACTAAGAATTTCAAAGTATTTTGTTGACGAAATTGAGTATTACCACAAACTATACAGACACCACGCGTAGAACAAAAGGCTAAAAATCCTAGGGACCAGTTTCATTTGCAGTGAGTGAATCTCGTCCCTTGCATATCTCACGTATCTCATGGTTCTCAAACACTATCTATCCCTTTTGCTCTACTAGAAATCAAGAAAATCAGTCGCGCATGAAACTCAGTAACCCGATTTCTTATGTTTTTTTTTCGTCAGTTCATTTGTCTGAAGTTACTGCAATGATTTACAAAAACGACAAGGTAATCAAAAAATAGTAAATTTTGCATAATATAACAATGCAGATTTTTTCATTAGTTTTCAGTAATGCGGTACTACGCAATTTGCGTAGTTTTACTAGATCACAGAAGTCAGATGCCAGATGTATTATAATGAAAATTCATACCTATGGTACATCAATTTCTGGCCAAAAATCACAAGCGAAGTAAAAAGAACCGTGAATCAAAACTAGCTCTTAGTTTCCTATTACACATCAAATTTTCGCGATAAAAGCTTCACTTGTGTTGTGCCGAGTTCGTACAGGTGAAGGATACGTAGGAATGCTTCTAAATACACTTCCGACCACGAAGCATAAAACAAACTCTGGTTGATGTTTATTTCAACGAACGTGCGTGTTAGCTTTTGCAGACCTCAAGAGCTCAAGACCTTTCATTAGATTAAACGCTAATTAGGCTATAGGACCCTAGAAAGCACCCGATTAAATAACGAATATTTGTGAAAAAAAAGAGTTTTTATTTACTAATAAACCAATTTTTATAAACTATAGGACTTGTGTTAAACAAAAATTTAACATTAAACTTTTATTATTCAGGATTCAACTTATTATAACATAGGTACTAGCGGTACTAACGTGAGACTATTTTCGTCATTTATATACGGATAAAGTATCCATCAAATGCGGTTGATGATCTAAAGGTGCGTTTAGAGTGGGCAAGATCAAGTTTTAATATATATGGGTGCACCGCTCGGTCCTCCAAATATGCTCACAAAGTGCTACATACTTTGTTTTTCCAACCGCTAGAACATTCAGCAAGTATGCATTCTAGTACCATTATTACATACAGCTTTATAATTTGCCGTACCTCATTAGCTGCAGGGATATGTTGCAATTCGAGCACTCGATTGGCTAGACTCAATAAGGACCCAGTGACATGTCAAATTCCTGTTCACAGCCTCCCCGTTATACATAGTCAGTTTCGTGCACGGATAACATCAAGAACAATCGCATTGACGCAAGTTCCTGCGAAAGTACTGATAGTGCCAAACGTCTACCGACAACTTGCTGACGAACCTGACAACGGGAAGCCGGCTAACGCAGGATATTCTTCGTTCGAGAAATACTCTATGCGTTTTAGGGAATTCAGTAACAGAAGACTTTCTGAAAACATTTCAGTGAGTTCGGCGAAAATTTTAAACATTTTATGAACAGATTTCGGTGTTCGTTGCGTTATCGACGAATTGCATGGCAAATCCTACTACAGTACTGAAAACGAAAATTGAATACTTTTTATAACAGATTCAATTTAAATTTTATGTTTTGAAAACTTACTTTTATTATTATCCTGATCGGCTCTACCGGAATCGTCGACTTGATAGTTGTCACGCAGCCAATAAATTTTGATGATCTTCAATTAGATAGACATCATATCCGTGTCGATACGGTTGACACGGATTTTAACACATAGCAAAACCTGCTCCATGCGTCTCCATTTCTTTGCCAGCGGTCAATGTTTTTTATTTTGCATGGTAACCAATAAAGTTTGTTTAAACGTTACTATGTAACCCGTTAATGAACTTAAAACTGCATTGAAAAGTGAGACACATGAGTACCAGTGAAGGGACCGTGAGTGACTTTCTCACGTCCCTTCTGGTACCTGGAAAAATCGTTCGCGTGTTGTCTGTATAGTTTGTGGTATTACCGCGTATAAAACATAGTTATTGCGTACTTACGACAAATATTTTCAAAAATTTCCGGAGTTGTTTACGTATGGATGTAAACAAAACCACATTTCAAACTCACACTGACGTCAGTTTGACTGTCGGATTATCAAGTCAAAATTCGCTAATCCGGCTATAAATTTGTCGGATTAGCGGGGCGGTACTGTACATCAAAACTGGGCACTCTTCTCCTGTACGGCAGTGTTGCTCTTTCTTTCGTTTACGCAAAAGAAGGAGAGCAATCGTTTTGTTTGCATTTCGCACATTTTTGCTTTCCTTCTTTGGCGTAAACGAAAGAAAGAGCACGGTAGTGTTGCAAGAGAAGAGTGCCAGATTTGATGTATGCAGAGTTGTCAAAAAGATTGTTCGCATATTACGAATACAATTTATAGCATCCACCATTATAGCGTGTAAAAAGCTGGATACAGTTCCAAGCGAAGTGAAAATCGAAGCAAGTGAAAAAGCGTGTCTTTTCGCTCGCGGGAAATAAAGACTGCCCAGGTAACCAGTAAGCATTTCCAATGCGATTTAAATGCAAGCCAATAAGCATTTAAGTTGCCTTAAATGCTACTTAAATGCTATTTTGGCAAAACATGCGGCTACTTTACTGCTAGCCCTCTTATAGTGCTGACAATGCTTATTTGCAGCTAGTTACCGACAAGAAGAATTTAAATAGAATTGTGGATGCCAATTTACAACTGTTCTGCAGTCAAAAGGCTGATAAACAGCAACCTGCAGTATAAAACGCCAGGGATGCTAATAAACGATTGATTTACTGCTTATACTAATGCTTATTGGTTACCTGGGTGTGGATCTCCTCATAATTTTATGAGCTTTCGGTTTACAGTTCATGCGAAGTGAATTGAAGGGTTTACAGTTCGAGCGAAGTGAAAATAAATTTAAAGCCAATGCGGTATTTACAAGTGAGGCAATTGTGCTGCAGTAATTAAGTGCAGCGCAAAATATTTTCAACCGAAAAACCAGTAATAACGGTCAGGCGTGACGTCCAATTCTACAAAAACCCGCTTTGCTCGTTGCAGTATGTTTTTGGAGTCATGAAGTTTTTTTTTGCCAATATTAATAAATAGTTTCCTTTTCCACACCTCTACACACTCATTGGCTTGAAACGTCAAGTTTTCGCTAGCTGCAGCCTTGTTCACGAGCGTATTAGAGTAGTCACTCTAATATATAGTCATATATAGAGTGGCGACAATGTCAAAATTGGAATGATAATTATCTGTCAATGTCATTCCAATCGAGCAGACGGCCAATCAAACGCGTATGCAGGAAAGAGAAAGAAAATAAGCTTTGCTAAGAGCATTGCATACTTTTGGGATGACATGTCGCCACTCTGTATGTAGTCACTCTAGAGCGTATAAGTGAAAAAGATGTCATCCACAATCTTTAATTTCGGTGGCTCACGTTTGTTTACAGTTCCGTGTGAAGTGAAATCACGGGGCGAATCACTTCAAATTTATTAAATATATTAAATATATTTATGCATATTTACATACTTTTCGCCGGGAGCTAAATATATTTACCGGTATTGGCCTTGCCAGCGTTGCTGATATTGTTCAGGGTTTTGCGTGAGAAAAAAAAGATAGGGAAGTATTTTTGCTTTTGTCAACACTCACGCGTTGACAGTTCGGCACGAGATTTCCTGTAAGTGCGAGCAGCCTACGAAATCTCTTTCAACGCTGGCAAGGCCAATTTATGAATATTTTACGAAAGTTTCCACCTTTTTCATATCGATCTTAAGCTGTCAAGTCCCATATAACCACCCCATCGGCAGGCAACCATGTTTTCGCTGCTAACACCACGTGTGTACGAAAATGTGATAGCATTTCACCACTGCGTTTCACTCAATTGCCAGCAGTCTGATTTGGGCCCGCTGTCAAATTTTGAGTCCGCGATATCCTAACGCTGTCACTCACTGCAGCTCGATATAGAGATGCCAATATGGTGGTTTTGACTCTTAGAAATGATACCCATATAAAACTTTCTTTATTAAAGCCTCTAACTACTGTAAAAATGAATAACTAAAATACGTATTTTTCAACCCGTCATTTCTCGGATGTATTACATGCCTTTTTGTACCAGTGTCCTCTATTTTCACCACTTCGAAACAGTTTGTGCCACTCTTTACTCTTGTGGCAAGCAACACACGAAACGAAAAAGAAGGTATTGCGCTCTTCACACTCAATTGGACTGCACAGTTATAAAGTGCAACCTTCAAAACTGTGATGAAAAGTGTGCTACTGATAATATCGCTAGTAGTCTTATATCGATAATATCATCAAACTTTATCATCAGGGAAGAATATCGAAAATTGGAGGGTTTAAAGTGAAACCTTCTTCTTGGCTTGTTATTATTTTAACATTTTTGTTCTATTTCTTACGTATTTTTGATTATACTATCATATTATCGTTAGTAATTATTAACGATAAAAAACTTTATCAATAATCGTTATAGATTTTGATCGGCATTTCCCATCATTACAACTCTCCCATCTGAGCTGACATTTGATTTAGCAGTGGCGCCAATACCAGTTGTAGGAAAAGCAAATAGTATTTAATTTTCCATTTATTTTATATATGCTGCATATTTGTTCAAGTTATGAATTATGTGCGGAATTATGTATTTAGTAACTATTTTTATATTATTCTTAGCGTCGATAACAACTCTACGTAAGCATTAGAATTCAAATAGGAATCAACCTAGATTCATGGAGTTTTCAAACGAAATTTTGGCAACTTTTCTCACCTACAAAATGTGTGACTGAACAAGTGTGTTCAAAATCCAACTTTCAATGCAAAGGGCAATAATCATTAGCTTTCCATTCGCTTTGTCTTTTTCGCTCAACCGCTAATACACATATGTCAAAATCTGTCGTGCAATGCTGCCAGAAAATCTGAAAATTTTGATAAACAGTGCAGCCGAAACGAATTTTTTAAAACTTAACATTCGTGATTTGGTGAAAAGAAACTCAACATTCTTGCAATTTGCATTGTTTAAAAAATCGTAGTAAATTCCATGATGTATAGAGCATGGTGAAACGCTAATGACCAACAGTAGGCGAAGTGGAGTAAAAGCTTTTGTTGTGCAGGGCAAGGGACGGCACGATGCTCTGTGACGTAGGAAGTTTGCAGCTTTTTCTCGTTGCTTTGGTTTTATTAACAACACCCATAGCAACAAATGTTTGTTACAAATTGTTTGCTATCTGCTAAAAGGAATCACTTGCTTGTGATCGATGACAAAATATTTGTTTGGTTTTACGAAAACCAAAATGAAGGTAAGTAATACTGTAATAATATTTATAAGCGGTTCTAATGTATTCTTTTCAGCTGCAAATTCACCCAAATACCGGCGAACCAACACGCATTCTTTTTCCAAACGGACGTTAATCATTCGGCACTGGAGAATTTCATCCAGTTCATGGTGATGAGGTGAATGAAAGCAAGTTGCTCATCCTGCATTTATCAGTACAGCGGAAGTGCTGCTAAATATAAAGGAATGGCAGAAACGGGAGAAAGCGCATCTGCGAATCCGTCGCCTGCCAATGAAACTTTTTACCTGTCTTATAGTGGGATCACGACTATTAGCTCGAATGCGTAAACTCCAAGGTTAAAACCACTGCAGCGGAGTTGAATTCATTTGTACAAGCTCGATTTGCATGATGGTACGAAAAAGTAGTAAAAATCACCGTTACCTTTATCCCTGTCCCCTGTAGTGAAGTGATCGTCCACACAAGTGCAGCGCCATAGCAAGTGCATGCAAATTTTACAAACGCACCCGTCAAAGAAATGAACGCTTCACCAAGGAACCTCCTCTATCACACCGCAAAGGCGCAAACGGCTCAGATCCAAGAACATGATAAATTGTCAGATCCTCTACAGGCTGCCGTTGAGTCAGCATCCCAAACTCAAACCGTTCAAATTGTCACGCAAATCATCCCCCAAACATAGAAACTATCGTCGGAACCGTACTATGTAGAGGTGCCTATTGAAACAATCAACTCTAAAGCCGGGCCCGAATACGCTGATACCTCGGAGGCGAGAAAAGCGTATAAAAATGGACAATGAACAAGAAGCAGATGCTTCGGTTCATTACTTTCAAGAAAAAACCTGTTTATGAAAAACTTACATTATACATTATTATTAAATGATACATAAATAGAAATATGATTTTTGATTTTGAAATAAATACTTTGCTTTAACTCTGATAGTTACGCTATGACAAGAACGTCATCATCAGAAAAGCGCCCTCCGCCTGCCTTGATGTTGTTGTATATATAACACGAGCACGTGTTTTAGACTGTAAGCTTTTGTAAAAAAGATGCCTACGTCACAGACTTTTATAGCTTTTTTCAATATGACTGCTTCTGCTTTTCGGCATATCGTTTCACCATGCTCTATACACCATGGTAAATTCTAGAGTCAACGAAAAAAATATATTTTTGCACCATTGTCACTCCGAGTGACTCACTCGTATTGGGAGTACTTTCGAGAAAAAATAAGAAAAGAAGGAGTGTGATCTGACGGAAAACCTCTATTATTGTAAACCCTAGAGTGACTATATACAGAGTGGCGACAATGTCAAAATTGGAATGATAATTATCTGTCAGTGTCATTCCAATCGAGCAGACGACCTATTCAACGCGTATGCAGGAAAGAGAAAGAAAAGCCTTGAAAAAACCGCATTGCATACATTTGGGATGACTTGTCGCCACTCTGTATACAGTCACTCTAGTAAACCCAACTGTTTAACCACAGACAAACAGACGAGACACTCGCGTTGATTCCATCGTCCAAACAAAAACCACTCATTTTTCAAAAAAGCATGTTTCGCAACATGACCACACCGCAGCGCGCGAGTGTTACTTCGAGTTTTCAGTATAAAACCATACAAATGTAAAAGCCCTACAGCATAAAACCCTGCAAATGCAGGCTACTCCGCGACATGCATAACAGAGGGTGCTGGTGTGCAACCAAAATGTGTAGGACGATGGTTTTTAAAGGATTTTCTTGTATGTGTCATGTCAGTTCGTCAGTGGTTTAACATAAGCACATAAGCAAAACATAAGGTTCCTTTTATTCACACGAATTTCACTACAGTGATTTACACTTCCGCGAGCAGTGTTTGTGTCTTTTTCGTTTTTTGTAAACACAATTTTAACACTTGTAGGTCATAAGTGCTGGTTTCTTTTCTGAAGATGATTCTCCCAAAATACAATGGGCACACCAGCGTCACTACTTGTCTATGGACAATGTCTGTTACACTAACTGAAATTTTTCTTCCCCGTGTATGATTGGAGCACGTTCGCAGAGCCCTTTCCTGTTTGCTATCACCGTACGCAGCCATGCTGTCACCAATGACAACTGATCTACTTCCGCCTGTTTACTTTCCTTCTCTTTTCCAACATCTACGATTGAAGATACTGCACGCATTTCGTTGCAGCTCCTAATTCAATCAATTTTAGGAATAATTTATTAAAATGGTTAGTTTATTTTTGTATTGCCCTTTCCAACAAGTAAAAGCGATGTTTTAAAATCAAAGTTGTGGCTGTTGAACGTGTAAATAATTGAAAAAATTAAGTTTTTTGGTGGGCTGGTCTGGTCTGGTTTCAGCGAAACCTTTATTTGTGTGTGCTTGGTGTATGTGTGGCATAGGTTATGATTACATGGGGGAGAGAAATCCCGAATGTCAACAATGCAGTATAGTTTCCGAGTTCTAATCGTTCAATATTATTTTTCTGTATTCTTTCCGGATCCAACTTTAGGCTAAGCGTACCAGGAAAGTCGGAATCGTCGGTAAATATGGCACCCGTTATGGTGCATCGTTGCGTAAAATGGTGAAGAAGATGGAAATCACCCAACACGCAAAGTACACCTGCACTTTCTGCGGAAAGGTAAGTCTTGTCTTGCCGTATGTCGTTTTCTTATTTGCAATTAATATGACAAGTTTGCTTGTGGCATGTTAAATATCAACAAATGTCAAGGTATTAATATTCAAAATTTCATTGTTTCAGGATGCCATGAAGCGATCCTGCGTAGGAATCTGGTCCTGCAAGCGGTGCAAGCGGGTTGTCGCTGGCGGAGCCTGGGTTTACTCTACGACCGCAGCTGCCTCTGTGCGATCTGCTGTTCGTCGTCTGCGTGAACTGTAAAAACTTATGCTGATGCCCAGAAAGTTTTAATTTCCTGTACAATAAGTGCGAACACAGCTTGGCCTGTGGTACGGTGGAACCGTTTGGAGAGCAAGAAATAAACTGATCGGATACATCTGGAAGGTGATTTGCTGCATTTTCAATTGACTTGAGGGAAAGAAAGCTTTAGAATTGCTTGCTGCTTATGCCTAATTAACATAGACCATAGGTGTGGTACCTTTTTAAGCACATTCTGTAAAATCGGCAATATTCTATTGTCTATTGTCATTACTATTGCATATGAAATTGATAAGTACGAAGAAATTCACCATACATTTGCCTCACGATTTTCAAATTTCAAGGCAGGTCTTCAATCATGATGGCAGAAAACGTCTCAATCCAACATCCTCATTCTATATTCCGACTGAACTTAGTTTTGTTCACCATATTTCGAACAAGTTGTTTTGCCCAAGCCTTGGTTAATTTTGGTTGACTGGAGAAAATGATTCACTTTCATTCGACAAACCAATGCGATCCTTCGGAAATTAAAATAAGGCTGAAAGTTGGAGTAATCCAGTATAGATTTCGTAGGTGACGTTGCTTACGTATAAGTAACACTGAAAGGTTGGAGATCGATTAGTCATCGCATAGCCAAGGGTGTATCAATCAGCCTTATGTATTCCGACGGACGGACTTGGCACGCTCTTTGTCTTTTTGCTTCGATTTTGTTCTTTTGACAACCTCGCAGCCTTATTCTGTATTCCAACGGATTTTAATTTCGTTCGAAATATTTTGCAGAAGTTCTACCCATTTCATTTTACTTGCGGTATAGATACCGTCATTCACTTTCTTTCGAAAATCTAACAGTCTCAATAAATACACAATAGAGATGCTTTTGAATTTCCTCGAACACCAGCTGAACGAGTATCGTCCTCGACAGTGCATATCAGTGTACCGGGTCTGCCCTGGCTGAAGTCTACGCAAAAAAACTGGGCTTAAATCTTTCTAAGACTTGAGCTTTCTTTATCGACAGACTTCCCAGCCGGCTATTAGAGTACAAGACAATTACGGGACTACTGTGTTACCTGACTCACTGCGCATAGCGTTGTATTCGCGGTATCGTGTTGGTTCGAAAGGTTTCGAAAAATATCGCCCTTGTATCGAAAATATCGTTGATTTTGATCACTAAAAATAACGTACTTAAACGTTATATTGCAAGTACTAGTAGTACGCAATAATTGTATTGTGAAACTGAATTGTTATTTATGCAACTTTTTACAAGTTAAATGCAATAACAAAAGCACAACTTATAAAAAATCGGTTGTTATCGATATTAGCTGCATATGCGTTATAAACGAATAAAACGCATGGTGACGTTTTATTTCAATAACACGCATATTCGCAGTGAGTCAGGTAAAACAGTAGAGCAACAATTCCACTAACTAGCAGCACCGTCTAGTCGAGATTTGGACATACCATTGTTAGACCAGCATTGTACCTCGAAACTAACTGAAGTCTACGCTCTCTTCCTAGTTCTCTGTTGAAAACAGTTTTGGCTACTTTTTTATCGGATATTCTAGCCACGTGCCCAGCCCATCGCCGCCCACATTGTACTACCTTCACTTTATCAGCATATTTTTAATGGAGAATCCGGGGCAAGATGAGCACCCTTAGCTCAGTTTAAGTTTTTGTTACGTAAAGCTCGGTTAATCTCCAGCTAACCGTTGTTAAATAGTTGTTCTATTATACATCTAGCACTCCATCGAAAGCCCTAGATGCAAATCTCAATCTGCTGCCTTTGCATGAATTCGTACAAATAGAAGCGAAAAAAGTGCTCTATAAGGCTTAATAGGTTCAAGCATATTTCGGATCTTTCTGGTCACATGAATATTCAGAAACTTTTCAAAATAGGGCC
Source organism: Sabethes cyaneus (assembly GCF_943734655.1). Classification (NCBI taxonomy): domain Eukaryota; kingdom Metazoa; phylum Arthropoda; class Insecta; order Diptera; family Culicidae; genus Sabethes; species Sabethes cyaneus. The sequence goes on from NC_071355.1 coordinate 202,661,879, forward strand.
CGTGTTAAGTATGAACGGAGATTGGATGAATCCGAAGGATAACTTGATACTTACCACAAGGTGTGTGAAACGCTCCGACTGGGAGAGGGGAGTTCCTATGGTTCGTCAAGGCTCAACGATATTTTTACCTTCTTCTTCTTCAGCAGCATAGAGCCGGGGTGGCTCGTGCTGTTTCAAGCACTCGTCTACATTCAACTCGGTCTTGATTGGGCCACTCGTCGCCAGTTTCCTAGTCGTCTCAGAAGTCGCAAATCGCTTTCGACCTGGTCAAGCCATCGTGCACGTTGGGCCCCCCTGTTCCTGTCGCAATTCATACGCCTCCGCCACTCTCCGCTTTCAGTTTGTACTGCGCCAAATATCGTCTGCAGCCCTTTCCGCTCGAACATGGTAAGGGCGCGTATGTCCTCCGTAAGCAGTGTCACGGCTTCAAGTCCATAAAAAACTACCGGTCTCAAGAGTTTTGTACATTGTTAGCTTCGTGTGGCGGCGTACGCTTCCTGATCGTAGCGTTTTACGAAGGGCAAAGTAGGCCCGATTTCCCGCTTGGATGCGCCGCTGGATATCCTTACTAGTGTTGTTGTCGGCGGTCACCAGCGATCCCAAAGACACTAACTCCTCTACTACTTCTAGTTCGTCGCCGTCAACGGTTACCGTCCGTGGGAGGCACGCGTTTGTTTCATTTGAGCTTCTTCCTTTTATGTGTTTGGTCTTCGACGCATTTATTTTTAGCCCAATTCTCCTAGACTCCGCTTTCATTCTGGCGTAGATTGTCTCCGCCGTCGCAAAGTTCCTGGCTATGATATCGAAGTCATCTGCAAAGCCTAGAAGTTGGCTACCCTTGGTAAAAATCGTGCCTCTCGTTTCAATGCCCGCTCGCACCTTGTCTCAACCCTCGCCGCGTCTCGAAGGGACTCGGGAGTGTCCCAGAGATGCGTACGAAACACATCACTCGATCCAATGTAGCTCTGATCAGTCGCGTCAGTTTGTCCGGAAAACCGTGTTCGTGTATTATCTGCCATAGCTTGTCTTGATTGACTGTATCGTATGCTGCTTTGAAATCAATAAAGCTGTGATGCGTGGGCACGTTGTACTCCCAAAATCACTGCAAGATCTGTCGGATAGTAAAAATTTGGTCCGTAGTTGCGCGAGCCTCCATGAAACCCGCTTGATAATGCCCTTCGAAACCTTGTGCTATCGGAGACAACCGGCGTAACAGGATCTGGGAAAGTACCTTGTAGGCGGCGTTTACCAACGTAATACCACAATAATTGCAGCAGTCTAGCCGATCACCCTTTTTGTAGATGGGACAAACCACTCCTTCCATCCATTCCTCCGGTAGCTTTTCCTCCTCCCAAATCCTCGAAATAACCCAGTGTAGAGCCTTTGCTAGCATTTCTCCGCTATGTTTATAAAGCTTTGCCGGTAGGCGGTCCTTCCCAGCGGCTTTATTGGTCTTCAGCAGCCCGATTTATCGTTTGACTTCTTGGAGATCAGGCGCTAGGACATTACTGTCTTCCACGGGCGCTCCTAGGTTAATTTCCGTTTGGCCTCCTTCTGCGACTTCGCCATTGAGGTGTTCATCGAAGAACTGCTTCCATCTATCGACCGCCTCGCGCTCGTTTGTAATTAGATTCCCTCCCTCGTTCCTACACATGTTCAGTTTCGGTATGTAGCCCTTCCGAGTTTGGTTCACCTTCTCATAAAACTTGCGCGTGTCATTAGCTTGGAATAGTTGCTCTAATTCTTCACGATTTCTGTCCTCCTTTTGGCGCTTTTTCCTCCTCAGGATCGTGGTCAACTGATTCCTAGCTCGTCGGTATTTGGCCAGGTTCTCTCTAGTGGCAATACTTGGATAATTTTTCCAAGCAGTTTTTTTCCCCTCCACCGCTTGTTGACATTCCCCATCAAAGCAATCATTTTGTGTACTCCGAGGTTCAATACTTAGTGCCTCTCCGATGGTCGAGCGTATTCTGCCCCAACCGTCTTCGAGGTTTGAAGCACCTAACTCCTCGGAAGAAGGCAGTGCCTCATTCAGTACTCGCGCGTAGTTCTCGGCAACTTGTGGGTTATCTAGCTGCCTGATGTTCAGCCGAGGACGGCGGCTTTGACGTGTCCGGTAAACAGTGGACAGCTTGGAGCGCACATGTACTGCTACTTGGTAATGGCCAGAATCAATATCCGCACCCCGACGGGAGCGAACGTTCGTGATGTTAGAGAAAAAGCGGCCCTCTATGAGAACGTGGTCAATTTGGCTCATTGTACGTTGGTCAGGTGATCTCCAGATGGCTTTGTGGATATCCTTGGGCGGGAAAATGGTGCTTCGGATCACCAGGCCTCGGGAAGTTTATACATCGTTGGCCGTTATCATTTGTGTCGGTGTACAGGCTATGGGGTCCTACCACCGGTCTATCCATTTCTTCCCTACTGACCTGGGCGTTCATATCCCCGATGACGATCTTGATGTCCCGTGACGAGTAGCTGTCGTACGTTGCCTCCAGCCTTGCGTAGAACGCTTCTTCCTCATCGTCGGGTCTACCTTCGTGCGGGCAGTGCACGTTAATGATGCTATAATTGAAGAAACGGCCCTTTATCCTCAATACACACATTCTCTCGTTGATCGCCTTCCAATCTATCACGCGATCCTGCATTCCGCCCAGCACTACAAAATCCGTTCCCAGTTCGTTGGTAGCGCCACCGCTCTGGTAAAACTAGGCCTTTCCGCCACGGATCTTTCATGGCTTCTCTCCTTTGCGACTCACTATTCCCCTCGTTCCCGGTTAGTATACGACCTTAGTTTCCACCGGGGTTGGTTACCCGATCTCCGCTAGGGTTGCTCGTATTCCGGCTGGTACCACGAGCAGGTCGGGATCGATCGGAGTTGCTGGATAAGCGGCTAACGACCACTATGGGGTCTATATTTCGCATTATCCAGCCGTTTACCAACCATTTTTCCCAGATGGCTCAAAAATTGGTTCAAAAACTGGTGCTGGAATCTACGGCCTTGGAACAAAAACATCAGTGGCTATGAGACTATGGCCAACTGTGTTTCAGGCGGAGATATTTGCAATAACTTAATGTGTGAATGTTTGCTTGAGGAGAAGATACAAACATGCAAATGTATGCATTTTCTCTGACAGTCACGCAGCATTGAAAGCGATATAAAGCGCTTACAAATGCACATCGGAAATCGCATGGGATTGCCTTCTTTCGTTACGGCAGCTATGCCAAATGAATACAGTAAATCTCTACTGGGTACCAGGGCACTGTGGCATTGAAGGCAATCAAATAGCAGACCAGTTAGCAAAAGCGGGCGTTGCCGCTACTGAGACAATAGGATCTTTGCACTAGCCCCGTAGTTTTCCTGTATTTTAATAACCGGCTGCGAAGTCCGTCGATAAAGAAGGGTCAAATTGTTAAAGACGTTTATTCCCATGGCTTTGCTTTCATCAAGCAATTAGAGATATCATCCCTGAACTTACATCGGCATGCCATAGTTTTGCGCGTTTCTTCTAATGGAATAACCTTTCACATACAACGCGCTGATAACAGCTCAGCTATGTTGTAAAGTTTAAGGGTGCCCATCTTGCCATGGGAAATGGTGCTGATTTTATCCTACAGAGACTATAGATTGCAGAGACAACAAGGCACTCAAAAACCGCTAAATTTTAAATAAAAACGGAGACTATCACAAATAAAGGTAACTCTCCGTTTTGATTTAAAACTTAGCGGTTTTTGAGTGCCTTATCTCCTCGAAGTCTCCTTGAAAATAACGCTCCTTTTCGGTAGCGATGATGCGTTGTCGTAAATGACCTTGAATTAAGGTGAACCGGTACTGAATCCAACATGGCCGGATCGATGGCATCCATATCCTCACATGGACGTCATTTTTCCGGCCATGTTGGTATTCAGTACCGTATCGCCTTAATTCAAGGTCATTTACGATAACGCACCATCGCTACCGAAAGGGAGCGTTGTTTTCAAGGAGGCTTCGAGGAGAGCAGCATCAGCAATTGCTCTCACCGATTCACCAGGGAATACCTTTACCTACCTAAAAAAGAATCACTTATCACACATTATTTGTGGTACAGTTACTCTGTTATGCTTAATTTTCATAACTTCTACTTCTGCCCAATTTTGATAAAAAGCAAACCCCACCATTGGATCTTACTACCATTCTTCCGTGAGCCCGAAAAGGTGATTTTGATACCGTGCGAGAGCCGAGAGCTGAATATTTTGGCGACATTTCAATTCGAAGAAATTAATTTTCGTGACATGGACGCGATAAATAACAACGATGTTTACCAACTAATTGTTAGTTTAAACGTTATATTGCCTTTAGCGATAAACACAAAAGCAACTGAGATGCATAAGAGAGTGGTGTTGCCACGCTGAGTAAATTTATTGTCGCGCAAAATTGGGTTGTTTTCAGTATGTACAATATGCGTTACCAAGTAACGACAGCTGTTGTATTTAACAGGGAAATATCGATGGTTTCAAGCATATACCCTCATGCATGGCGCATGATGAAACACTAGCGCCTGTTTTTTATTATCAGAAACTAGAGGCGGTGTCCTATTTATGGAAATTATGGTTGTTGCCGTTATTAAGCCCCAAACATAATGCATACGGATTTTACTACGTTGCGGCAATTTGGCAGTTTTTCCATGGGTTTTCTGTCAAATTTTCGCAACGTAGTAAAATCCGTATGCATTGTGTCTGGGCCTTTACGTGTCAGACCGTGTCCGTCGCACGCGGTGATCTAGTGTGCTGTGCGCTATGTACGAGTTCGTGCAGTACTAATTCAATACTCAACACGTTACGTTTAAAATTAAATTGCAACGAAACAGAAACAGATAAGAGTTTCACGAAAAAGAACGAATTGCAGAACAGTATCATGGCTTTAAAAATAGAAGATAAAAGAAATCAACTGTATTACACTTTTAAAGGAGAAATTTGATAAAAACGTCTTTAAAACGCTTATTTTAATTTTTGTTTCTGAAAAGATACAAAATTTCGTAAAGTAGAGTAGGAGGTTTAAGCACAATTTTCAGTGTAAAATTTTCTCAGCTTTCGAATAAAAGCAACAGAAAACTATCTAGCTAGGATAGTTTTTATACTAGAGCTAATTTAAGGCTAACAGAACCGAAAACTAAAAATGTTTAATAACTCTGTTACGATTGAGATTTGATCATATGGCTTGGGTACCCATAAATTCAGTTTGATATTGCTACACAAATTCCTTGGGTACATATGGTGATAGGGGGTGGTGGAGTATCTCTGAATTAGCATTTAGGCGCTCAAAAGTGTGATCAAGTGGTAATTGCAACAAGCTTGTCGCCATTTTTGTAGAGCAAGCACACGGCTTCTTCTATTTACTACTCATTGCAACGACGTTTAAATCACTACTTTAAGACAAGACAGGATAGAGAGCACAATCTGTGAGCTCACCGTTTGTTTGTGAATTTCAAAGCGTCGTATGATTTATTTTAGCGGAACAAGCTGTAGCAGATAGTACTTGTATATAGTTTACTGGCGATGCTGATCAAGCTGACTCAAGATTTGTAACGTGATCATGCACTACGGAATTCTGAAAAAATTCAAAATATTATATAAAAACTTCATGATTTTATTTGTTATCCAAAAAAAACTACTTGCCAACACACACCTTTTGCATTCTTCTTGTGACTATTTTTATGTTTAGACCCATCTGTTCAAACTCTCTTCATCCGACAAAGCTAACTCGGTTGGTCTCGATCATACAAACATTGTAAGGTAGTTATAGCGTCAAAATGGATTGCTGGCATAAAACTCTACACGAACAATTTCAACGGTTTCAACCCAGTCAGTGGTGTTTACGTACGGTTTTTGTTTGTTTCGCGTATTTGATGATAACACAAAAGCTTATTTCATAAATAAATGGAAGTGTTTCAATTCTTGTTTAACAAAAATATGAACAAAATAGCTAGTGTTAATGCGGCTGTTTGTTTTGTTGTTTAGAAACTAAAATATGTAGTATCAATATCATCAATATTCAACTTGCCCTGCAGTTCAGTTGGCTCGGTTTTGCGACGTGACACTCTGAGTCCTTCGAAATCTACCATCTTCGGTTTTAATTTTAATTTTTTTTCCCGTAATCTCTAGACACCTTTTGCAAAATCTGACACGTAGAGAAGGAATGTAATGCGGTGGATACAGAAAATGCTACAAATTGGCCGAGAGTGTCCGGAGGATTTCGACTTTTTGTTTCTACTAAAGTGAGTTAATTAATACTGAAATATAAAAAGTAAAAGTTTGAGTTCGTTTCGAATTACGCATGGTACGGTACTGAGGTGCAGGTTCGTGCTGTTCGTTCGTTGAGTGCGTATTGATTGGAACACTGCAGCACAAAGCATTTCAGTTTGCTAAAACAATTTACAGCCTTGCTAATTTGCGTCTACTATCTTCTAACTAAAAGACAACCTTCCGTTGTTTTACGTTTCCTTTTTTTTTGTTTGATTTTCTCTTCGAGGTTATTTAGAATAAATGTATAGATAAGCTATAAAGAAAAATTGCACACCATCACCTGGAAGTAGAAGTAAACCGACTTAACCTAAACGCTAGGCTCTCAATTAGATTGAAATTGCTATTTTCAGAAACTTTAAAAATATCTAAAAATAAAATATTCGAACCGCTGCTGTCGGTTTGTTGTAGCTTGACTGATGTTGCCCTTTTTTTGTGGTTGCTTGGAGGTTTGTTGGACCTTCCTGCCTGTCTGCTGCTGCTGATATACTATATATGTAGCGTTCCCGTCGATCACGATTGGTTTTCTGTGTTGTAAATTTCAACTATGTTTTGCAAAACTATCACTTATTCTCATAGATTTTTATCGATTCTCTGTGTTTCGCTATCGGTAAATGATATTTTTATTCGCCATTTTTTCCGTTTTCTTGCGGTGTCCCACTGCGACAAAATAAGTATCGAATCATTGAGCAAGAAAGTTTTACGGCGGAAAAACTGTTTGCCGATTTTCCCGCGTTTATGATAGTTAAAAAAGTTTCCGTTCAAGTGATTCTATACTTCTCAGCCAAGGAACGAAGTCATTTTTTTCTTGGAAATATGTTTTATAGAAATATTTATCATATACTATTCATATTTACACCATAAGGTTATTTTTTAATTTTTTTTGTAACATTTACAAAGATTTTTGTCTTATTCAACTCTGTTTTTTGCTATGATTTATCCTCTTTTCGCTTAAATGCAAATGGTCCGTGTTTTCAACAAGTGATTATTTTCTTTAGACTGTAAGACTGCCTTGCGTGAATCTATGGCCCATTTTCTACGCCCTTTCGATTTGATGAGTGCTATCGTTTGGCAACTTGGATATAACAATATAAAATAGGTAGAGAAATCAACGATTGAATCAACTTATCAGTTTCACTTGCTTTCAAATTCAAACATCCCACTTTTCATTTCTAATTTGTTCTGTTTTTGATCAATGATACGTCGTATGACGAAATGATTTTTTAAATCGCTGGAGCTGGCCATAGATTTTCAGATTGCAAAACAAATGTGAAAGTGTTACGTTTTGATCCTGGTAATTTATACCGGATAAGTTTGCTTTATTCATTGTCTTTGATATGCTGATAGTTTTATGTGCGTTGCACCGTGGCAAGCGCACTATTTTTCTTCTATTTTTTATTTTGCTGCCCAACGATGCTGTACCACGCCATGCTGTTCAATTTGAACGGTTCAGTTCGTTCTGAATAGCACAGCATGGCAGCAAATATTGAAGATTCAGTCAGAATTTAAATCGAGCTTTCTCTCAACGCTAGTCGTTCTTCCAACATGGTTGGAGTTATATGTGATGGGTAGGAACATTTCCGCTTCTGGGGTGCTAATTGGTAAAAGCTCCATTCGCCAGTGTGTCACAAATCTGCACGCGCTCAGTCAACGCAAATGGAATTGGGGAAAACAGTGCTCTGGTAGTGGCTCCTTATTATGTACAATGCTTAGCGAATAATTCCATCCCGTATCGGCTCGAAACAATTGTAATTCTCTACAGCAATATGTCTATAACACATTTTTCTATATTTTAGCGATGTAACACCGATAAAATTCATTCACCCGAAGCATAGTAACGTTCAGAATTTTGTGCTTTTCTAATGTATCCTTCTTTTTATGCCACTTCATGCACACAAATTCAAACGCACATACCCAATTTCTCTATAAAAAAGATACCCCCGTGCGCTAAAGCAGCTATCAATAAACTAAAGCCTAGAGTCAGTTTTTAATTAAAATATGTCTAACTTCACTAATGCCTATCATACAGTTAGTTATTATAAGTAGACTAAAACCAAAGGAGCGCTATTAGGGGGAACAACTCAAAATACTACTACGATGACATCCGTTTTGTTGGTGATATTTCCGCTCTGCTCTGCTACAAAGGAGTACACAGGAATCACAGTTTCAATTCTCCATAGTCATGACGCCATTGTGCCGTCGTCGTTGGTGGCTTCGAATAGCCAATGCCGGTCCCCTCGTCATCGTCGTGTTGCTGCTGCCGTGTAGTGCGGTACTTCTTCTGTGGATGGAAATGGAGGACGACGACGAGACGGCGAGTGATGATGATTTCGCGGGCTTCCGGGGTCACTTTTATCTGTCGTCGCTGTTGATCCGATTATCGTGTCCGGCCTGCCATTTGAATTTGGATTGCATCAACCACTGCTGACCCTTCGAGTAGTTGCACGGCCGAAGCAGCGGCGTGGTGGGGTCGTCAGTGGAGGGTCGCGTCAGGCAGTTTCCGCTGTTGACGTGCTTAATAGTCTTATCCTGGGGAAGAAATGAAAAACGAAACATCAGTGTTTTTATCATTTTTATGGCGCTCAAGCTGTAAGGGTTTATGTTTCGGTGGGGGAAGAACGCTCTTGGTGCACCACCCGGTGTGAACTGGGAGTCTACCATAAGAACTTAAGATAGAGCAATTTTATAAATACCCCATATATAATATTTTCGAATTTTGGCTGAGATGATACAGTTAAATAAGCTAAAGACCCATTCCAGCGTTACGGGACACTATCCCTACTACGCAGATCGGTTCCTGTTTCATCAAAGCCCTGGCATTCTAGTGGAAAATAAAGTACTCTTTAAACAAATATTTTACAAGGTATTTGCCAAAAAATTGGTGAAACAGGAGGCGATTCATACGGTAACAATGGGTGCAAATTGTGTCCCGTAACGCTGGAATGTGTCAAAATCGATCATTCACTTTGCGCTATTTGCTGTGGGACGATCCAAGCTAGATGGATACTGGAATCCAAGCAAGTTGGAACCTCTGTTAGGACCAATCAACAGAAAAATTTCATGTTCGACATATTTAACCTCTCCCTTCCTACCGATTGTTCCGATACTGGAGTAGTTTTCTTCGGTCATTTGCTGTTTTGCTCTTCGGAGTTGGTCATTTGTTGTTTTGAGTTGCCAAAAATCACTTTTTCAAATAGATTATGGCCAAACTAGACTTAGATTAGATTCGGAATGCATGATGCTGAATTGCCGAAGGCGGGGCAATAAACAAATGAACAAACATATTTTTATTGAGCATAATTTTAAAGGCAGAGTGAGCATTCCCAGCACTGAGAGTGTACAAGATATTTTGTATTTAAACATCTATTTATATAAGAGGCTTATGTCTGTACCGAAAACCAGGTCTCTGACAGGACGTCATAAAAGGTTTATCGGTAATTAAAAACAGGCCCCTGACATAGACTGCTCGACTGGACAGGTCGATTAGGCTGGTCGATTTGATTGCTCGGCTGGACTGCCCAACTGAACTGCTCGACTGAAGCGTCTTGCGAAGGGAAAAGTTGGCTCGAGTTGTCGACGATGACCTTACTTTACTTTTTACTTTACTTTTTCGGCGACAATCTGCATATCGAATCCTTGCCGAATTCAGGAGCCGTCTCCATGTTTGTTGGTTTTGGGCTGCTGCTCTCCAATCGTCCCTAACATCCGCTGCTCTCTAGGATCCACGTTACCAGCGCTCATCCAACGGGTACGGAGTCTGCCTCGAAGTCGTCGGTCATTGTTTTCGCTCACATTCGTCGGTCGCTCTGTCTCAACGTCCGCGCTTCGTGACCGTAGAGTATCATCAAAAGAATTAGCGTCCTTTAGAGCGCCAGTTTTGTACGAAATTGTAGGCTGCGGGACCTCAGCTGGCTACGTAACCGTAGAAGGCCGTGTTGGCAGCCGCTATCCGCCTTTTTACTTCACGACTCACATCGTTGTCACATGTCACTAACGTACCAAGGTAAACAAATTCGACGACCACTTCAAAAGTATTCAGTTCCAACACGCGAAAGGCCTGAGATCCCAAATATACGAGCACATGAACATTCAGTTCATAGCCGTCAATAGTGACTGTCCGTGGCAGGCAAACGTTGTTTTCTCTTGAGCTTCCTGCTACCATATATTTGATTTTCGACGCATTAATTTGTAACCCAATCCTCCTAGATTCCGTTTTCAGTCCGGAGTAGATTAATTCTGCCGTCCCAAAGTCTCGTGCATTATCTGCCATAGCTTTCTTCGCTAAACTGTATCGTATGTTGCTCTGAAATCCACGAAAATTCGCGGCACGTTGTACTCCTGACATTTCTGGAGGATTTGTCGGAGAGTAATAATTTGGTCCGTAGTAGCGCGGGCCCCCATAAAATCCGTTGTCGGTTCTACTGGAACTTAAAATCGGCCATTTTGAATTTTCATCATATATATGGCTAATGGGGTATCAAATCAAAGGATTCCTAAAGTCCATCCAAGAACTTGCGTTGAAAAATCCTTTGATTGAATACCCTATTTGCCATATTACTGAAGAAAATTCAAAATGGCCAATTTTCAGTTCCGGTAGAACCGACAATGGATATTCCGGAATGCCCAGATCGGCTCAAAATGCATCCTAAAGTCCAACCAACAAACCGCGTTGAAAAATTCTTTGATTTAATACCCCATTTGCCATATTACTGAAGAGAATTCAAAACAACCAATTTTCAGTTCCGGTAGAACCGATACCGGATGTTCTGGAGTGTGGGACAGGAACTTGCGCACTACAGGATAGTGTAAGATTCATTCTTGTTTACCACAAATGAAATGGATTACTTTTGTGTACTCTGTTAAGCAGATTTCTAGTTTTATTTCACATGCTATTTATGACGACAAAAAAATCCCACTGCGATCTGGAATATCTCCGGGAAAATGGAACCATAATTTACCAACTTATTTTTTCATTAAGGGGACATGAACGAATAAAAATTATTTCAGATTTTGATTCTGCAGTCTTTTCCGCTTATTTTGATACTAAATTTGTAATGATCCGACCACGAAAAGTGGCCGAAAAACGATACACATAAGCATTCCAGTGCAGCGTAGGACAACTTCGGCGGTATAAAACACCGGTCCTGGAAAACCACGATTTTCACACTTTATGTACCTTTTTCTCAGAAATTTCAAAGATGTTGGTGCAAAAACTACAAATTCCTTTTCAGCAGACGAATAAAGTGATTCAAATCATCTTGAATTTGGGCCATCAGTTTCCATAGATCTAATCTATTTTTATAAGCAAACATTGTTGGGCCTCCTACCTTTCGTCCTATGCTGGAAGGTGCATGGGTCGAACCAAGCTATAATCTGAGATTATAACCGTATTCGAACCCACAACACCCGCCAGGGTATGTGGCTCGCTGGTACCCGTGTACCTATGAACCACTGAGGCGCTGGACAAAAGGAGACTGCACAACCCCCCTTATTAATGTAGCGACATGGGTTGGGCTATTTTTAGACACAAATTGTGTCACTTCCTCCACCTACTGTAGAAACCACCGACCGAGAAGTTTAATCTAACTTTGTGTTTACACTATGCAGGCCCTTGCGACTTACAAGGTACTGCGTGTGAACGCTGTTCGTCTGTCAGCTAACATAGCCGCGATTCTCTGCGCGGGGTTTCGGGGGGAAGGCTCCGTTCCTGTGAAAATAGACCAAACCCCGTGATTTTAGTCATGCATGACCTTGAAATGCGGTCAGGCAAATATTAGGAATCAGGCATATATGAGAATCGCGGCTAACACGCTGACAGACGAATAGCGCTCACACGCAGTACCTTGTAAGTCGCAAGGGCCTGCATTGTGTCGTCGTCCCGCCAGTAAACACTTCTCGGTCGGTGGTTTCTACAGTAGGAGGAGGAAGAGGCACAATTTGCGTCTAAAAATAGCCCAACCCATGTCGAAACATTGTTGGTTTTTGGCACAATTTCACCCTCGTGGCCCAATGTCATCCCGGATGGTGGTTTCACTTGCAATTTACCTTTATCTAGTGCGATTAACGGTGGAATGAACGTTCACTTAGCCACTAATGAGCTACTAGCATTGTAGCACCGTAAATATAAAAGATACAGCAAAACTTTATTCAGCAAAATTGTAGATAACATTTAGTTCTACAAACGTGCCATACATAACTTTGTCAAATTGTGCTCGGCTGAGACTGTCAAATGACTCAAAATTGAGTCAAAGTGATCGAACCATCCCTGATAAAGATCACTAAAAGCCCGATGATTTCTTACAAGTAAAATGCAAAAAAGACATAATTTGGGCAAGTCTTGTTTATTCCGGTACGCGAGGTGATACTATATTCCGTCTTGAAAATGAGAAATTGGGTTCCTGTTGAGCCCAACGACTCGAGCGGCCTTGATGAGATGGGAATTGATCAACTATAAAAACGATCGCTGTCTGATCACAAGCACGGCAAAAACCACCAGAGCTGCACTGAGCCAGCCATCCGTGGAGAAATTGAATGTCATTCTGGTTGCCATAAATGCACTCTGACGACCTTGTCGTTAACGACACCGGGCAAAGCCAATTAAACTACCGGCCTGCAAATAATTCCTTTTTTCGTATCTAGACTTGATGGCAAGAGGACTCGAGCAGCACGTTCCTCAGCCTGCTACGCTTGCCATACCACTTTCTCTACTTGCACTCTTATATCCATTGATTCCATCCACTACTAACTCAAATCTCCTTCCTTCATATCCTTCACACTAAATATTTTAACGAACCATTGCTTCAAGCATCCGTTAACAAATAATTACCGACAATCGTTTTTGAATTTAGATGGTCATTCTGGTATAGTAAGAAATAACAGGGACGACGAACTTGCAGGTCTGGAGCAAAAAATTCAGTTTTTGCTCCAGATGCATGTCGGATAAAACAGAAGATTCGATCTTGGTTTTTACGGTTTCCACCTGAAAAATCACAAACCAAGTCGTCAAAAAAAGTTAAATTCTAAAGGTTTGTGACAAGGTGTCAACATTTCTTTTAGAAATTTATAGCAAAGAAGTTGGTGCGTGGAACTTAAACTCGAATTTAAAGTAAATTAAAATGAAAAGTTGTTTTTTCTTGCACAACCATAACATGAATGAATAGATAAGTTTGCAAAATCGCTCAGATACGCCTAGCAAGTTACTACAAATATTATCTAATAGAGTGAAAATATAATGAAAATAATTATTTAATTACAATTAAACAAGCGGTATTTAAATTTACGGGGCCTGTAAATAAACCGCGCTGCGAAAACGTTTATACACAATATTTTGCAATCCGGTTGATTACTGTTATTGTATCTTTTTATCTGTCGTGGTTGTCACAGAGTGGAAAAAAACATCATAAAATGTATATATACCTATCTAGACCTTTATGAAAAAAATTAAGCCCAACGTAAGTGAGATGCCATCGGCATTTTGAGTATACATCAATTCGCTATTTACATGCCGTGATTGGATAATAAAATGTTTTTACAAATATTTGAATTGATGTGCATTTCACGCGTTCCTTCGAACGAATGATGAAATAAACAAGCAAAAGGCAAATACCAAACATTGTAATCTATTCGATACAACTTACCTCATCGTCGTACACCCACTCCTGGTTGCCGCCCATCCCGTGACACCGCACCAGATTGACCGGTCCCAGTGCGTTCGATGCGTCCAGACAGTTGTCATCGGACATCACCTGGTGGCGCTTGGTGTAGGCGAACACCTGATTTCCGCCCAAACCGTGGCAGTAGCTGCTGCCTATCTTCTCGTTCGATTTGCGTCCCATCGTGTCGAGACAGTTCTGCGTCTCAACGTTGCGAATCTGCGGAAGTGAGCGTGGATTGGAACGGACGGAAAATAGAATAGGCAAACGAGATTGAGCAAACAGTGCGCGGAATTGCAAAAATCAACAGCAGTCCATTAGGCGTGAATTTGCATACATACCTCGCCCAGGAAGTAGTAATCCAGCGGCATCTGGCTCTCCGGGTAGATATTTTCCAGGTACCATCGGAAGCTCTTGCACTTCAGCCGCTCGCGGAGTGCTCTCCGTTCGCTGACGTCCCCAGCGGAAGCCTTCCGTGCGCCTGGTTTGCGTTTCCGTTTCGTTAGCCGCATTTACCGAGAGGAGACAGTATGGATTCGAACCAGGAAAGAAGGGAAGAATTCAAATACGTTATTTGAGCAGCTTAAGGAAAATAGTTTTTTTTCTGATTGTGTTAAAAGGTGTATGAACATTATGAATACAATAAACACAATATATCGATTGAACGAATCAATTCATTGATAGGAGTATGAAAACAAATAAAGCAAATTGCACATTTTTTATGACATGACAAATAGAGCACGCGAAATGGATAGAGTATAGAAAAGGATGCGAAAAAAAACGAGATGATATTATAGGATCAGTGCAGTAGCTATAAAGTGACGTAAAAATATTGGATTGCTGCAGTACAAATTTTATGTGTTTTTTGTTGTGACTCGATAAACTTGACGAATGCATTGATTAATAAATGAAGTCGGAAAAAACGATGCAATGAACGATGGTGTGCGCGCTTCGGGGCTTCGGATTACTACGTACGGGAAATTCGGGAGCACGTTTTTTTTGCTCGATTGCAACATATTTGCATTTCACGTGACCGAGAGTTTAATGCTAAATCCGGTGATAAAACGTGGAAAACAATATACTGTGAGATTGGATTGCAGTTTAACATCAAACGGTTAGTAGACGTAATACGTTGGTAGTTTTTCCTTCGATTACATCAAATTATTATTGGTTTGTGTTGAAGTCGGCGGATAGGTCTTACGCTTGAGCAGCGGGTCTGCAGCTTGAATCTTAAATTGATAATTTACGGGTGATGTTATTTTTAGTCGAATGCTTATCTGTTTATCTGTGTCGAGTTTTATCTGGTCTAATGGATTTAGAACATTTCACCTATCTTACGGATACATTAAGTCACAGTTCTGTTTACCTTCAAATATCCGACATTTATTCATCAAGATGATTTCAAGATGACATGATGTCATTCTGTGCTACGGGCAGTGTAGGCGAACTGTTGATGTCTCTTGGGGCCTAGACCCTGCTATGTATATTGGTTACAGATCTTGGTGACCTTTTTTGATTTTAATTTATCGAATATACTGTTCTTAACGAAAATATTTCTCTATTCATTGTATGCGATCGATATATAGCGTTTTGTATTCACGTCGAAAAGCGAACTCTTCATTTGCAGAGGTGCAATTGGACTGGTTTCAGTACGATTGTTTGGATTTTTTGAATAAGTAGGAAACGTTACAATGTTGTACTATGCTAGTGATGTAGATAAGTTGGAAATTTGGTGATCTACTCTCCTCTTGAGTAGTTTGTTTCAGTAGTTAATCAGTACTTCATTACGAAATGGTATTTACGCCGCACCATAGTGCAGAAAGAAGTTATGTGCGATGTACGTCATATAGTGTTTTATTACAAGGATTAGAGTGACATGGTTGAATGCGTGAAAAGTGACTTTCGAATTTTTGAACAAAAAACTGCAGAAAATGCTAATTACCGCTTTAAAAACCTTCGTTTCAAAATTTCGGCTTATTGATTGAATTCCCAAATTTAATATCTGATTTTGGATACCATATGACATAAAAATGAATTAAACGTAGCATTTTGATGCTCCAAAAATTAAATAAAAAACCACTTAATTTTTTTTTATTAAGTTAAATATATGAAACATGATAGAAATTAGTGAAATTCTCTATTTTGAACTTAGTCTCTCTTCCTTGTAGATTTGTTCTGACTAAATTATATGAACTTCATGCTTAACTGTAGCAAGAAGTGCAAATTTGGAAAGCTAAAAGTCCACCAAATACAGATGAAATAATCTAAAAAATAATCTTCTTGGAGAATGATGCTAAAGCAAAAAGGAGATAAATTATTCCTTTGTGGTAAACATAACCTGCGCGACCACTCTTCAAACGTAAAAAATACATTAAAATTACACAGTTTTGACGCAGTTGTTGTCTTCGTCTTCCGTTGTAGATTGAAATCTGGTTAAAAATAACAAAAGAGTAGAGTTTGTAAAGCTTTTAAATAGTTGCGAACATACGATGAAACCACCAAGATCTTGAGGTTTCATGGTCCAGAAACTACGCGCAGTATTTCCGTAAGATAATTGATATTGAATATCGATAGCTTTTGTAACGATTATTTTAGTTATTTAATTACGATTGTTCCATGAAACGATGCGGTTTTTACGAGAAATTTTATGATTGCAATTTAATCGTACGAGTCATTTTGCAGGATTGTAACATATCATATCAGATCATTCTGCACCGAGTATTAGTCTGCGACGGACGTATTTTATTTTCACTGCGATGTGTGACGAATGATACCGGTAAGATTGCTTTAGGCGTTACTCTTCAACTGAGCGAGAAGTTTATCATTGTTTATATTCGAAATCAAATCGTTTGAAGTGCTTTGTTTATAACGTGATATAAGTTAGTGGGTAAGGTAGTCGCTTTGTGCGCAGTGGAAGAATATTATCGATGCGCTTCTCGTAGTCTGGCAAATCCGGCGACGGAAGAGCCGAATTGTAAGCGATTAGAAGGACGGCATCGTGGCTGAACTTCTAAAAGTAGGGAACAAGCGGCTATATGAAGTAAACCTAGGGAGGCAAAGCACATGCAGGAGCAGTGCAAGGATGGCCTCATTTGTCCGATTTGAACGAAACGCCATCGTCTTGATATAACTATCGAGGCCCCGACTTCTCCACCGCAGTCGAGTTTTTCCTGCCAGCGAACAACAGTCGTCCCAGGCCTGCGTGTGGGCGTACGGAACGGACCTCCTAAAAGTCCACACCAGGCAAGTGCAACAACTCCTATAACAATTCCTTCCATGACGCAGTCCCCGTTTCCAGCTCTGTGTCTGACCCGCAGCAGAACTCCTTCAGTCCTCCAATGCTGATTTACTACCAGAACGTGCGCGAACTTCGAACCAAAAGCGATGACTATTCGATTATTTATTATAGTCAACAGATAAAGTATAATCCTAATGACAACTATCTAATTAAAACATATATGAACTAAACCTCGTAGCAGCTATTAAAAACCCGGCACATACTAAGCCCTGGTTTATGTAACCCATAGTTAGTTCTTGGATGCCGATTGACGAGGAAGGCGTGCAAACGGAGATTACGAATATTTCCTTGAAGGAGATCGCCGACTAAACACGCCTTAGCTACATTGCGCCTTCTTTCCAGCGCAGCGGCTCCTAATTAATCAGCTTACAAGGGCTTTCGTAACTCGGCAGGTTACGTGGGTCACGCCAGCGTAGGTGTCGCAGAGCAAATCGAATAAATTTCGGTTGAACTGCTTCAATCCGGTGAATTACATTTTGGTAAAAAAGAAGACCAAAAAATGGCGGAGTATTTCAGCATAGGACGAACCAGTGAGCAATTTAGAGATTTTAAGCAATATACATCCTTGAAGCTTTTAGCAAAGCGGAACAGAAATCCTAGTTGAGAGGAAGTTCTGGATACCACGAAAGAAATGTGGTTCTTGAACGTTAGTTTCGAGTTAAGCAAGATTCTCAAGCCTTTTACAGTTGTTTCGCGTTTTGGGTGCGTCTCGCGAAGGGCGTAGCCGTGCAGATACATGTTACGTTTGCGACCGAAGGAGATGACCGAGCACTTGGTCACATTTAGTGACATCCTGTTAATTCGGCACCATTCGTCAAAGGTCTCCAGATCCTGTTGCAAGAACTGGGCGTAATTAGGGCTTTTTACTGTACAGTATATTTTCAGATCGTCAGCATATAATAATCTCAAACATATGAGGATCGTGTCCACGTCATTCATGTATAGCAGACAACAAGAACGGTCCCAAATGACTGCCTTGGGGAATGCCGGAGGTCACTGCGAATGGTTTACGACCGATTTTGACTGACATACTTCTATCAATGAGATAGGAGCGTAGCCAAGTCAGCAGATTGTCGTGAATGTCCAATTTGTGGTATTTAGAGATAACTATCTCATGGTTTACATGGTGTCAACTGGATTGCCTTCTTGCATTGCACGGGTGGTGAATGACGTAAAGATTAAATTGGTTATCGTGGAGCGCTTTGGCATAAATCCATGCTGGTCAGGAGAGATGCGGTGTGAGCAATCTTTGATCAACTTATTCAGAACGATTAGCTCAAATAGCTTAGAGACAGCACTTAAGGCAGCAATACCACGGTAATTAGCAAAGGTTCGTGTGCCCCCCTTTTTGTGCACAGGGAAAACAAAGGAATCCTTCCACTACTCGGGGAAAACTCCCGTCGTGAATGATATATCGATAACTTTGGCTAAGGGTAACGCAAGAATATTTAGTTTCAGAACTATGGAAGGAATGCCATCTGGGCATTCGTGAGCATTGGCGATCTCATCCGAGAAAACGCTACCGAATTGCGTGCGAAACAAGTCGGCAATATCTGCGACTGGATCCGTTAATTTAACGGGAAATTAGCAGTCATTAACTTTTCGCCAGAGAGCCTAATTTCGGAAGCAGTTTTTGGGACGAAAAGCGGGATTCTGTTTATAAACATGTAAATACTGCATTCTTCTTGCCAATCTGAACACAGCGAAAATATTTTCATGAACAGAATTTTTGTTTTAAACAAAAAAACTGCTTTTGAAAGTGGTAGAATCGATGACGACTAATTTCACCTTAACGCCGTCAGTCATATTGGAGGGTAGTCTAGATTCTTTCCGTTGTTCGTTTACAAAGCTCCAAAACTTCTTGAAATTCGGTCTAAGACAGCTCTGCAAATGCGAATCTATTTTTAGTCTTTAAAGAGACGTACGATTCAGTAAAACGAAAGGAACGGGACTTTCATCACCAAATCTCACACGTTTGCGGATGACGTCAATATCATCGGAATCAACCATAGAACAGTGGAAGAAGCTATTAGCGCTTTTAAAGTGGAAACAGTAAGATTGGGACCAGGGCTTGAAAAGGGATCGCAAGTTGAATGTGACTGCCGTGAATGCGAACTTTCCGCATTCAAACTCCGCTTTTTGAACGATCATTTGACTGTTTTTTGAATCCAGTCAATCTCCCGCTTGCGCTGCTGCCGTCTTACAATTCATGCGGCATCTCAGCAAAAGCAAACAGTCGATCTCCCGTTTTGCTTTGCGCTTTGAGAATATAAACTGCAAACTGACTGGAAGCATACGGTGACGTATTTTTTCGTTTCTCTTTTTGTCTCCAAATCGGCTGCTCACAGTATTAGTTTGTCACCCGGACGTCGGTCCGACGCAAGCAAAATATTCGTTTGTATTGGACGGAATCCGACCGACTTCTTCCATGCACATGTAGTGGTTGTTTTTTTGTAGTATTGAATCATACGATTGTGCGGTTGCTTTTCGTTAGCGTGGTGATTGCCAGTCATTTGACTGTTTTTCATTCATTCGCTGCTCCAAACGGTAAAGGCAACTTGATCGAAACAAAAATGTCAAAAAATTTTAGAGCGCGTTCGTTCTGTTGCGTGCGATCGGCGTTTGACTGAGCAAACTGCCAGTTGTGTTATGCATAGCGTTCGTATTCCACCTCTAAACGGACGGTGTGAACTTGAATGCGCGTTGGTGTGACTGCGGTAGAAAAAAAGGATCGGTCGAAGCCCTGATTGGGACTCACCGTTAGTTCGGCCAAAACGGAGTACACGTTTACTGGCAGCCCCCAAGTTCGCTGTCTAACTAGTGTTGGTGTGGAAGTGGAGTTGGATGAGAAACGATATGAAGTAGTAGAGCAATATGCGTATCTTGGTACGCTTGTGATATATGACAATAATGTTAACCGCAAAGTAAAACAGCGAATTACGACCGCCAATTGGGCTTTCCACGGATTACGTAGCTAGTTGAAATCCCGCGGTTTGCAAATTAGCATAAAACTGGTGCTCTACAGAACCATAATTCTACCAGTGGGTATAAATCATAGTCGCTGAAGGAAACTGATCGAAGAGTGTATTGATGTATTTGAGTATAAATCGTTATTTGCATTTGCAGCATTTATATCAAACATACAAATATACTGATATAATGAAAGTAGTACAATGTGACTGTGGTGGGTTGGATACGCCACCAGAGTGCCCAACAATTCTGTAGCTAAAACTATTTGCAGTAGAGAATTAGAGCTATGCCGGTTGTAGATTCTGAAATCCGTACCTGCTGGATGTGTGCTGCCGAGGATGATGCTTGTTCAGCTGACGTTCGAGGGGATAGGAGAATGGCATCTTAGGAGCGCCACCACTGAAGCGAAGTAAATAGGTGGCATTATTAGAAGCAAGTGCATTTGTTGTCCTTTGACTAGTACCTCCCTTTGAATCGGCCGTTTTAGGGATTCCAATACTCAATCAGAAGAAATACTTAATTGCGATTCAGTGCATATAGAATCGTTTGACAAGGGGAATAAAATATATGTCTCATCAGATTTTTCGAAAGATATTGACTTGAATGTGGTTCGCCGACCTAAATTTCTTGTTTGAAAAATAATGCGTTAATTAAAAATAGTGTTATTTTGAGCCTAGATGCTGAGAGAATAATGTTGATGAAACTTGTAAGAATGATACTAAAAAGTATCGCTATTACGACTTACGAGGAGACTCCGCTCGAGTTTTTAACATGCCCAGCAAACAAAATCAAGCGATCTTTGAAAAAGCAATTCACTGAGAAAGACAAACACTGTTAGCAGCTCAGTAGTCATGTCCATGGACTGACAGATAAAAGAATACTATTAGGGGTAAAACTGTATGCGCTGAATGAGTTTTACATTTACCTTCATGCAGGGCTGTCAATTTTTTCGAGCACTGAGTATGAATACTAAATTGATCAAAATAGCGATAAAATATGATTCATCTATTCGAAATGACACAAAACGGAAGATAAAATTTCACACTTTTTGGTCATATGGCATCAAATAATAGAAGAAATATCGAATCCTTTCCACGAATGACATGGTTTTTCGATATTAAGGCCATTGCAATTTTTTTAAGGTTACAAAAACTTTATTTGACCTCCCTTAAAAATTAGATTGAAAAATCGGGGTGCAAAAAATAATTTGTGAGTCCCTCGCCCTTCAGTTGCTCAACACCTGAAAAACAAAAAGCTTTATAAAATATTTGTAACGGCCAAAGTAAACAAAAATTTTGAATGATAAGCAATCAGCCAGAATTTTCCAAAAGAGGGGTTTCTCTTGGAAATAAGTAGCAAACATTTTCTACAGTTTTTTTTCACTAAATTAGAGATGACAATTTTCGTTGTCACAGTTTAGCAGTGGCTTGAATGTGCCGTCGGTGGTCAGTTTCGTTGTCGATTGGCATTGCAAAGTTCATTCACATAAATTCGCTTTGTCAGAATTGGAAGATAGTAGTGGTGCAGTAGCGTCCTGTGGCACATAATTTATATTTTTCCTTATTCCCATGCACCCCATATCCACCACTTCGGAAATATTCGATTTTGTTACACAGAGCCTAGAAACTAGCCGAAAGTTGAACAAGCATGAAACGACTGACGTGTCCCCAACCAAAACAGGAAATATAAATCCAGCACCGATATGTAACATTCCATATTGAAAGCCATTATTCACTGAGATGTATTGATAGAGGCAGTGTAAGTGCATAAATATTGGGGATTGAGAAGCAAGAGTTCAATGTTGACAAAATGTGTGGTTTATGTTGAACAATGTTATTGATGGTAGTCATTTAAATAGTAGTAGTAGCTAGGAAGCAATAAAGGTTAAAATAATATAAGAAATAAAACAAACAAGAAGCTTGCATGCGAAGCACAGAAAACCATAACCGAAAAGTGCAACATCGTAGTTTAGAAATATTAGCTAAACCTGGGTTAATATTGTAGTAAAATTCACTCCAGCCGTCGAGCCACACTTCCGCCAAGCGGGCGTTATTTTTGTTAACGATCTGCGATGTTCCGCCCGGGAAGGAGTACGGTGTTGACTTGCGGAAAACGTGACCAACCCGTGAACAGGGTGCGATTTCCAGCGTTCCACCGCACATCCATACCTGAGACATGTGGGTGTGTTTTGTTTTTAGCAAATGAGATTGACCGATGCGCGCGGGTTGATTGTTGTTAGTAACACAAAATGGGCCAACCGTTAGACGATGGACCGGTTCGATAAAAGAGGAAGAGATAAAAAATACTATTCGTTAGTCTACGTTTTAAAAACAAAAAGGAAAAATTGGCAGCAGCTCTATAAAAACGATAAAATTATTAGGTTACAAAGCAAACAAATCTATTGGTTGGCAATATGGCGGCGTAAGGATTTTTAGCCTGTGGTTACCTGTTAATGACATCAGAAAAAATACGAGTAGGTTTCGTGAGGCGCTACGCACAATCAGAAAACCTGTGCCAATCAATGAAACACACCGAAAGTCGTTGACTACGTTTGCTATGGTTTATGGATAGAACCTACGGATGTTATTAGTCAAACAAACATTCCCGTTGATTTTAGAACACTCAAGGTATTTAAAAAAGGCTAAACTATAGCTAAAAGATGACGAAACACTTCGGTACTGTTCTAATCATAATGAAGATATGATTAGCCAAATTACTTGAAACAATTAGAAAGCGGAAAGTTTCTAATCTAAGTCTGCCTTAAAAGCCAAATTACGGTGATGTAGGTCATGTGGAGTCGGCCGTTCGTTATCAATTTCGAAACTCAACATAAGTAACGTAATTAAGTCAGCTTGTTTTTCTTTTTCACACTGTGCTGAATGAATCATTCGCATTGGATTAGATTTTGAGAACAAATGGGTGTTAATCGTGAAATTAGGGATGATGAAAAAGGAACGTCTGAAGTTACTGAGAATGGTAAAGATAAAGAGATTTGATTCCAACCTGGACTCATTTGATAGTAAAATTCTTTCCAATCGTCTAACCACACTTCGGCTACTCGGGCCGCATTCTTCAGGACGATATTTGCGACTCCTCCAGGGAACGTGTAAGGTGACTTATCGCGGAAAACGTGGCCCACGTGGGAACAGGGAGCGATCTCTAATATACCACCACATTGCCATATCTAAGCTCATTGGGATATTGAATTCAATAAAATCAACAATAAATTATATACGAATTATAAATGTGTAGCAACCAAAAAGGTCACCTCTTTGATAACCTCTGGCACTTACCCTGAAGGACATTTCTAGGTTTTCACCTCCCCAGATGTCCATGCCTTCATCATACGAACCAATCTCATAGAAATAATCCCGATCGATCGAAAACAGTCCACCTGCCATCGTTGGCGTTCGCAGTGGGGCTGTCCGATCGTGGTTTCTTCGCTGCATTTCCCGTGCTGGTACTCTGTACCTGTGAAAATCCAAAAAAAAAAAAGATTTTTTCCTGCCCGGTGATTGACTTTGATTTTTCAAGTGTACCATCTGAAGTTCAACTTCCAGTTGAAACCGCCCCAGGTTTGATCCGAGGCCGTTACATACTCGAATGTTTCATCCGATATGACATCGATAATTGGACATACGACAGTCTTACGATCCAGCACGATACGTGCCAGCAGAGGTTCCAGCCAACCCTCGGTACATTCGCAATGGGCGTCCAGGAAGGTTATGACTTGACCCTGTGAAAAAAAAAACAAATCTCAATTCAGTGAGTTGCAACAAGAAAGTAAGTGAATCTTTCAATATTTTAAAAGTAGCAAAATACGGCATACGGATACGGCACAAACTTGTAACGAAAAAACAAGTTTTGCGAGACTTCGTGCACTATATTTATGCTTCCTTTTTTAAAGCCCATCTAGTTTTTTAACAACCCGGCTTTATTGTATAAGGAAAACATGCTATATAGAGTCAGCATATATTCATGGGTCACACACAATTGTGGGTCATTTTAACGTTAACTGTTAGTTTCCATCTGAATATAATTGTTCAAATTATTAATATTACATGTGAGTAAAAATTTTATCAATCAATTGGTATAATATTCAAACATAAATTTGAATTGACCCACAATTGTGTGCCGAGACCCACGATTGTGTACTGAGTATATTTATAAGGCTGCAATAAAAAAAATAAAATAAACTGATATGTTGTAGCAATTATGGGTGCAAATTCATGGTCGTTTAAAGTAAGGAGGAAAACGGAAGTTCACAACCAACGGTCAAACATAGGGCCGTTGAATTGTATACAAAATACATCAATCAGTTTGGAAACTGTACTTTAAAAGTTACTTCCTTTAACGAGGTTTTTTTATTGCAGGTCTTTGCACTCTCGGCAACAGTTTCACTACGGTCTCGGCCGTACGCGGTCGTCGTCGGTTATATGCACGGGATGTGGATGATAAAGTGTTATCTGCTATTATTGCTACAGTGCAGCTACGCGGTGATCCCGGAGCAACGTGCTAGCGATGACTCGTTGGTCATGTTAATAGCGATTTTTCGGCATGGAGTAAGAAGTCCCATCACCACCTTTCCAACTGATCCGAATGCAAACTACCCATGGGTTGGAGGTTTCGAAGCACTGCAACCGGTAGGACGGGAATTGTAATTTTACAATCCATTATAAACAACCAATCCAATGTTTCAGGAAGGTTTCGCGGAACTTCATTTGCTAGGGGAAAATATGAGGAAGCGTTATGGAAGATTTATTCCGAAGAGGACCGCAGATATGAAACGCAAAATCTATGCTGCTAGCAGTTGCAGTGAGCGGTGCATCGATAGTGCCCATAGTTTTCTGAAAGGTTTGCTTGCCGGCAGACGACAACCAGTTCCAATCCACGTGATTTTACCCGATGAAGATACTGTAAGAGCAACAAATTAGAAAACATCATTTTTGAAATTATTAATCCCGTTTATTTTACTAGTTCCTTATACAAAACAGAACTTGTCCGAAGGCTCGACAGGTTTGGAAGCAACTGGGAGTGGAGCCAGATTCGGAATATTTTTCATTGTTCAAGGAGGCAGAAGAGCTGAAAGAGTTTGTTTCTAAAGAAATTGGCGAACCCATCAAAAGTTTAAGGGATTTAGTAATAATACTTGACTCGCTGGAAGTGTTCAATACATTTCATCTGCAGCAACCGGCGTGGGCGGACCAGGTATTTCCCCAGCGAGTAAGACCTTTGATATTGGGCTTTCTACGATCCTACACAGGTTCGGACGAACTAAAACTAATTCGTGGTGGTGCGATATTAACGGAGCTCATCGATAAGATGAGAGCCAAACGGGACGGGCAGAAAGAGTTTCGTCGTAGAATGGTTTTCTACTCTGGACATGATTTGACACAGGTTAGCCTGTTCAACAGTTTGGGCGTAAAGGACATGCTAACACGAAGGCCAGAATGTGGTTCCGCAGTTGTGTTTGAATTACATAAGAACAACATATTTTGGAGGGACCTGGAAGTTCGAATGCTTTATTACGCCAATTCAAACGTCAGCGTTCCCGTCAAGTTATCAATACCTGCCTGCCCAGAGCCTTGTCCGCTAACGCTTTTCGAACAGTCTGTTGAACATTTGTTACTTGCAGATTACGATAAGACCTGTCAGTTATAGCTGACTTAATTTTTTTGAAAACAGCGCCAGGAAGTACAAATATATCGGAATTAGTAATAAATGTATTTCATGATAATAAATAATATGTCAGGCTTGCTATTATATAATTTCACATTTGAAACCCGAAGAAGATTCCGCTGTAGCTTCTGCGGCGGCTACTGATGTTCGTTAAAATGGAACCGGCCGGCGAGTGCTGGGCCCGACCGATAGGATACCTGCCGCCGTTTTTTCCGGTACGCTAAAACTACCCCGCCTTGGTGAATTTTCAACACATCTTTTGTATCAGTAAAGTGTGAAAAAACTTTGCCTGCACCCTTGACATTATTGGAACAATCGTGAGCCCCGCTTTATTTCTCTGTACTAAATCTTATATTTGGCCTGGCCAAAATGAGCTCATGACTGGCCGCTTCGCGACAGCGAATCTTTTTGAATTCACGTTTTATTTCATATCGCTGAGGGTGCAAGAAACAATCTTCGGCGGCGTACAGGAGAACGGAGTATGGAGGCGGAGGATGAACCATGAACTCGCACAGCTCTATGGCGAACCCAGTATCCAGAAGGTGGCTAAAGCTGGACGGATCTGATGGGCAGGGCATGTTGCAAGAATGCCGGACAACTACTCTGCAAAGATGGTGTTCGCCTCAAATCCGGTAGGAACAAGACGACCAGGAGCACAGCGAGCAAGATGGTTAGACCAGGTGGAGCGAGATCTGGTGGAGAGTACTCGGTGTCCGAGGAACTGGAGAGCGGTAACCCTCAACCGAGTTACATGGAGAAACTTTGTTCAACAGGCTTTTTCTTAGGACGGCAAGCCACCTAAGTAAGCAGGAATGATTCTTCCTCAGAGTAAAAAAAGAGAAGAGAAAAATTCACACTTTACTCAGTCACGATTTATGCAGCTCCGTTTTGTTTGACCTTTTCTCTTTTCTACTGATCTCCATTGCTCAGCAACTTGCTCATTGTGGAATAAACTGAGCAACAAAGTGTTAATACACATTTTGGCTGGCCATGATGATATGGCACAAAAAAACTCTTTAGACTTCTCGCAGTGGCAAAAGTGCAAAAAATGATGCCTATGACGATAGTGGATGATAGATATGGCAACAATGTAATTCCCGTGCCGTAGCTTACTGCAGTACGCGCGATTTCGAAAGTAGGGTTTATTTCTAATTCCCGTCGTAGTAAGTAAAGCAATTCTAATTTTCATCATTTGTTGGATGGATTTAATGAATACTCCAAAAGTTCTTGTGCTGATTTGACTAAGGCTGTGAACCATTTCACGAAATTTTTAACTTTTTGGTTAAAATTTGACAGTTCGATGGTTTTTCGAAAATAACCCTGCTCGGGAGCATGGTTAGTTTTGACCAAGGTTTTGACAGTTCGATGGTTCGCATCTGAGAGCCAATGAGATATGCACAGGTGAGGAAGAGAGCTTCGACGTGTTTCACTGATTTTTGTTGCATTTTTTTTACATTAGTATGGATGCTTATCGCATAATAAATTTGTTCAAACAACCCGAGTTGAAATGAGATGAATTTTATCTATCAAATAAAAGCAAATGCACATCAAAAATTCATCCAATTTTAACTCGGAAAGAATAAACAATATTTTCATCCTCACCTTATATGCTCTCATTGAGCAAAAAAACTATCAATCCGTCAAATATGAAATGGTTCGCATTCTGAATTGATTTTAACCACTCGAAGAGAAATAACCATCGAACTGTCAAATTTTAACTAAAAAGTTAAAAATTTCGCGAAATGGTTCACAGCCTAAAACACATATACCTTCCGATCCGTGAACTTTGAACTCACTGAATAGCGATTATTAAAGCACATTATTGAAATTACGCAACTGACTTTATTTCTTAAATTCGTCGTACCGTTTTAAAATTCGTCCATCAAAATTTTTCATCGTCCGAACTAAAAATCCCAACAATGTTTACGAAGCTAACTCGCATGTATTTGTGAAGGACGGCATGACAAATGTTATTCTGCAAAATTTCTGCAGGTCAGGCAAGTTTTCCTGGCTGTAGAATAACGACAATGCCTTGCATGAGTTATTTTCATTTATAAATGACGAAAATTAAAACGATTAGTCGACATGTTTTTCTTCGTCGCACGAAAAAACGTACGAAATTTGGCTGGTAGGACTTCTTTATTGAAAAAAAAAAGCATTTAAAAAGATCTCAGCTCACCTGGATTGATCGCGGATGATAGACAACAAACTTAAATATTAGGAAATAACTAGTTTTGCATTGTGTGCCATAAAAATGCTGATATTTTTAATAATTTGTGTTGGATAGGACGGGAATAGGCAATTACGACGATGCAGCAACATACCCTATCTCATTTGTTGCAGAATGAGAATCTAAAGTTTGTTTTATTTCTCTTTATTTTTGGTCTGTTTCTCATTGCGTGGATGTATTTCTCATTTGTGGCAGCAGTTCTGCTCATTGTGTTGAATGAAAAAAGTTGCACTTTTTGCACAATGAGTGAGGAAATGGCAAGCCTGTAAGTAAGTAAGTAAGTAAGTAAGTAAGTAAGTAAGAGGGTAGCAGCGTAGCAACTGGCCCTGCAATTGTCCTGCACTCTAACAGCTCGCTGCGAAGTCTGTCATATAAAAACAGAAGGTCAAGTTTCGATAACGGAATGTAGCACCTAGGCTTTGCTTTGCTAAGTAAGAGGGTGCAAGAAAAGATGGGCGTGTTGGACGTGGACGTAGAGTAGCTTGGACGTGGGCTTAGACGTGAAGTACAGTAGCTTAAAACCTGTCTTTAAGCGCATCTATCATCTCATATTGCTTGATATTGATGAGGTGCGTCACAGTAGATTGTCACTAGACTACGTTCGTATTTCGGTGATACTCTTGCATATCTCGTCTCCGTTCACAAACAAATTCGATGTACCGCAAGGTAGTAACTTGAAGCTACTTTTAATGATTTGCTCCTGATCTGCTGATCTGCTACTCCCAAGCATCATACTGATGATTCTTTGTGTAATTTCAGCTAATAGATCAATAGCGTGCAACTCATGGGCGATCAAACTATGCTATACTATCTCAAAAACTTAAGAATAAGCATAGATGTTTCGCTTTAACTGTCAGTATTAGACGTTACATTTCTTCTGATCACAATACATTTATGGGTGGCAGCTCTGTGACAACAAATTTTCTTGACTTTATGTCACGTACGGAAATGGTTGTGTAAGGAGGAAGCAGATACATACTAACTTACGACCTATAACAGTATATTGCCATTGTGTGCGTTTCGTAACAATTTGTTGAATAGCTATGCTCATATTTTGTGTGATAGCGTCTTCCAAGTAAAGGTTGGCTTGAGATGGTTGTGTCGCACGGTAGTAAATTGGGATCACTTTTGTTTATTTTATTGATCAACGACATTGTTTTTACGCTTGGGACAGGTCGCAGGGCAGCTGTTGATGGTGATATTCAAAAGCAACTTGGCCATTCGTTGCATCGAGGATTGCCTTGAATCAAGGCTGTACGGCTGTTTGTGCCACCGGTTTTACTTATTTAACTGTGGTATCTCAGTCAAGGTAAATTTGAAAATGTTGTGTATGGGGCATTTATAAAGCTAATTATTATCTGTAAAATTAGTAAATTAAGTGTTCCTCTGTCTTTTGTACACACGGCACGGCATTGTACATGTTAACTGGGAGTGTGTTCACATCCCATCCGTTGGTGCACAAAGAGCGCTCCTTGTGTACTATTCGGTGTAAACCGGGAGTGTGGAGTAAAGACTAAATATAATGCAATACTTAGCAATTTTGTAGATAATAATAGGCTGGTGAAAATGCGTAGTCTCTCCCCAGAAAAGCGCAAACAGATCGTGCACTATTCACAGCGTTTTGTGGAATCAATTGGAGAAAGTAGAAGATGCGAGCCTTGAAGCAGTTCGTAACACAAATCGGAAGCAGGCTTGGCATACACTTTTCGCTTCAATTTCTCTTGGCTGAGGTGCAGTAATCAAAAGAGCAAAATCAAAGCGAAAAGTGCATGCCAAGCCTGGTCGGAAGTATGATGAGGATGTTACATTCCAGAACAAGAAAAAATCTGGACTTAGACCGGACCCTGTGGACCAAGACCAGAACCAGAAAGTCGTACAAGCTTTCACCCGTTTCATTATATGGTTCTATTCGAGAAGTGGCCAACAAACTGGGCAAATCAAAGCAAATCAAACGTTGATCGGGCCAAGCAAAGAAATAGACTAAAGCCATATTCTTCTTTTTCTACCAGCCGAGAACCGGGGAGGCTCTCGTCGTATTAAGAATTCCTCTCCACTGTATTCGGTCCTGGGCTACTCGTCGGTACTTCGTTGAGCGTTTCGACAAACGCAAGTCTGTTTCTACCTGGTCTAGCCATCTAGCATTTTGGGATCCTCTAAGCCTGTTACCGGTTATATTCTTGAAGAGGACGGATTTCATTACACAGTCGTCCGGCATCCTTGCACCGTGGCCGGCCCACCGTAGTCTCCCAACTTTCGCCAGATGTACGATGGGAATCTCTCCAAGTATTTATTACCTGCAACTCGTGTTTCATATGCTACAACACTCTCCATTTTCCGTTTGTAATCCGCCAAAAATAGCCTGCAACACCTGTAGTTCAAATGCGGCAAGTGCACGTATGTCTTCCATAAATAAAGTTATAGTCTCAAGTCCGTAGAAGACAACTAATTAGAAGTTTGTACATTGTAAACTTTGTACGGCGGTGTTTGCTCCTTAATCAAACAGTCTTAGGGAGGGAAAATTAGGCTCGACTTCCAGCTTGAATGCGTTGTTGATTCTCCTTGCTCGTATTATTGCCGGCGGTGACACGAGATCCCAGATATATGAACTCATCAACCACTTCAGGTTTAACAGCCTTCTATCTGTGGGAGGCGAACGTTGTTCTCTCTGAAAACTTTTCCCTTCATATATTTGGTTTTCGACGCATTGATTTGTAACCCAATCCTCCCAGCCCCTGTTATTAGTCTGGCGTAGATTGCTTCCGCCGTCTCGAGGTTCCTAGTAAACCAATGATGTCGAGGTCGTCTGCGGCTAGGCTAGGAGTTGGGAATTTATCAGACCGGCTTCATGGAGAACGGTCTACAATGGACCAAATCGACGAACTCCGAATCCCCACGTATCACCCGTTCATTGATTTCAAAGCCGCATCTGATAGTGTAAGCCGACAAGAGTTATGAAAAATTGTCGGACCTATTCGAATCTCGCAGGGGACTTCGACAAGGGGGGGGGGGTCTTTCCTGCTTGCTACTCAACATTGTGCTTGAAGGTGTTATAAGACGCGCGGCGATCGAAATGCGGAGCACGATTTTCAATAATCCAGTCAATTTGTTTGCAGTGCTGACGACGTGGATGCTGTAGGCAGAACATTTGAGGTGGTGGAAGATCAGTACACCAGACTATAGCTAAGCAGAGAAGAATGGGTTGAAGATAAATACGTCTAAAACGAAGTATATGCTGCCGGGTGGGACCAAGCGTGACAGAGCCCGCTTAGGCAGTACCGTGGTAATCGACGGGGATCAGCTTGCGATAGTCGACGAGTTCGTATATACCTTGACTCACTGGCAACAGAGGACAATAATACCATCCGTGAGATTAAAAGACGACTTATCAGCGGACGTCGGGCCTGCTACGGACTTCCCAAACGCTTGCGGTTGAACAATCTGAGCCCTCGTACAAAGTGCACATTGTACAAAACGCTAATTGGACCGGCTGTCCTCTGCAGGCATGAAACGTGGACATTGCAAGAGGAGGGCCTACGTGCACTCGGAGTTTTCGAACGGCGGGTGCTAAGAACCATCTTTGGCAGCGTGCAAAGGAACGGTGCATGGAGACGAAGAAGGAACCGCGAGCTCGCGCGTCTCTACGGCGAACTCAGTATTCAGAAAGTGGTTAAAGCTGGACGGATACGTTGGGCAGGACATGTTGCTAGAATGCCGGACCACTGCAAAAATGGTTTCCGCATCTAATCCGGTAGGAACAAGAGGCTAAAGAGGTGACAAGACCAGGTCCGGCGAGCACTACGAGACCGCGGAACTGGAGACCATCTGTCATGAACCGAATTAGATAGAGGAGTTATGCTACGTAGGCCTTATCATAAGACGTAAGGCCAAGTAAGTAAGTAAGTAAGTAAGGACAGAATAGGATCATGGCTGGATAGCATCTAAACGACATGGTTTTTATGATCGTTTCATAAGCCCAGTGTCGACAAACGTACGCTTAATAAAGTTATTTGAATTTACCCTAAATTTGAAATTAGTTTTGGAAAGTTATCTGAAATTTTCTTAGCAGTTTTTCTCTAGGCTTTTTCAACTTTCCGAGCACTGACGACACATGCATACGCTGATCGGCTACTTTGAATCAATTTTCGTACCTTGAGGGTTGCAGCTTAGAAATAACAAAGTTGATAGTATAGAACACGTTGGGGGGCTCCCTAGCCGCAAGGTTACCGAGTCTGCTTTGACAAGCGAGTGGGCGTGAGTTCGAATCTTAATAGAATCAAGCCATTCGATGTCAAGTAACTTTAGCATGGGTTTATTCTCAGGCCCCTCATTTACCCTTCCTTCATGCTGAATTCTATATTTACCCTCTGAAGCCTCTTGATAGTGCAAATGTCCCTCCTATAGTTAAGTGTACTGGTCAGAGGTATGAATGAATCCTCGCCAGGGACGGCTATAATATGGGATAGTACTAGCAGCGAGGAATAAGTGGGTAAAGTAGATCAAGTTTTGAAGGAAGGGTAAACCCCAATACACACAAGCACGCATAAAATTTAATAAGCATATCGCTCACTCAATAGCGATTATAGCAAAAAGAAATGCAGTGCAGGTCATACAGCAAACACCCGGGCGATATCACAATAGATCAACTATACTGGTCGCAGTGATGAGTCCACACATGAAAAAAATAGAACACGTTCGAACGGCACGGGACGGAATGAGCTTGCTTTTTAGATCATTGGCAGTATTATTGCCACCAATATTTCCTCTGAAAGATTGAAATTTTTCCCTAAAATTAGCCAGTTTCATTTTAAGTTGAAAATGGAAAGGACAGTGTTTCACTTCCACACAATTGTTCATCCGTGCCTAGCCCTGAATGTTTTACATAAATGAGCTTTATGGAGTTTAGATTCTTACGCATCAGTTAATAGCAATGGAACGGGGTTTCATCAGCCAGGTAGAAATTTAATTTTTCATTTAAATAAGCATAGGCATAAACATAAGCATAGGATACCGGCCGTGCTACTCCGTTATTGACCAGGACTGATGAAAATTGCAAAATGATGGCTGGGAAAAGCACACTTGGGACAGCACACTATTCCTCATTGTAATTTAATTTTTCATTCAAATATATATTAATTGTAATTATTTTTGGAATTAACGGCTATTTCTCTTTATAGCGTATTCTGATTTTAATAGTTCGTCCGAGCTGAAACTATTGTAGTAAAATTAAAATTTCTCTGTATAGCTTGAGGATTTAATAACTCGTCATTATTTTCACATAAATCTAATTTGGATTTTTTGATGAACAATTTGGTGTTGACATACTAAACGTTTTATGGCTATAAAAAGGCATGAAATGTAAATACGTGTAAATCAAATTAAACGAAAAATGCAACCAGTTTTGATTCATCAAAAACTCTAATTTAACAAACACCGAAACATTACTACAAGCGCGCGCTTTCGACTATCGCTTTTCGAGTTTTAAGCAATCATATGCGCCTGGGTTGTGCAACTGGTGCAAGTTACAACGCACCATAGTTTTCCGGATCTCGGTCTCGAAAGCGATTGCATACACAGCGCATTCCATAACAAGAAATCCAAAACCAGTTCCTACACAAAAATCAGCTTCCTACCTAACTAATGAATCGAGCGGCCGACGAGGGAAACCATGCCGCAACCAAAACCTACCTTCACATGTTTGGCACCCAGCAGTCTCGCTCGAATCAGTCCGGATCGTTTGCCGGTTCGCAGCACGTAGGTGCGCACCGGTAGCGTCTGGACGTAGTCCTCCAGCTGCTCACCGAGGTGTTCCCGCTCGCTGGCGTCATCCACTAGAATGATCTCCTTGAGCAGCGGCCGGGGCGACCGGTTGATGACACTCCAAATCGTTCGGAGCAAGGTACTCCACGCCTCATTGTGGAAAACTATCACTATCGAAGTGGTCGGCAGCTTCGCTGGGTAATGTTTCTTTTTGCAACTGAAAAGGGAGAGCGAAAAAACAACAGTCAGTATGTTTTCGGAAAGTGATCGGTACCTGAAAAAAATCCATAATTATTTGCCAACTTGGACATTTGTTGGATAGGAGTGAGCAGCATTTGGTTGCTTGTTTAAGTACAAAAAAAAAGGCGGACATGAAATGGTAAGCTCTCGCTTATTGTCAGAATGAAATTTCCAATCGTAAGGTTTTTGTTTCATTTTCACTGTCTTTCCTGTCCTCCAGCTGTTGAATGCTGTGGTAGAGCATCGAATATCAGCGGGTGGGGGGTGGTGGTAGCATGCACAATTCATTTCAAGGAAAGCTCCACCGCTCGCAACATGATGGCGATAATGAAGCCTACAGAGACGTTCTGTGTTGTTATTTTTAGTAATTGGATATTTCGGTAGCGCCATTTTCCCGTCTTTGACAGGTGCTTTTTAAAGCTCTTTGTTGTGAGCTGTCTACATCACGCTTCTATGGAAATGGTACCGTGTACTGAATTGTTCTTTTTTTGTTGTACGAAGATGTGATATCATTCATTTAATCATTCATAGAAATAAAGAGGATGAAAGAGAATTTTCTGCATTTTAATACATAGGTATCCTTTTCCTAATAATTAAAGATTTTATTGTGAGCATTTCTCTCTACTTTCTGACAGTACACCGGATTCTCATGGACGAAATTAAATAAGTATTCAATTAAGTCAATTAAATCATTCGGATAGAAAGTATTTTGATGTACACTGAGATGAAACGACCCACTTTTGCTCTCGTTAATACTGTCAAAGGCATACTCAACAAAAAAATTACACGTGATAAAGCAGGATCCTGTTGGAGGCTATGAAACGATAAATGAAATGTGGTTACGTCAGTTCCAGCAGCATCCCAGAAAGGTACACCGAAATATATTGTCTAACATGACAACCCGAATAAAAATGTATAGCGAAAAAACATTAAATTTCACTGTTACAAACATTGAAAAACTTCGAAAAACCACATTGCAACAGTGAAAATCTTTGTATAAGTTACACTGAAGTTACCATGAATATCGCTGTTTTCACAGTAAATTTTAATGAAAACCGCCAATTTTACAGCGAATAAGGGGGTGATTAAGTGATGTAACACTAAATTTTTCGGCTTTTTCCCATACAAATAAAAACCAAAAACAGTAAAATTTGTGGTACATTCACTATAAGTTTTACACTGTTTTACAACGAAGTTACAATGAAAGTTAAGGTGAGTTCTGAAAAAAAAATTGAAGGCTTTCGGATTATTAGGACAAAATAAAACCGGTTGATTAATTACGGTATTTCATGTTTTTGAAAAGATATGATGACAATCAATTTGATAGGCTTCGAACTATTATGATTTTCGAGCCGCATTCATCGCTCATATTAGGAAAGTATTAGAGGTCAGTACACCTACATAAACAAATTCCGCTCTTTCCCATTCACGCCTTATCTCAATCTGTTAGATCCTATCGGCTCTTTGTTTTATTACTGTCTTCTATCGTTCCCTTTCAATTGTAAAATCTACCGTTATAAAAACTTAATTATATGCCTGACACCTCATTCGATGTCAAGACGTAGAAACAACGAGGTTGGTCTATTTCATAGGAACGGAGCCTTTCCCCGAACACCCGCGTTAAGAATCGCGGCTAATATGTTGACAGACGAACAAGTAAGTCGCAAGCGCCTGCATAATGTCGTCGTCCCGCCAGTAAAACGAATTAGATTAAACTTCTCGATCGGTGGTTTCTACAGTAGACGGAGGAAGAGACACACTTTGTGTCTACAAATAACTCAACCTGCCAAGGATTGGACCTTAGATAGAGATTATTTCCTGCTTCTAAACAATTTGCATTGTTGCCGAATTATATGAAAAATTTTCCAAGAACGGTACAGTGAAGTTACAGCATAAAGTGTAGTAAACAATAAAATTCATTGTAATCGTAAAGTTTTTACATTAATATGAAAAGTGAATTTACAGCATAAAGTGTTGTAAACAGTAAAATTCATAGTAACCGTAATGTTTTTACATTAATATTCGTTATGCATTTCTATGCGGGAAGTGAGGTTGAAATCAAACTTCTCTGTGGGATGTTGCTGGTACAGATATCGTAGAAATGCGAATCACGTCCTGCCGTTGTATCGGTTGCCAGAGCTAGGAGAAAGCGCAATGGTCCGGTTCTGTGATGGCTCGTGTGAACTTTTACAACTTCGAAATGGTAGAACAGTAGGTGGGTACTCGATGTGTATAGAGGAAAACGATTTAGCAATTGGCATGGGAAATATCTTCTGCTTAGTGCTTGTCACAGGACAGTTTCATGGTTCGGATCTACATGAGTAATCCATCCGGTTATGGTTTAAAAGAGGAATATTCAGTACTAACAGCATCACGTCTAGACCAAATAAGTGACATTTTGAAAACGTGTGCGTGTTTGTTGGGATGAAGGTGAAATGCTTGCTACCTTAAAAGGGTCAAAAGAATTGTTGAAGAACCTTCAATAGATCTCAAACAAGAAATTTCCGATAAACCGTTCGAATATAGAACGTTACGAAAGTTAGCCTCTTTCAGGTTAAATTATTTATCGATTTTTTATTTTACCTTTTAACAAAATCAGGCAGACGAAGCCCGAAGCACTGGAATGAAAAGCGTACAATTTAAAATCAATCGTTTTTCAACATAGAATATGTCAGAGAATATACCAAAAATAAACGGAAACAATTTCTTTTCAATCAACTCAGCGCTTGCAAGTGTTGTACTTGAACCGAAAAAAAAAGTATATTCATATAAGTGCACACCACAATTTCTCCATCCATCACATTTGGAGGATTGACAGCGCAATCGATTGCGCTAAAATATCCCCCTTCCGGCTGTTAAAATTGGATCGATTTCGCTCTGGCAAAACATTCGCGGGCTGCCTGGTTGATGTGGAATTCTACTCACGCTTGTATTTGTACAAGTGATGGGCCCCATGGAAATTAATCAACCTCAATAACATGCGAAAGGATTAGATTGGGCCAACTACAACTCAAGGGGTTTCGACATTCGAAAGGCTTGTCATGTCAAGACACGAGCTGCGCTCTAATAGCTCGACAGGGAAATCCGTCTAAATATTGAGCTATTGGATGTAATTTTGTAGCAATGTTGCTGTAGTGTGAAGACGGCATGTTTCGATTTAATCAAATGTCTAATGCCAACAAACCCTTGCATTGTTAACTTCTCAACATATCGTGCCTGTGCAGCTGTATCAGTTGATTGATAGACAGGCCTACGACGAAACGAAAGTCGTGTACCACTCTTTTTAGAAGTTCTGGTGACAGTAATCAACCA
This sequence comes from Sabethes cyaneus, assembly GCF_943734655.1. Classification (NCBI taxonomy): domain Eukaryota; kingdom Metazoa; phylum Arthropoda; class Insecta; order Diptera; family Culicidae; genus Sabethes; species Sabethes cyaneus. The sequence goes on from NC_071355.1 coordinate 202,699,296, forward strand.
GGAAATCGACTGTGGGTGGTTTATGTAAACTAAGGAAGGGATAAGCATCTTGATTTGCATGTTGCAATCAATCAGAACAAAATCAATTACACTTACTCGTGATGCCGCACGTCCGTCAGTGACCGATTCAGCCAGATCATATCGCTGGCCAGTAGGTTGAACTGATTCTCCTTGAACTTCTCCTTCATCAGCTCCTGCTGGTTGGGTGGAATTTTCACCGGTTTGCCTGTGGAATAAAACAAATCATCTCCATTAGTGTTGCAGCTTATTAACACTGTGCGTGCGCGCGTGCACAGCATTCTGGGTGGCTTTCCGACCGCAAAAGGAAACGGGGAAAATTATTCAATTAGTAACACTACATTCATTATCACAGGTTTCGTACCTGTGCACCACCGTCCTGAAGAGCAGAATGATATGCTGCTTCTTGCTAAGTTTATGATTAGGATTCATAATGATGCCAATTTATAGTGGAGAAGAGAGTTTTATGTTTAAGAATTGTAAGATGAAAAGGATCCATTTCCAGCATGGCAATTGCAGCACAAACAGTTCTGTGACTCATTCAATCACAAGTTAAATAAAATCGTTTGATAAACGAGCAACTGAAGTGCATTTCGGTTGAAAGCAGTTTTTTTTAAGAGAAGACCAAGTTCGTTTACAATCATTACACAAGCCATTAAGTTTAAACTTTTCAATTGAATTTGGATGCTTGGTAGGATGCTATTAGTTGATGGAATAACATTGATGGTTGTATCAAATTGGTGATGGTTGTATCAGAATCGAAGGAATTGAGAATAGAATTGAGTTCTCAGAGACGTCCGAAGATTATTTGCCGAACCATTGAATTTCAGTTGGTTGTCTGCGTCATAGAAATAGTCCCTGTCAATTAAACAAGTTGCGCTATATTTACCCTTCTATTGGAGCGATACCATCTTTTATTGTAGAGCAAACAATTAAGTCTAATGCAAGTAGGCAATCTTGAAAATTGGATTTATTGTTTATTAAGTATATTTTTTGGCAATTTTTTTCTTCTTTTTATTATCGAGATTTTCAGCCGTAGGCTGGTTCATCTCGTTTTTGGCAATTATCCAATTTTACGTACTGATAGATTCTAATTCTAATAGCTAAATATTAGAAATAAATTAATCCAAGTTATCACTTTTCCAATACGGTTTACTCTCAGGACATCATATTGGTCTAGGTACAAGTAACACAAATAATCCTTGACCTATTGGGACGGGGAAACTTTCTTTCTAAAATGGAAATAAGGTCACTGTAAACCTCCCCTCCCGCCTTTGAAATTGGTTTTAAAAATCAGCGGCAAGAAATTTGTTCTGTGGGTTATAAAGCGTAAAGAATTGGAAAAATTTCTCTACAAAGGATTATCGCTTTTAATTCACGTGGTGCGAAAACTATCAACCGTACACCAGACACGCCAAAGCTGGCCTCCTCTACTGAACATAAGGCAGCTAGATAACCCGAAATCTGCCGAGAACTTCACACGCGAATACTGGATGAGGCACTGCCTTCTTCCGAGGAGTTAGATGCTTCAAACCTCGATGACGGTTGGGATAGAATACGTTCGGCCATCGGAGGTGCCGCTACTGCGACACTAGGTGAAGAATCCCAGAGTATACAAAATAATTGGTTTGCTGGTGAATGCCAACAAGTGGTGGGGAGTAAAAAAATTATTGGCTTGGAAAAATTATCTAAGCAATGACATTAGGGAGAATTTGACCAAATCCGACAACGACGATGACGACGACGACCGACGAGCAAGAAGCCAGTTGACCACGGTCATGAGGAGTAAAAAGTTCCAGAAGGAGGACAGAGATCGTGAAGGTTTAGAACAGCCATGTGTAGTGACGAGAGAGGGAATCTAATCACAAACGAGCACTAGGAGGTAGACAAGCGGCAGCAGTTTTTCGATGAACACCTCAATGGCCAAGTTGCAAAAGGAGGTGGAACGGAAGTTAACCCAAAAGAGTGTCCATGGAAGATAGTAATGTCCCAGCACCTGAGCTCCAAGAAGTCAAACGGGAAATCGGGTTGCTGAAGACCAACAAAGCCGTTGGTAAGGACCGCCAACCGGTAAAGCTTTATAACCATGGCCGAGAAATGCTGGCAACGGTTCTACACTGGGTTATTTCCAAGATTTAGGAAGAGGAGAATCTACCGGAGGAATGGATGGAAAGAGTGGTTTGTCCCATCTACAAAAAGGTGATCGGCTCGACTGCTATAACTATCGCGGCATAACGCTGGTAAGCGCCACTAAGGTACTCTCCTAGATCCTGTTACGCCGGCTGTCACCGATAGCACAGGATTTCGTAGGAAATTAGCAGCCCCTTCATGGGAGCTTTTGCAGAAATGTGGGGGGTACAATATCTCCACGCATCACATCTTTATTGGTTTCAAAGCAGCATACGATACAGTCGATCGAGACCAGCTAAGGCCTGGCCCCAGGCCGCTGAGTCGTCCCACGGCCGACGTTCCAGTATCTCAGACCATAGCGTAGGATGGTCGGCCTCCCAGCCGAACATCCAAAGTAACGTGGGCGACGGCGGTTTGGCGGTCGGGGACGAAGTGACGGTTACGAATGAGGAGCTCATTGAGATCGCTAAATCCCTAAAGGTGAGCAAGGCACCGGGGCCAGACGGAATCCCGAATATGGCCATTAAAGCGGCTATGTTAGAGGCTCCCGAGTTATTCGGAGCAGTAATGAGTAGATGCCTGGAAGCTGGCCACTTCCCGGACAGATGGAAGCGACAGAACCTCGTGCTGTTGCCGAAGCCGGGAAAACCTCCGGGTGTTCCCTCGTCATATAGGCCGATCTGTCTGCTCGATACTGCCGGTAAGGTGCTGGAGAAGGTTATCCTTAACAGACTCGTACAGTACACGGAGGGTATAAACGGTCTGTCAAGGAATCAATTCGGCTTCCGAAAAGGCAAATCTACGGTGGATGCAATCTTGTCTGTCACTAAGACAGCCGAGGTGGCAATCCAGCGCAAGAGGACAGGTATCCGCTATTGCGCAGTTGTCACGCTTGACGTGAGAAATGCGTTTAATAGCGCTAGCTGGGACTCCATAGCCAACTCGCTTCGGAACGTCCAAGTGCCGGTGTCGCTGTACAGGATCCTGGAAAATTATTTCCAGAATCGTGTGCTATGCTACAACACGGAGGAGGGTCAGAAGTGCGTTCCAATCACCGCAGGGGTTCCGCAAGGTTCCATACTGGGCCCGGTGTTGTGGAACGTCATGTATGACGAGGTGTTGAAGCTAAAGTTCCCGGTAGGGGTGGTGATTGTCGGCTTTGCGGATGATATCACCCTGGAAGTCTATGGTGAATCTATCAGAGAGGTTGAGTTGACGGCTGCCCACTCTATAAGCATTGTTGAAGATTGGATGCGATCCAGGAAACTGGAGCTAGCGCATCATAAAACGGAGGTTATCGTGGTGAACAACCGCAAGTCGGTACAGCAAGCAAAGATCAGCGTCGGGGACTGCACTATTTCGTCAACGCGGTCCTTAAAACTTCTGGGAGTCATGGTCGACGACAAGCTCAAGTTCGGGAGCCACGTCGACTATGCCTGCAAGAAGGCTTCCACAGCTATCTCGGCATTGTCTCGTATGATGTCTAATAGCTCTGCGGTATATGGCAGCAAGCGAAGGCTATTAGCCAACGTGGTCCAGTCTATACTTAGGTATGGCGGACCGGTGTGGTCATCGGCGTTAGGTACCAAAAGCTATCTAGCCAAGCTGGAAAGCACCTATCGTCTCATGTGCTTGAGAGTGGCGAGTGCGTATCGCACAGTCTCACATGACGCAATCTGCGTCTTAGCAGGTATGATGCCTATTGGCATTATCATCAGCGAAGACGTAGAGTGCTTCAACCAACGTGGAACTAGAGGCATACGGAGTACCACAAGATCGGCCTCGATGACCACATGGCAGCGGGCATGGTCTAATTCCACAAAAGGTCGGTGGACACATCGACTTATCCCTGAACTATCTGGGTGGGTCAACAGGCGCCACGGCGAAGTCAACTTCCACCTGACACAGATTCTGTCAGGGCATGGTTGCTTCAGACAGTATCTGCATAAGTTTGGGCATGCGGAGTCCCCCGCGTGTCCCGAATGCGTGGATGTTGAGGAAACGGCAGAACATGCTTTCTTCATATGTCCTCGTTTCGCGGGCGCGAGAAGCAGCATGATGGCAGTGAGCGGACAGGACACTACCCCGGATAACTTAGTCCAAAAGATGTGTTCCAGCTCGGACATCTGGGGAGCGGTCAATGCGGCTGCTACCCAGATTGTACTCGAGCTACAAAACCACTGGAGAGCCGATCAACGGCGAATAAACAGCCATAGCCTAACTACCATAGTCCAGTAGTTATCTAAGCGAGTGCATTAAGCACAATAGCCCCTCCCTGAAGTAATACCGATAAGGTGGTTCCAGGGGGGATTGAGGCTGGAGACTCGAGTAGGGTTTTAGTGGGTCGGGATCCTCATGCCCCATTAGGGGGGTCGGGATACCTAAACCCCACTCCCTGAGTTATCTTCTCAGGTGTCTGATAGTACCGTATCTTCTAAGGTGCTCAGCAGATTTCCCAACTCGTAAAAAAAAAAAAAAAAAAAAAAAGACCAGCTAAGGCAGATAATGCTCGAACACAGTTTCCCGGGTAAACTGTGGTAACTGTGGATCGAGTGATGTGTTTCATACTCATCTTAGGGATACTCTCGAGACCCTTCGAGACGCAGCGAAGGTTGAGACAAGGAGACGGCTTATCCTGCATGCTGTTCAACATCACTCTTGAGGGGGTGATCCGACGAGCGTCATCGCAACGAGAGTCACGATTTTTACCAAGGGTAGCCAACTCCTAGGCTTTGTAGATGACTCAATCTACACTAGTCTAGGAGGATTGGGTTAAAATAAAAAAAATAAATAAATAAAGGGAAGAGGCTCAAAGGAATCAAACGCGTGCCTCCCACGGACGCTAACCGTTGACGCCGACGAACTAGAAGTGGTAAATGAGTTCGTGTATTTGATCGCTGGTGACCGCGGACAACAACACTTTACCCTACGGTACGATCAAGAAGCATACGCCGCCATACGAGGCTGACGATGTACAAAATCCTTAAGGCCCAAAAAGAATGCTGCGTCAACGCATCCGTCAGCGTCAATTTGACAGTAAACCCATGGGAAAACTGTCAGAATAACGCTGAGGGACGCGTTGACGCAGCATTCTGTTTGGCCCTCTGTTAGGCAAGGCCAGTAGTTCTTTATGGACTTGAAGCCGTGATTCAGCCCACGGAGAATTGATGTCTTGACGGCCCGTGGCGAACAACTGTCGAACGTTGCTTCCAGCGGCACACAGAACAGTTTCTCGCCGTCATCGGGTCTACCCGGTCTAGTTTCGTAATGAACAGTGCACGTTTATGATTACGTGATGATTTCGTTGGGTGCTCTGCCGCTCTGATAACATTGAGCCTAGTCGCCATTGATCCTCCACACCTTCTCGCGTTTGTGACAGGGCTCCTGAAATGCCACGATACCGATGCCACCATCCACGAAATTCAGCAATCTGCTTTGTCAAGTAGCAAGCATCCATCCTTTGTCCATGCCAAATGTTCGGAGTCGAATTTCCTTGATTATTCGTAGTAAGGTAAGTTTAGGTAGGTTGTCTTACTAGAACCACACTACGGAGTTTCCTGGTGGGGCTGTCATCACAGCTTTAGTATCGAGACAACCCATTTGTTAATTCAGCGGCCCGCTCCGGATGAAGCTCTGTTGTGAGCCGCTCCTAACCTGGAGTACAACCGCGCACTTGATTTAGGAATCGTCAAGCTATCAAGAACTGCCCTTGATATGAGAATAGACGCTCAAGCATGACAATTCTTTTCCTCGTTCCTACACTCAGTATTCGCAGAAATGTCTCCTCTGTCGGTATACGACCATAGCTTCCACCGGGATTTGTTACACGATCCCCACTATGGTTGCACTGCACGTATTCCGGCTGATACCACGAGGAGGTAGAGATAAAAGTTGCTGGATAAGAGGCTAAAGACCAGTAAGGAGTCTATGTTACATATACAGGTACGCGAGGCACCGACGTTACCCACTATCCAGTCCTTCGCCAACCCGACATTAACTGATAAAATTAGTGTAAGATGCCTAGTTTTTCCTCAGCCAAATACTGCCATCGAAATCCGCATGTTATAACTTATCTGGGCGAAAAAAGAACGGCAAAATGCCCTTTTGTGGCAAAAACAGGTCGTGTTGCTGGTTGTGGTAGTGTGCAAGGATTGTCCCTTGGAATCCCTATAAACATATTTTCTTTTGTATCAAAAGATTGTACGTAGCCCAGCGACATTCAAATATATTGAGATAAAGGTTATTTGTAGAAAAATCCCAACTGTATAATGTGGCAGACTGCGATGGAGCGGACACGTAGCCCAGAATGTCCGATGGAATAGTAACCCTGCCACCTGGTGGTAAACCCACCTAGGCATTTCCACTCATATCAACCCTATTGAGTACAGAAAAATGTGACAGCCTTATCAGTTGATTTGCAACTGCAATGGCGAAAACAGTCAAGCAACTGCGCTCGACGCTTTGTTCGTACTGCTAGCTCCATCCAGGAGCAAAGAAGTTGGACATCGTTAGATACTTCGCGTCTGCTAGATATTGCCGAGCCGAACGCATTTTGGGCGCTGTGCGACTGTAAAGAGTAGTAGAAGCTGAAGAGGAAGACCGAGAGCAATGTGGAGTCATTGTTCTACCACACCTTGGGCCGGGTGGTCGGTGCAACGAGCAAAATTATTTTTATTATTTATTTTTATGCGTAAGCGTCAGTCAAGGCTTGCCGTGTCTGAGCAGCACTCAGCAGGAGCAGCTTAAAGTGCTCGTGAAAAACATCTTCCCGACAAAACATGATATCGTGGTTGTAATGGATGGCGAGACCTACTCGACGCTGCAAGATAACGACTGGCAGTGGACCGGATACTTTACGTATCCTATCAAGGAGGACGTCAAATATATCCCGCACACCAAGTCCCCGAAGAAAGGTCTTTTGTGACAGAGGATCAGTGAGAAGAGAAAGTCCAAACCGCTGTTCTTTTATTCGGAGCTTGCGGTGAACGCGAAGGAGGATGTGGTCTTTTGGCCGGATCTGGCTTCAGTCCATGTTGTGTTTGTCTTTATGAACCTTCAGCGTGTTGCTGAATTGACCAAAGGGAATTTCCAAAACATTGCGCAAAACACAAAATCTCAACTAAAGTGCAATACACATTTTAAACTTTTATTGGCTCACCGTGTGCCATCTTGCCTCGTTGGCCTTAACCATTATCTCCTACTCTAACCTCCTCTATGTCTTAAGCTAGCATTTACAAAGATGTCATTTTTCTTTACTCACGGTGCCTCATTCTCTCGATGAACAGTCTCGCTATACTCCGGTCCTCCCGGTGACGTGATCTCGGCTATTGATCTTTCTGCTGCTGCATGCCAAGGCGCTTCACTAGGCAGGCGTCCCTGCGTAGTTACTCAGCCCAAGTACCGATTCTTGTTTCGTATTTATTGTGCCAGCGCTTGCCGACCAATTCCTCCTGGGGTCAGCGGCCTGCTGTTTACTTTCGGCAAGGACGATGAATTCCATCTGTTTGCTTTCACGTAAAGACGATGTCCTTAGTCTATCTTGGCTCCCGACACAAACGGTGTCCTACGTCGGTCTTAGCTCCACCCAAAGACAAAGTCCTACGTCTGTTCTAGGTCCGTATTAATTCGGTCTCCTACATCGGTTTTAGTTCCGGATGAAAACGGTCTACGGGGTGCTTCGGCTCCGCAAAAAACGATGCACGGTCTGTTTCAGCTCCGCATAAAAACCCTGTTATAATACGTAATTTTGCTATAAAATCTTGTTGCATCTAAACTCTGATTGTACTCACTTCCTTCTGGAAGGTCTGCTGGATCGTCGAACCTCCCTGCTGAAGATATGGCTGTCGTGCTTTCAGTTCCGATTTTTATCTGCCGGGAATGCACGCGGTTGTTAATTTTCTCGTAACGATTAGTGGCTGTAATTACCTCTTATCTCGCTTTCAATCCTAAATGAATCCTAGGAGATCTTTGTCTCGGCATGAGTTTTCGTCTTCTGCCGATCGCTGTAATCTTCAGACGGGATTGACGTATTTTTTTCGAATTTGGATCGCTTCTTGCTGGAGCGGTTTCTCAGCTCTTCTGCTCCCTTTCGACGAATCAGTACCGTGCTTTTACAGAAACTTTGACGGTACACGTGGTCGATCTCACTAATGAAAGGTAGGTCGCAATTAGTCCCTTTCCGCTGATTTTATATCGATGACATTTACCTTTTTCTATTGCCGTCCGGAGCGATGTTCCAGGAGCTTTTTATTTGCTAGATGGGCAAGATTTTTTCGCGCACTGTTCTCAAAATGGACTATCTGTCCTCGTGGCTTGAGTCGAAAAGAATGATAATGGCGTTTTATCATTATTCGGTGAACTGTTTACTGCTATCGGTGTGCACTCCAATGAACCGAAACTGATCGTTTTTGTTTCTGCTGCCTTGTCAACCGGGGGACTCTACAGATCGTGCGTACGATTAATCGCTAATCTATTATCGTTTATCGATATCGTCGACTACGGTTTTGCTCTGTTTGTTAACAGTGTTTCCTTATTTACAAATATATTTTTACAAACGTAACATCCATTATGTCAAGGGATCACTGGAGGAGATGGACCGACTGAAGACAAACGTTGAACCAAAGACCGCCCCCAACTCTCCCAACGTCACCCAGCTGTGTCCGATAGAAGATTTTTGGGCGAACCTCAAACTGTGGATCTACTCCTATAATTTCTTGGTCAAAACGGAGAAGCAGCTGATCGCCAGGATCACCGAAAAGCTGAAAAACATACCGATATCCATTTTTTCATTCATTTCATCTTTTCTTTTCATTTCATTCATGACTAGGGCTCTGGCCAACGGCCGCAAGGCCGCACAGCAGGACGTCGTATCATTTGTGTAGAAGGCTTAATAAACATAGGATTTAAGAAAACATTGATCTGCTGTGTTGTCTTTCGTAGTTTTTTCCCCATCACGATGCGTGCATTACCCAAAACTGATTTCATAGAACCAAGAAGAGGCTAGTAATGTGATGTTCCAAAGGATCGAAGAACAGCAGTCCAGGCGGACAGTGCTGGAAAACCGTAATTCGTTCGGCACAAGATTGATAACGGACCGTCGTCGACCATCGTGAAATAAAAGTAAGTTTTAATTAAAATTTTTCTTGTCTCTGTTTCAGCAATAAACAAACAAATTACCGACAGTGATTCTCCGTGACAGAGTATTTAAAATTAAAACAACAGACCAGTTGTAACATCTAACAGTGAATCACGAAATAAATGAATGATATATGATAAAATTTCTAACATCGAGCTAGACACAGAAAGTTGGATCAAAATTACACGACACTCTATTCAATAATATTTGAAGGTCGTCTTTAAAAAAAACTTTCAATGAATAGTCTTGTCGATTTTTAACAAACTTCAGACTCCAACTAACAGCTTCTCTGGCATCCGAAAATTTGCAAAGAAACTCGACTAGCCAAATTATAAAGTAAAAGAAACAATAACCATTGTGTGAAGTTTTTCGTAATCTCCAAAGTGTTCGGCAATGTTTCCTACAAGGCTCGCATAACTTTTAACACCTTATAGGTATATTGGGGGATCAATCGTCCACTTTTTCTAGAGCACTTTACTCTCCAGACATCAGTTTCGCCTAGGTTCAAGGGAAGAAAATATTCTTCGACCTGTTGGGACAAGGGGATACTATCATTTTCTTTACTGAAAAGACGGCGTATGTTATTATCATTGCAGGCTTGAGAAGTATGGAAGGAGTTTACACTTACATTGGTCTATTAGTTCATTTGATTACACTTGACATTTGACAATTTATCAACAGTGAACTTTCTCTAATGGAATCAGTCCACAGAAAAATGTCCAATCCATTGATTAAAATTTCTGGTGAATTTAACAAAATAATTGTGTTAAAAGTATCTAATTAAAATCGAACAATTTTCAGTGTCAATCGCGTTTTCAGATTTTCATCTCACGTTCGCAATTTCCGATTAGATGCAGTGCGGTGCCAAAAAAAATTAGCAATGTCCTGTAAACCACTGAACAATATCCGAAAAGGACACAACCACACACTTACCCATTTCACCGGGCTTGCCGTAGTTTTCGCCGACCTGCGGGACCGGGCGCCACTTTTTCAGCTCCTGTGGGCGGTACGTCCGCGGCATCGAACTGTCCGGTCCTTGCTCGCCCAAGTTGTTCGAATTGGTATCGATCTCCTCCTCGTCCACAATGGGGTCGTCATCCTCGGCGAGGCTGCCCCGTCCGGCGGGATGATGACGCAGCTGTGCACTGTGCGGTAGCTGTGATAGTGGGATAAAATTAAACAAGCAAGTGAAAATTAATGTTTGTATTGAAAGCTGGGCAGCAGCAGAAGCTGTGGCTGTTTCGTTCGGGGGTGATAATGAGCATATCATTGGCAAACAAGCAAATATGTAGCTTCCGATGGTGCTAGTCGGCACTATTTAGTTGTAACTGGTGTTTCCATTTTAGCATCCGTAAGTGTGCGTTGAACGGACATGGAAATCCGGTAATAATTGCTGACCCACTGACATTAGCAAAATGTCAGCTTTATGTTAATTTATTGTGCGTTGAATTCATTCAACTGCGCTCAAGTGTATCGGTATTTCAATTTTCAAGATAAATCTATTATATTTGTATGAACTTAGACAGATTTCGGAAACAGTTTAGGCAAATTAACTGAACAATAGACGACAAACGAACATGAAATAAATCCTGTTTTTGATGCCATTTCCGAGGACATCAAGAGTGTCGTCATTCACCAGTCTACAGCATGATTTACTAACAAGATAGCGAATGACTACTAAATAAATTTTATCATGTCATCCGTATTAAGATGATATACATTATTGCTCATATGAACAGAGTTTGTTCTCCGTAAGGATAACAATGGAAGCAAAAAAAACAGTCTAAGCTGCTTTATTCATACGAGGAGCCACTGGCTCAGGCATTTTCCGTCGACGGAGGCGAAGCAGAGAATATAGCAAGACAGAGCAGTTACCTAAACGATAGCCTCTGCCTAATACCATAAGTTTCCATGTAGCCTGCGAGTGGAAAGGAAATTGCTTCTAAAATTGGATGAATATTTTGAATTTGTGCATGTACCTGTACCTGTAGGTTCGTACGTACATAGATGAGAAGAAAACAGTGAACCTTTTTCGGTCTCATTTTCTTGGCAGCTATGCTCATGTAAAACTAAGATATTTTCTCAGGTTAAAGTTTTCGAATAGATAGAAGTGCGGTATGTATATGGTATATGTATATGGCAGTGTGTGAACGAGAGTGAAATGGGATGTTTTAGGTAAAATAAGCACACTTTAATATTCTTCTGAGTATATTGTTTTGGAAGATAGTGAAACTGTTCCGGTTTATGAAAGTTATGCTTACGATTATTTTTATTCCTTTCAAGATTTTTCTTTTATATGTTATGCTCTGATTTGATTGAATGTTTTATTTTGAATGATTCTAGATCAATTTTTCAACAGAGACGCAAATGTTGGTTCCGCCTGTTTAACATACTTCAAGGATCGAGGCGGACAGCCGAATACAAGGCAAAAATTCACAATATTTAACCTTTTAAAAAACGTCATTTTTATAATCATAAAGTTTATTAACTTCGTTGATTGTGCATGCTTTTAAAACTTTCAATTAAACTTTTAATTACATGTAAAATAATAAAACCTCGACAAGTGCAGCAGCCCAAAACAGTTACGATAAACAGTACAGAGCTTTGGTAATTTTCCGGTGCGTGCAATGATCGAAAATTATCATCCGCAATTCACGGCGGTTTCGGGCTTCGGATGCAAATAATTAATATATGGCCAGCTCGCTCGCTGAAAGGAAAAGCACACCAGGAAACAATTTGCGGCGATTTTCCGTTGAATGTGTCAATTTCACCACCGACGCCGCGTTGCACCGGTTTGCTAATTTGTGCGATGAAAGCGCACTCTCTCTCCCCCCGGGTTGTTGAGAGTTGTGTGCGACTTGAACAAATTTGTTAAGCGGAGAATACCCCCGACGGATTCGAACATTCCAGTGGGTGGCCAAATTCCCCCCTTCCAAAATCATCCGGCGCACACCGGATGAAATGTTCGTCGCTTATGGCACTTCCAGTCCGAAAATGTGTGCAATTCGTTTTTATATGCGTGTAAATAAGCAAACACAGCGGGATATTCCAACCCTGGCCACCCAATTGTCGGTTCTCAGATTGGACCGGGGGGTTTCTCTCCCTAGCCATCCGGAATGGAAAGAGGAGCAAATTGAAAACAGAAAAAACACAAATTGGAATAAACGTGATGGTAAAACGAGCGGCCTACAAAGCAAAGTGACCATTGTTGGTGAATATTTCGATGTTTTGAGCTAAGCGCAGAGCGATGCAGTTGGATTGCTGTAGATTGAGAAAATTTGCTGTCGTTTGGCTGGCTGGCAGTTCAATGTCTAGCATTGGGGGGTATTAAAAACAATTAAAACTTTTCCATCAATTATTGGCGTTCGCTCGCTGTACATTTCGGAAACAACGTCGGAAATTTGTAGGACACCGTTGTGTTTATTGACTCGCACGGTAACGACGATCGGAATACATAATTAAGCATTCGGTGCAAGCAATTATACATTCATCACTACATTCGGGGAACGATGTTATCACGTGTGTGTATATCATTGCAGTCAATTCCCAGGAGAATTCCCAATTGTTCATAATATCGATTCTAATTGAGTAATCGACTTCTAGGAATGAGTCGAACTAGAAGCACCAGTCGGTAACTATTAGGGGAGAAATGTGAGTTTGAAACATTTGAAAACGAAGGAAAGTTTTGTTACATTTCTGTCATTTATTTGAAGAAATGTTCATTAATAAGTCAAAGCACGTACTCAAAAAGAAAGCTGCTACTCTACTTTTAAACAACCTGAATCCGATATCACGTAATAAACAAGCTGCTAGTTAGAGATTGTCATCACATTTGTTTAGTTCTACCAAAAACTGAAATATTCGCATTCAAACTGGGACCATTATTGTTAGTTATAACAAGCGTTTTCGTTAAATATTCTGTCCGCGTTCATTGTGCTATTGAACTACTGCTTTACCTTTTACCATTGTTCGGCAATGTTTCAAGTTATAGGTAGAAAATATAACAGAAGAGCCGTAACTGGATTGTGCCCCCCAGGCTCTGGCAGCAGCAGCGGTGTCGTACCGGGACGGAGCACGAATTGTTCTAACGAATAAAAGCAAAGCAGCTTGGCTTGAATCAGCTTCCGGTCACCACCACATAATTGCCTTGCTTTTGTTCGTTATCTAACAATATGGTCAAGCTGTTGTGTTGAATTCGATGAAACAAACCCATTATTGCATGATGGAGAAATCGTCTGATTTGGGGATTTTCACTAATATACTAATTGAAAATCGCATCATATTGATCTGAAGCAGGGTAATTAGTAAGCATGTAGCTGATGTTTTGAATCAAAATACTGTTAATTATGTTTATCTTCAATAACACAAAGCACTACCAAATAGCTGCTGAAGAGCTTAATCTGTTCAGTCAGTTTTACGATACGCCCAATTTATTTGTAAAAGTAGAAAATAAATCTGATATAAGCTTAACTTGCATTGTAGCCGCGTAGTGATTTACTCGGAAGCTTGCAAACGTAAAATTCTCTTGTGCGAAATGTGATGATCAATTCACTCAACCCGCTGTCGCCTTGCTAACTTTTCTGCGAAAATGCCGAATGCCCACAATTTTTTTTTATTGAATTCCTCTTTCTGTGAATCTATCTGTGTGTCTGTATGTATCTGTGTATAAAAGTGAACGTATGTTTGTATGTTTCGCCATAACTCCAGAACGCCTTGACTTTTCTCCACCAACCTTGGCAACACGTTCCTTGACATAAGGGAATCAGCACTGCCAAAGGGGAGGGGGTTCCCATCAAGGGAGGAGGGGAAGTCTAAATAGGTAAAAGGAGTTTCATTTCTCTTGTATTTAGACCGATTGCAATTGCGCAAGTGGCTGGGGGCGGAGGGGTTATGGTAGAGAGGGTTAGGAAGGAGGGATGTGTGAAAAAATCTTTATTTATCTTCTGTTATAGGAACGCCTGGATGGTTCTTTATCAAGCTTCGCAAACATGTTCCTTGACTAAAGGATCAGCGCAGGTAAGGTGACAAAAGGGAGAGTGGACCCAAATAAGGGGGGGGGGGGGGTTCCAAATAACTAAAAGAAGTTGAGTTTCTCTTGCATTTAGACCGATTGCAGTTCAGTTGTGCATGTGACTGGGAGGTAAGAAGGGGGTCCACCGAGAAGGAATATATGACGAAAAAGATTTGTTCCGTTTCCTTAACAGGGCTACGTGACAGAAGAGGAAGCTGACTGGAAAGAAGCCAACAAGAGGGAGGGACGAAGAATGTAAGTATGCATGTATGTTCCACCATAACTCCGGAACGCTTGGATGGTTCTTCATCAAACTTGACACTCATGTTTTTGGCATAAAAGATTTAGCGCAGGGGAGTTGACAAAAGGGGAAAAGGGTGACGAAGGATGTAGACACATTCAAGTGAATAAAAACGGTTTCGTTTCTTGTGCACTCAAGTCGCTTTTTACGCGAAGGATACGTCCCGCGTAAAAAACACCGCGTAAATTTCGAAAATCGCGTAAATTCCGAAAACCGCGTAAAAAAACCGTGTAAATTCCGAAAATCGCGTAAAAAAATCGCGTAAATTCCGAAAATTGCGTAAAAAAACTTTGTGGATTTCAACACTGCGCGAAAAAATAGACGTTTTGAGCACATCCGCGTAAATTCCGAAAATCGCGTAAAAAACCGCGTTAATTCCGAAAATCGCGTAAATTCCGAAAATCGCGAAAAAAAACCCCGTAAATTTCGAAAACCGCGTACATTCCAAAATTCGCGTAAAAATAGCCGAGTAAAAAAACCGCGTAAAAAGCGACTTCAGTATATTATGAGAATGTTCGATACAATAACAGATGTACAAGTGGCTGAGAGACAAACGGCCCCGAGTGAGATTGTGTTGGTAGAAAGTCCCAATCTCGCTGCTTCCCATTTAAAAGCAGTAAAGGCTTCCCGCCCAGTTAGCTTTGAGGTACGATGCTGGTCTAACAAACCAGTCATCATATGTTTGAATCTCGGCTAGGCGGTGCTTGCTAGATAGAACCAGTCGGATCGTTGCACTGGCCCCGCAGTTTTCCTGTACTCTAACATCGTTAAAGAACGGTCAACGACGGATCAAATGTTTACGCTGCGGCAAATAGGCCGTGAGTGAGGCCAGTCCTACAAATACCCACGTTTGTTCGGTGACTTTAAAGCTGCATATGATACCTCCGACCGTAATGAGCTATGAGAAATCATGGACGAGAACGGCTTGCCCGGGAAGCTGATTTAATCTACGAGTGCTGTGTGCGGATTTCGGAATGATTGTTAAGTGCATTCGAATCTCAGAGATGGCTTCGTCTAGAGCTACAAGGTGTTATGAACTGAGTCGAGTCATATCATCCGCAAAACAAAGAAGAATGTGCGATTTCGTGATGTCCCATTCGTTTCCACGTTTGCTCTTCGTATTGCGCCTTCCAAGGCAATTTTGAATTACAGGGTAGAAAGTGCATAGAAGCAGAAGCAAGCTTCAGCTCATCTAACGTCACCGAAAGCAGCTCCATCAAGCGTTCAAGAATCAGGTTAACTAATATCGTCGGAAAACCATGTTTTAGCTTTATCTGCCACAGCTCATTTCGTTGGATTGAATTATACGTCGCCTTAAAGTCCAGAAACAGATGGTGAATCTGAAAGCTGTTCTTCCGGGACTTGTCTAGTAACTGATGCAGGGTAAACATCTCATCCATCGAGGAGCAACCCTCACGAAAACCAGCTTGGTAGTCGCCAACGAAGGACTTCGCTAACGTTCTCAGTTTACAGAACAAGATCCGGTAGAGCAGTATTATCCAACGCCTTGATTGTTTTTACGAGTTAAAAATAGGGCAAATGAGGCCATCTAAGCACACCTTCTACATTTGTTTTTCCTCCATGATCCTGACAATGGTTCGGTGGATTGCTTCGTAGCCGCTCGCGCCACGCTTAGAAGAAGTTCAGACAGATCGTCCTTCCTAGCAGCCTTACTGCATAAGGAATGTTTCACGAACTCACATATTCATGTCTTAACGCTATTTTTACCACCGAAGCTCAAAGAGGTTTATCTGAATAGCTTTTATCAAAAGATTGCGTACAGCACGTTTCTTTCACGTGGACCTGACAAAATTCTCCCTATTGCCATAGAGCTTAACCTTGTCCGTGACGTGCTTGTCATTGGATCTTGAGAGTGATGTTAGTTGGCCTTACTTCAGTTACGGATAGGGTTGTCAGTTTTTTGTCCCTGCGGCAACATTCCCCTGCCCGTCAACCATACTCACTTCTTACGGTGAGCTTCGAGACGACCGTCTGCACCACGGTTTGTTGTGTGCACCCATTTTGTCCGACGATAACCTCCAAGATCTGTCCGCGAATCCAGCCGTTTCTTCTGTTTACAACCGATAATAACGACTAGAAAACCGGACTCAACTGCCTTGGTTTCTCCAAACCACTTAGTTCGTCTAGTGAGGATCGGTAGGTACTCTCGCACCCACCGGGACCACAAGTGATTTAGGTTTTACTGAATTGGATCCCAGAAGTTGTGAGCCGTTCTTTCAGCTGCCGACATATAAACAGGTAATTGTTTGACACCACTACTGCTGCCGAGTAAGAAATGGTTCGGCTTCAACCCGTCCTGATTTTCCGATTCTAACGGTAAGTAGGTCAGTGGTCGCTATTCACGATAGATTCGGCTTCAATTAGGTACATGCGTTTGAAGGCTTTTTTCACCTAGCTTCCTGTTTTGGGTAAAACCAGTCATCACTACCTTTACTGATCGTACCACCCAAACGCTCTTATCGTTGATAGAAAAATGGGCGAAATGTGCAACAGCAAAATGACAAAAGTTTAACTCCTCCCACCATATTCGCCAGAGGTTCCTTCCGCCTTTCATTAATTTTGATCAACGCAAAACGTTCTTTCTAACATACGTTTTGAAAATTGACTTGAATTTTGACATAACCTCAAAAGCCTCAAAGCCTAGTCTTGACTCGGAACTCTTTTGCTGTCAGAAAGATGAAAATAGTAGTAGCTGGATGATACAGAGTACTTCATTCTTTTGTCTACTTTCCCATAAAAACAACATTGGAACTAAGCTATTTAATTTAAAAATGTCT
Source organism: Sabethes cyaneus (assembly GCF_943734655.1). Lineage (NCBI taxonomy): Eukaryota > Metazoa > Arthropoda > Insecta > Diptera > Culicidae > Sabethes > Sabethes cyaneus. Next base: position 202,716,689 of record NC_071355.1, read on the forward strand.
AGCACTCTTTGCCGCACATATAAATTTTTCAAATAAAAACATTTCAAATCAGGTACATTTTATCTGTAAACTAATTTTCGAGAGATGCGTTAAACATTAAAACAACTTTCAACTAGTAATAATTGCCCCTCAGTTGTATCTCGCTTGTTACTGCCACTGCGCAAAGTTCAGATTAAAAATGGTTAGCAATTTCACTAATGATTATGGGAACTTCAAATGGAAATTTTCGCTAATAGTGAGAAAGCTAAGTTTACGTATTTCGATGCTGAACAAAGCTCATTGAAGGGGAAAATATAAAACGTGTATGGTTCAATTGTTTGAGTGGCATCTCATCAATTTCCTAAAGCTGAGATGAGCGATAGTGTCGGTAATTGAGTTTGGCCCTAAAGTGTAAATAAGTCAAGGGGTTTTCATTGGAAAACAGTCGTATCTGATTGGGAAAAAGACGGAAATATTTTCAAGGAGATGAACGGCCATCCTGCAACATTCAATTTTCTTTTTGTGCATAAAAGCTAAAACAGAAAATGCAGTCTTTTTTACAGTTTTCTAAATGTCTTTCTTTTAATACGCTTCTTGCTGATATTAACTATTTGAAAAAAAAGACGAAATACCCCAGCGAAATGAATGATGCACAAAATCATTTATTTTGCTGGATTCGTCATCGTTGAGTTGTGCGCCATTTTATGTCAGCACTAAAAATGCGCCAGAGGCGAGAGTGGCATCAACTTTAGCAATACCAGCCACCGCACTGTGTTAACAATTGTCTAATTTGGTGTTTACTCAAAAACGTCATTCAAAGCATAGTTTCTGTGTGAAACTTCCAACTTTGGTTCTAAAATATTCAAACTCAGTCAAGCTCGATGCCATGGCTTGCAGAGTAGAACGATTTCGCTTGGCCCTGTTGCTGCCGCCACTTTTGTCAACACTCTCACTCTAATGGCCTGGGGGAATTAATCATACCGGGTGCGTGGCAGCGGCGACGTTGCCCGGGGGTATCTGCTGCTAGCATCATCTGGGCAAATTTTTGTTAATGTGCTGCCGTTGCCACCTCCTTTTTTCCCAACGGAAAATCAACCGGCCAGAAAGGGACCAAAGTGTAGCGACTAATTACATAGCCATTTATTTAATTTGCATGCAGTGAATTTGGAAAACGGGTGGAACTTTATTTGATGCGGTAATTAATTATGCCATTCTTGGTTGTTTCGCTTTTTCCCGGTAACGGGGAAATTAAAACCAGCTAGGAAATAGTAATAAAACTATTATCGTTTGGTTCATAAACTAGCGTTGAGCTACTAAAGGATTGGAACGCAATTTTTCTAAATAAGCAAAAGCATTTGAATTTATTAAATTTGAGGTCAAATTCTATGACAACAATGTTAAAGAATACCGGAATGTCTTGACCATAGTTTAGTTATTCATTTGGAATTTACTTTTTTATTCCTATACTACAACACACAATTAAAAAAAGGCTAACTGCTCGTGTTGGTAAATCAGCCTTATAATGTCTTATTCATTCATAATGTTCAACTCATATGCAGTCATCCCAGCTGCAATCGCAATGTTCTCTATGTTTACCCCCAGCAGTGAGAGTAAAAAGTGCATTACGTTTGGTTGAATGAACCTAGGTCGTGTACTGCCTCCTCCGGTTTACTTAGTGTTTCCAGCAGAAATTTCATTCCATTTCATAACGTATGGGGATTTCAGTCTTTTTTCTCGATCCTTACGCCTCTCTCGCAGCTGGGCAGGAACGATTGCTGCTTCCTGACACTATAATTTTATGTACATACACACAGGAACGTTGTACTGGGGATTAGAGCGTTCGGGAGCCTGCTGCTAGCCAAATGACTACGAACAGCAATGTTCGTACGGTTTTCAAGCAGAGTTGAATTAGTTAATTTGAAAGGAAAATTATGAGATGTCACTGCGTATAACACGGTGATTTAATGAACCTACCATATTGGATTCATTTTATAATTGCACGAGTTACACAGTATTGTTACTGATGTATTAACCCTTCATTCTAAATAGAAATAATTCTAAATAGATCTATTCTACTTGTATATATATATATATATCTATTTTACCAACAATAACTATTTGGTTAACGTCTTTAGTTAACATTCCGTGACTTGATAGTAAACACGAAAACAGAACTGATGAAGTCTGCAAGTCGTAGGCGAAATACGTATCTGTCGCGAATAAACATAAATAGTAGAATTTAATTGGAAAGTTTTTTTTTAATTTAATTTCAAGTGCACAACGCGTACAGGGCGCTATATCTCTGCATATTAGTGTTGTTAGGAGGAAATGCTTATCAACTTAGGGACTATATTAGCACACTTCATTGTGCCTGATTTTTAAGTTCAGGTATAATAAATTTAAGTTTGTCACTAGGTTATCAAGCCACCGTAAATCTCCATTGTGCATAATATTTCTGGATATAAATTTTCAAACTATGGTTCATTATGTAGTACTATTACCATTATATTTCATTTATAAAAAAGTTGGATTTTTGATTTTAATTTTCTTAATTACTGGCTGGCTTTTATAGGAAAATATAGGTTGTATCGATATGTGGAGTGGAGATCCGCACTACCCGTTTCGCAATGGCCACGTAACCAAAAACGTCCTCAAATCGTACGCGAGCTCGAATGACAGTGATCGCACCACCTGCCTCGTGGATCTAGATCAATTCCTTTCTACTAACAACAACTCTTTCCTGTGACACTTGTGGATGATGCAGAGGATTCCTCGGTCTCTAGTAACAGCAAGTGTCGGACTAACATTCCTTTCCCTCCCAAATTGACCTGCATGGGCGTGACAAGCTCTCCATGTCCAAGCAACCATGTCTGCTCACACGCAAAAGAGTATGGGAAAAATAGCATTCAACACTTACGCTGCACACGCAGGCGTAAAAGAAACAGCCGCCGGTGCTGTGTGAGATATTTTGTTACCCACATACTCGCGCACGCTCATCCTCACATCGTCATTCTGCATGGCTTATTCCCGAGGCAAAAAACTCATTCCTACCGAGTGCTCGTGAGGCTGGTGGCGCACTGAGATACAGATTTTGCATTATGTTTTCTTCTTATTTTTCGCCCTCGATTCTACTCACGGGCGAGAGCGCGAGTCCTCGCGTGTAATCGTCATCAGCAGATCGGGCTGCAACGAAGAACGACGAGCGGCAACTGTAGCTGTTAGCTAAACACATACGCGCAAAAACTCGTTGCACTGCATGATGAAATAAAAGGGGGAGCTTTAAAGGAATTCTCATGCCGGCGTGGTCGTTAGAATGAGTACGCGTGTGTGAGAAAATTAGACCACACGAGTGCGGGCTTCGCAACACTGATTTCAGCTGATCTAGATCAATCGCGGGCAACTCCCAGGCGGTCAAACTATGCTATGCCATGCTAATTTCAAGTACACACTTTAGGAACCATTTATAATTTTGCAAAAAGGTGAGTGCAATTTCCGTTTCGTTATTGTGGTTTTTGTAACCAATTTTGTTGACTAAAACCGTCATAATTTTAGAATAGGTAAAGCTCAACCCAAAATAAAATCTAAAATAACGTTATAGTAGAAAATAAATAAATACTACGTTTAAAATAATCCACATTCATTGCACAAAGCTGACCTGACGTATTATGCAATAGCACTGTGCTCCACCGGTTGTTAAAGTCTAACCAACTGCTTCTATAGAACGTCTTCTAAATGCAAATCTTCAGTCCTTGGTTGAGTCTGGTAATAAAATTTCAGAATCGAGTTGACCTCTTTAAATATTATGGAAATATTTTAATGATGGAATAAATTTAGTTGAGTAACAATTAAAGAGGAGGACACAAAAAGTAGCTTCGCTACTACCGTCTACCATTATTTTAACGGTTTCGGTCGTAGCTTTTATGTTGTCACAGATTTTCGGATATTATGCAGCTTGCAGTTTTTTGTGCATCACCGATCGCTGGATGGTATGCAATCTGGCGTAGCCAAAGGCATAATTCATTATTCAGCAGTTTTCGATGACCTTGAACTCATTATTTTTTGTTTTACTTGCTTCGTTAGATACGAAAGAATATCCTGAATTCGAAAAGACGACGACAGCGACCAGCGCTAACCATGGGGGAGCCCCATCGTATCCTTTTATAGCAGCTTCTCATTATTGCAGCATATCCAGCGGCTATTCGCTAGAACTGGTGTTGAATGGATCGGATAAAATAGGAAAGAACAAAAGTTGAAACACTTGAAGTGTTTCAGGAAAAGATGAGAATGAGCTTAATTTCTCTTGCTCGATTTTCCATGTACACCAAGCGAAAAGTTCTCCGCTTGGTTCACGCTATAATAACGCGTTAAATTGTAACTAGGATTCACAGGACGCTCGCTATGATGCTTTTGCGTAGCATCGGGTGAGTTGGTAAAGCATTGCACCGGAACTCAGAGCAGAGTCGTCACCGGCGATAGAAGCGATGATAGTTATTAAATCTGTGAGGATGATCCTGTTAGCACCCAGTTAGCGTCTGAAGTGGGTCATAAAGTATGTCTTCCACGATAATAGTCAGCGATAATTTAAAATAGTAATAGTCAAACAGTGATATTCTCTCGCCTAAGCGAACAGATAGCTTAAATATTTGTTCACTAAAAATTGAATATCAAGTAGCACGAAATGCTATAGTTTTTCTAAATATTGGCTTCCAACAAAAGCATCAAGAAAAAGTTTTATTATTAACGAAACGAAGCCATCAAATTGAAAATTTCTTTACCTAACAATGGCAACCCACGCTGCTAGGGAAACTTTTTACCACACAGGAATAAACAGTTAAAAGTTGTGACTAGATATTTGAATTAAAAGCCGGGCCATGTATGCCATTTGTGTCACACAGTGCATCAGTCGGAGGATCATGAGGAAATACACAAACTTATCACATCCAGTCTTTAGCCCGCAATAAGCCACCACACCACCACGGTACGACGAGGCACGAAGCAGTGCTGACATAAAACTTTTTCTTTTTTCCACGTAAACGTATGACATGTGCTGTCTGACTAAGGCAAAACTTTTTACGAACGGAAAATATCTATGAGATAAAACCGTTCAGGTTCTATTTCATCTCACAGTCAAGGCTGTATAGGACTTGAACTTTGAACTAAAAAAGCTATCGATTGCTTAACCTCAAAGTCTAGTTAATAAACATTTTTTTACAGCCTCGATACCGTCCAATCAATGAAAATGGTTTCTCACACATACAGGCCAGTACGTAACGCAAATCACGTAACCCATATCCTGTCTCTGCCAGTGAACCGAGATTTTCTCTTGAGAAATGCCTAGGAGCAAAACAAACATTACTTGGCATAATCTTTATGCGTGCTTTTCTTTCGCGTTAGTTTTTCGTCGCAAAAAAAATCTAACACTAGCGAGCCTTGGGCCTGAGCCTGACTTGGCCTAGCGCTGGTGCTGCCCAGTAGAGCGCATCGAGGGACGCAACCTCTTAATCACGTACTTCCAGCGATGATATCCGTCGACGATTATTGTAACCCAGGTTGCGCTTTTTGACCTCCACATCCCGGGCCCGGGTCCGGTTCCAGTACGTCGCTTTTCACAGCAATAAATCCACCCGAGGAAGGACCGACGCAGATTTGCTCCTTTTTTCGGAGTCGTTTTCTCCGCTTCAGCAGCGCACAAACGTACGGAAGGGGAAATTTCCTGCCCGTCGGTCGGTCGGTGGCGTAGAAGTGTACGAAACGAGGATAAATTTGATTTGGTGTGAAATGATGTAATTTATTTCGCCGGTAGCCTTTTCAATTTGCGCTTCCTCGGCGTCGTGACGTGCTTCCTCTGCAGGGGACACGTTAGTTCCTGGCCAGTCAGCCATGGTCATAGCGTGGAGCGTGGAGAGTGGAGTGTGCTTGTTTTGGAAAGGAGAAACCCAGATTCCGCACAGCAGGAAGAAGCGCGCAAAAGTGGAAAACTTTGAATGGTATTGTTTGTACATGCTTTTCCTTCGTTGTCTTGATTTATTACAGCACAAGTGGAGCGGAGTGGAAAACGGGAGTTGGACCGAGCGTTTTTTTTCTCACAGAAGAGATGTCAAGTCGAAAAAAGTTATAATTTTGTCTGTGCCATCAGCATAAAATTTGTTTTGAGACGACAGCTTAGACTTCATTCAAGCATATTCACTTTGAATTAGGTGCATAATTAGAGCGTATTTAAACTTTTCCGTTTTGGCTTGTTAGCCCATTACGTTTGAGGAACTAAATCCTGCATTTACAGTTACTAATGCTTAAACTCCACTAACTGTCGTCAACCGAGGGTGTAAAAACAAATTAACAGGAATTAAAGAGTTACGTAGTCTATTTTCGCTCTCTTTTTTCGATAAAGGGAACCAAAAATTTTAATGTATTTTAAACATTACTCTTCAATAAAAAAAATTTGCTCCTTAAAATCTTCAAACTTGCTGTAATTCATTTAAAAAAAACATCCTTTTACTTTTTTTGTGCAATTTTCAACGGAAATTTTTCATACGCCGCAGTACTGCAAAACCAAAAAACAAAAATGTGTGAATTTGTACTGCGATTTCGATGTGAAGAGTTGGCCTATACCGTCGTTCTTTCATTGCGGTTGCAACAAAAATATTTTTATTTATATTTCATTAATTAAAAAGCTTGGTCATGGTCGCTAACCGGTAATTTCATACTATAAAAATTGCTGCAACGTCACTGATTACTGAAACGCACGGCACCTTCATGGGAATCAAAGCAAAGGAGACGCGTGGTCGTTTTTTTATTTTAACTTGTAGTATTGATCAAATAAAACATCTCGTAGAAGAACTGCACAAAATCAAGCACAAAAAGCGTTTGAAAATAGTTATATTTCATTTATCTTAATTTAATTGATGCGATAGCAATATCATTACTTCACCGATGTCAATTACAATAAAAAATCTCTTCGCAAGTTTACAACTATTTCATTCATTTACTTTACCATCAAATTATTTAGCCATAGAAGCCACTTGCAAAAGCACATTAAATGTATTAAAACGACCTTTTTCCGCCATTACGTCATTATGTCAGAATGTTGTTTCTTGAGTGATGCCTCTTCACCTAGATGACTGATCATCATCAGTTGGCTGGTTGACTGCGAGTTAAATTCTACGGCGACGGCGACGGCGACGGCGACGACGACGACGATGGCGACGTAAAGTGGGTAAGCTCACTAGAAAAGATCTCAAGCCTTCATCACTTAGGCACCACCCCATCGAATGACCTTGTCGTAAGCGTTGAAGAAGCATCCGCCTTTGAAGTTAATGTGGTGAGATGATTCAATTAATCTACGTGAAAAGTTTTACTAAGTTGCTGAAGGATATCGCTGCACTGCACTGGTATTTTAGATTGTGGAGGAAAAAGAAGCAATTTAATATAAATAGGTTGTAATCAAACATTAATTGCTGAGTATTACTCACAAATATACTTTTTAAAAGTTTCATTTTTGGATAGGTAACACATTATTCGAATTTATGTTATCAGGGCTGGCACTGCGTTAGGCAAACTAAAGTACCACACATGCAATAGAAGATCGTATTTCTTAGGCTAACATACTACTAAGATTTACTTAGATGGTTTGAAATAAGAATATTGCTACGATTTAACCATTCGATTGGATCACAGAAACCAAAACTTAAATCAATTTTGTCTTACAACAAACTAATACAGTTAGCTTTACTATTGATCAAGAGCTAAATTGGTGAAATGGGTCGCATATACTGTGCAGTTTCTGGTTGTTCCAGTTGAAAAGAAACTCCCTGGAATAGGAAACACTTTTTCAAATTTATTCTACCAAAAGGTAAACTATTTTTGAAATATTTAATTGTAATTGAAGGTTTTATTGATTTTTCTTGCTATTTCTACTATCCACAATTAATTTTTATACCTAACGTTACAATCTAGAAGAATGACGTCATAGGGTTAGAGATAACACATCCTATCTACCGCCACTTTTACTTATCATTGGTTGCACACTTAAAAATTTTTACTACAAAAAGCTCTTAGTCACCTTTTTGTCCGCAAGAGGGTGTACTTTTGCGTCCTTTCGGATATATACGATATTATTTCTTGTGGGGATATGTGAAATCTAAAGTGTACGTCAACAACTCCATTTTAAGGCCCCTAACGCAACATTTGAACCACTATAGCTATCATACCTGGTAAAGTGCTGCACAGTCATCAAAAATTGGACCGTTAGAAAGGACTATCCGGAGGAACGAAAAAGATTCGCACATAGTGTCTGGGCTTCGTCTCATAGGAATCGTGTGGAGGAATTCTGCAGAAGGTTCGTAAAGAATGCCTTGCTTATAGAATCAGAACTCCTGTATTAGAAAACTACGGATTACTTAAAAAAAATGGGTAGAGGGGGATGGGATGGGAATCATCTTTACTATGAAATAGGAATGCGCGGGATTCTAAAAGCAGGAAACCTGTTGTGCTAGTAAAAGTTTTGCAAAAAAAAGTATGAAGGTCTGTGCCTAAAGGAGCTCACGTAGGACTACGAATGCAGGTTCAATTCGAAAAAGCTTGACATTTTGCAAATGTTTGTTACGCAAATTGTTAATTTACTACAGTATCCCCCCGCTAATCCGACACCCAATAATCCGACGACTCAATAGTCCGGATCTCGCTAATCCGGAAAATTCCGAATTATAACGTATTGTACTTGACTTCTTTCAATCGAACACTACCTTCGTTTGGCTTCTCCTTTAAAGTCAGAATGGCACTCTTTCTAACTAAATGGAAATGGTACACGGTGCTGCTTCTAACTACGTTCACTTTTGCTATAATATTTTCATTGCTATTCTCAATAGGCTGATATGCTTGCGCTTATTTCGACACTAACTAAGAATTTCAAAGTATTTTATTGACGAAATTGAGTATTACCGCGTATAAAACATAGTTATTGCGTACTTACGACAAATATTTTCAAAAATTTCCGGAGTTGTTTACGTATGGATGTAAACAAAACCACATTTCAAACTCACACTGACGTCAGTTTGACTGTCGGATTATCAAGTCAAAATTCGCTAATCCGGCTATAAATTTGTCGGATTAGCGGGGCGGTACTGTATGTAGTAATAGATGCTCTGAAACGTTCCTATAAATTTGATACAAGAAGACAATTTTAAAGTGCTGGTGACCTGTTTATAAGTTTTATCAGTTTCTTAAAGTTTGTAGTCCCACTAAGAGTTTCATCAGGTCACAATTACACTTCTTCTGGCGATTGGTGACGATGTCGTATTTTGGAAAATTTGGTGTGACTTGCAGATTACTTAGACAACTTTAGGTAACTGGATTGAAACGAATGTTAATTGGTTTAAAAATCTTGCTCAAAACATAAAACATTTGCATTGTTATCATTTACCACAGGTTCACATTACTCAATTTCCTTGCGAATAGTTGATATATAGCAGCATTTATTGTGACAGACTGATTTGAAATATACAGTGGTATTCCGATTATATCTACACCTGGTTTAATCTACACCCGATTTTAGGTACCCCCGATTTTGTCTACCATTTAGACCCGGTTTTATCTACCTTTTTTTTAATTGTCATTTCAACCATGAGGCATGAAAATTTGGAAGATTTCATGGATTTATGAATAGAAGAGAATATTTCTTTGTATTTTATAGTTTACTATATGGCATCTGTGGTATGTAATTATACACAGAATGGGTATAATAATGCTAAAGTCAAATACGCAAAGTAACTTCCATTTATTTTGTAACGCATATTTTTAACATTTCATAATGATCCTTTTTGAGATTTTTCTATACCGTAACGCTAACGGGCACTCCCCGTCTCCACTATGAACTATGGTTGTCACCTTTCTTTCTTTAAATATTCTAATCAAAAGATTATCTTTCTTTAAAAATTCATAACTTTTGATCCATTGACCCGATTTTAATAATTTTATTACCAAATAAAAGGTATTTTAATGAGTTTTACAAGAAAAAAACAATAAACTGATGTTTAAATTTTTTTATGATTGCTAAAACATTTTTTGTAGGAGCCTCTTAAAATCATTTAAAACATTTAATATATTCGTTTTTTATTTTTTCATTATATGTACTTTCAATGGCATGCTAGTTGTTTACTTACGACATACGACAAAAAACAGACCTCTAACATTTTCAGTTTTTGAGATACTCTTTTTTTAAGGAATAAAGATGCGTAAATGCAATGGACTCGCATGGCGTTTTCTATGAGACACATTTCTTTGTCAAAAACCCCTTTTATTACAAGTAAAAACAGAAACCATGCGTCTCCATTGTAGACACTTTATGAAAACTTAGAGTTTCTTTGGTCTACACACCATGAAAACATAAAAAGTGAATCTTTTCAATGTTTTTACGATAATAAAAAGAAAGTTTGGCCTTCAGTCCAATATTTTTCTCTGAAAAGCTCATTAAAATACTTTTCATTTGGTATTAACATAATTTAAATCGGTTCAATGGATCAAAAGTTATGAATTTTTAAAGAAAGAAAGATGGAAAAATGGCAACTTTTGGGACTACACTGACTCCAAAAAGAGAATCCTAAGTACCAAATGAAAATACGGATCTAAAATTTACTGTAAAGGAATAAGTACATAAAATTTGAATGAAATCGGAGCAATTTTGAATTTCGATATGTCTGTTTTCATAATATTACTGAGTTGACATGCATTATGGCTAATGGTTGATATGAATAAAATGAGCCCTATGCGTAAAATTACGCTGAAATAATACATAATTGAAAAAAATGATTAATAATAACAATATTTTTTGTTCATTTAAATTATTTTGGAGCAATTTATTTTTCCCCAAAATTGTCTACTTTCCAAATATATCTACCAAAAATTTTCGGATGGGTAGATAAAATCGGTAAACCACTGTATTTGCCTTTCAAATATCATCACAGTCCAAATATTATCAATTCGCTAACGTCTTCTGCACATTCTTTTTGACATCCTGTTTATCGGTTATTTCACATTTGACAGCAATACGACCGAAAATATGTAAACAATTGCATGCATGCATGGTTTATAGCGGTCTTAAGAAATTTTGTTAGGACGAAAGCACTTTATCACTTTTTTTCTTTCTGACGTACCATGCCTCAAATCTAACAAACAGTCATGTTGTTTGGTTCAGGCATAACTTGAAAAGGAAAGCACAGTCTAATGCCGGAGGAGTGTCCAAGCAGACATTATTGGAATTTTCTTCAGAGGTTCAGAGTCCGATCTCCGAAGGAGCCCACCGGAAAGTCACTCAACGATTCGGTTCTAAGATCAAGCAGCCAGCATTGAATCCTGATTGTTTGAATGAATATATTGTTCCAAATGAATTCCATTTAAAATTGCATTTAAAAACGCGAAACAAACTACGAGTTATTGCCGATAGCCTCAAGCAAGCAAATGCGATTACTCTTTACATGACAGTGTCGCGTATACACAACTGTTTGCGTCATCGAGGTCAAAGGTCTTGTGGTGAACCGGGTTTTATGGTCCCAGACTTGTTGGACAGTGAGGTTGGCCATTTTAAGGGCCACAATATTCAACCAGTAAAAAAACCAGATTGCAAGCATTTGCGTACAGGTTCATTCGACAAGGGAAACAAAAAGAATACCCTATCAGGCACTTTTTAAATAGCATTTGCCGTACCGGCTTCGTGAACAAGGTTTGTACACCTGTTTGCCTTTTCGTACCGCGGGATATAAACCGCCTTATTTGCAAGCATTTAAATCATACGGAAATTTATTATGGTAGGGTATGTTGCTACTTCGTCGTAAATGCCTATTCCCGTCCTATCCAACACAAATTATTAAAAATATCAGCATTTTTATGACACACAATGCAAAACTAGTTATTCCCTAATATTTTGGTTTGTTGTCTATCATACGTGATCAATCAAAGTGAGCTGAGATCTATTTAAAAGCTTTTTATCATAAAGAAGTCCTAGCAGCCAAATTTCCAACGTTTTTTTGTGCGACGAAGAAGAAAATGTCGACTAATCGTTTTAATCTCCGTCATTCATAAATGAAAATAACTCATGCAAGGCATTGTCGTTATTCTACAGCCAGGAAAACTAGCCTGACCTGCAGAAATTTTACAGAATAACATTTGTCCTGCCGTCCTACACAAATACATGCGCGTTAGCTTCGTAAACATTGTTGTGATTTTTAGTTTGGACGATGAAAAATTTTGATGGACAGAATTTAAAACGGCACGACAAATTTAAGAAATAAGGTCAGTTGCGTAATTTCAATCATATACTTTTATAATCGCTTTTCAGTGATTTCAAAGTTCACGGATCGGAAGGTAAGTGTGTTTTAGTCAAATCAGCACAAAAACTTTTGGAGTATTCATTATTTTCATCCGACAAATGATGAAAATTAGAATGGCTTAACTTGGTACGACGGGAATTAGCAATAAACCCTAATAAGAAACGGTACAGTAATTTCGGACACAATAATGCGGCTGGATGTTAAAAAGTGTCTCTAATGTGAGGAAAACTTCGCATAAGGTCTTGACAAGTCCCGCATACATACTATCACGGACAAAAAACCAAGTGGTCTTTAAAAGAGCGATTGTGGCGCTTTCTTGCAGGGATCATAAAGCAAGCTACTTCCACAAACTCTATCTCTCCAAATCTTTAGGAGAACTTTGGGACTGATGAGTTTGATACTGACGACCCACTTGGAGAGACCGCTTTTTGCAGAGAGAAGAGGAAAAGTTTTTCTTTTCTAAACTTTCTAAAAAAGAACTGAGTCATCTCCAAGTGGAATAATTGATACTAAGAAACCAAAAATGCTAGTGAAAATCTGAAACAAGCTCCTTCAGATTTAGCAAATTTAAATTTCTGATCACAAATTCCGATTCCGGTGTTTCCAGCAATTTCCGGAACAACAGAAATGCCAAATGTTTCATCTTTTATGTTCTTCAAGATACATGCTGAAGATACAAATAGAATCTGGATTATTGAAATGTTCGAACTTTGTGGATTGGATTTTTAAAATATTCACCGAGCTGGTTCCGCTAAAATTCCTCTATTGGGATTTCTATTAACTGTTTGAACTTTACAGAAGCGGTTGACGAAAAAAGGTCCCTCCATGCAATGATTCGATGACCAATTCAACACTTGAGATAGAAAACTCAGTCAATGTTTTAGAAATTTATGAAAAAGAAAATGGTTTGAGTATTCTTTTTCATACTATCATAAATAGGAAATAGTTCCTGAATTTTCTTCGCAACTTTGCTTGGAGACCAATTATGTAAAATAATTCTACGATACCCGGTTTATGGTCCAAAGAAGATGTCCGAGAAAAGTTTGCTTTAGAAAACTGCGCGAGCGAACGTTGTACGACACCCGGCATAATAGAGTGAGAAAAGCTGATGCAAAATTGCAGCCTTTACAACGTGAGAACAGCAAAAACAGTCACCGTCGCATTTTTTCTCCTAACTTTTTCTGCTGGGTTTAACCAAAATGCAGATTTCTTGCACTTTTTCTCGCATCAAATTGCATGTCAAAAGCTATATGCTCGAAGAAAGAAGAAAGCTTTTATATCGTGCGGCTGTACATGTAATGTACCTTGTGTAATTCACACGAATAAGTTCCGGTTGCGGTTGCCACGCATAATAGTAAAGTTAAACTAACCTCTTCCTCGTAAGATGCATATTATAGTAGAAATTAAAACGTCCAGAATGTAGTCTTGTCATATTTGTGCTCAGGACTCTGAATGTGTTTTACTCTGCAGACGATAAATTGGCCCGAAGCTGACACATATCGTATCGTAGAATGAACAATTTATTTGCTTTGATATTCTACGCAGACGAGTCTACGAGTCTTGGCAGAGTCAAATCAAATCATAAACAATTTATTAGACAACAGACTCACACACACATTCATTGAAGACAACTAATCACACTCTAGAAAAGGGTTAATTTGCAGAGTTCCAAAGTCGGCATATTTCATTCCAGAATAAATAGCCTGACCCCACATACTGAAATTTGCATGTTATTCAAAAGTTTAACCATTCAACTGGTTTCTCTACTACCGAACCACACATACCGGCATCGAAGTTCTTCCTACGCGTGACAATATCCTCCCCCTCCCTGCTTGTGAGCTGGCTTCGTCCACAAAAATGGCCCTATAGAACATGGTGCTTTAACATTCGTACAAGCTATCAATGTCCGCACTAATTTATTTTCATACGACTTGAGTAAGGACGTTCTCCATCCAAGCTGGGTAACTAAGCCACATCAGCCACAAATATTCGATATTCTTCTGCAGGACCCAATTCATTCAATGGATGGAATCTTGGTTCGGTACAGCTAGCTGGGTAAAAGGACAAGAGCGGAATTGTTTCCACAAGAGTTCATATCAACTGCATAACTTTGGTGAAAGCTATAGCACACTGGGGAAAGTAGAGTGCAGTGAATCGCAACAGAACAGGGCTATTAATTAAAAACTTTTCGATTGCTTCTGAGAAGTACTCTCCGGCTTGACGGTACAAAGGCTACAGTTGGGAACTGGGCATAAAGAAAAGCTCGGGACTCAGGCAGCTTGCGTTCGGGCGGGAGAAACCCGGCTGAAGCCGCCCCGCAACCGGCCGGGAGTGAACGTTGCAAAAATAGAATTCTATCAAATATTTCAATTTTCTCTTATGTGCTTTCGATTGCGCCCGCACCGCACTCAGTTCGCGTTCGACATTGTTAAAAGTTATAGATAGAGTCAATTGCAGTGGACAGTTCTTCAGGCTGAAGTGTTCTCCCGGAAACGGAAATGGCTGACTGTTGGTTGAATTTGGTCGGTGAAGTGTCAACAACTGTTAGCGACCGTTACGCGACGATGGAAAAACGGATTACATGGTGCAGGTTGGAGGGAAAATACGGTAATCTACGGTAAATCAAAAATTGTATTTTAAAACCTCACTTAGTTAAATTTGAGAGGAACGTTAATGTGAAATTATGAAAATAGAACAACCATCTGTGCTAACCACCCTAAAACAATTTTCTGCCGTTCCTATTTATATTCCAGTATCGATAATGGAAATCCGAAAACATTTCGAATGCTGAGGAAGGCGGGTGCACTGCAGTTGTTAGCAAGTGCCTGACCATACCGGAGGATGAAATAAATAAACTAAATACCAACATACACATAGACGTTCTAGCTAGAGCTTGATGAGTGGTTTTCATTCCGGTGGACAATGTGGTCCAGGATAAATGACGGCAAAACAATTGATTTACGATTGAATTTGCTGCAATGACATATGCGGTACGTACAGTACGGTAAAAGTTGAAGGATATTACTGTTAAGTTACCCGCAATTGTGAACGTAATTGTGTATTACAAACCATGTTCCCAACAGTGCACTCTGACCAAAGCAATGATAAAGGAAGCGTTAGGATTAGTAGCGAGTTTTGAGTGGTTCATTCTATTGAATAGCAGCGGATTTATATCTTTCAATAATTATAGGATATTGAGGAAATTAAAAATTAATTGTTTGTATGTAATAATACAATTAATATAAATTTTGAAGACTGAATTAAACTGTTGAAATACCTTTTCTTAGTTGTTGAGACATTTTTAGACTGTGTAAGGTGCTATATCTCTGCATGTTGACGATATAACAGAAGAAGACGGATCGGAAGTTAATCTAGGAGTGCCTACTGTGTGGGTTGCCTTTATAAAGAACGATTGAACACATGCACTGTTGCCACGTCTTCGCTATCCCTACCTTGCATACGTTAACCCACGCTGAGTGCGGCCGGATATTCGGTAGCACGACGAGAGACGATCAGTGTGTAATTAGCTCCCGTCATGGTAAGTCGAGTGTACAACTGCGGCACTCTGGGGGACCCCTTCCAAAATGGCGATCTCACACCTACCAACGATAACAGCTTGCCGACTCCTGATATCGAAGAGATCCGGCGAGAAGTCGGACAGCTTAAGAATAGTAGAGCCGCCGGAAAAGATCGACTCCAAGCAGAACTTTACAAAAATGGCAACGGCGCTCACTGGATAATTTCCAGGATTTGGGGGAGGAGAAACTACCGGAGGAATGCATGAAAATTGTGGTTTGTCCCATCTATAAAAAGGGCGATCGGTACAATTGTTGTAATTACTGCAACATTGCGCTGATCAGCGCCGCCTACAAGTGCTTTCCCAAAATTTTGTTACACCGTCTAACCCCAATAGAAAGAGAATTCATTGGGAATTCATAGTATCAGGCGGGCTTTATGGTGACCCATGCCACTATGGATCACATTTTCACTCTCCGACAAATCGTTCAGAAATGTTGGAAGTACAACGTGCCCATGTACCATATTTTGGTGGATTTTAAGGCAGCATTCGATACAGTGGAGCGCGAACAGCTATGGCAAATTAAGGATGAGAACGATTTCTCGGACAAACTGACGAAGCTGATCAAAGCTAGCGGTACAAACGGAAAGCGGAGAGTGGTGTAGGCGCATGAACCTCGAGCTTCAGGCAGTACTTAGAGAGATTTCCATCGTACATCTGGCTGGCCGCGTCGCAAGGATGCAGACGACGGCAGTGAAATCTGTTATCTTTAAGAACCCCAGCCGTACCAGGAATAGAGGGGTGCAACGTGCTAGATGGCTCGAATCGAGATTTAAACCGACTTGTGTGTGTCCAGACGCACAACGAATTGGCGACGAGTAGCCCAGGACCGAATAAAAAAAGCAAAGCAAACTATTCTGATTTCTACAAAAGACTGAAAAGCCGAACAAAAAAATAAAAAGTATCGTCAAAAAGACTCTTTACTGTACGTTAGTCCGTACTGTGCTTGAAAATGCAAGTGTGATTTGGCAGCCCTATTAGCTCACCAGGATTTTAAGAATCGAACGTATTCAGAGAAGATTCATCCGTATGGTCCTAAGGGATTTGTCCTGAAGAGATCCTGATAAGTTTCCCCCGTAGCAAGAGCTTTGTCACCTGCTAGGCTTAGACACTCGGTACCGCAAAGTTCAACAGGCAAGGCTAGTGGCAAAAATACTGGACAGTAATATTAATTCATAGACCTTACACCTGTTTGCGTAGTCTGTCGTATAAGAACAGAAGTTCAAAGTTCCAAAATGGAATATAACGCCTAGGCTTTGCTGTGCTTTGTAGCAAGTAAAAAAGTTATCAAAAGTGAAGCTTTCCAAGTTTAAATCGAAGCAGAAAGTATCAGTGATCCGCTCGGAAGTTGAGTAGCGAATGAATGACGCCAATGGCTTTGCTATCCTTTTTATGTCATTTTAATAAGTCTTTCCATGTCAACACGACGAACTACGCAACCACCGCAAGTTTATTTTGCTTCCTTGTCTTGAAGCAGCAGCACCAGCCACAAGGACGGTGTATGCAATGGTAGTTCGTGCCTGGGAAGCAAGGCTACCACACGGAAAAATTTTTGGACAATTTTAGCTTGAAAGTTTTCGTTAATTTTCACTATTTAGCGATTGGAAAACAATCTATTATGAATCGAATGGTATGCGAACCATCAAAATCCGTTCTAAATTAGAAGAGCTATTAGCTTTCAAAATCTTTCATTCATTCGTGACGCTGGCTTGAATCCAAGTTTTGTGGTAAGACGTAGTTCTACGTCAAAACTGAAGGTGAAGTTCCGATAAAGGAAAGTAGCACCTACCCGAATAAAAATGTACAGCTAAAAACATTGAGTTTCACTGTTACAAAACATCTAAAAACCACATTGAAACTGTGAAAAGCTCTGTAAGTTACACTGAAGTTACGATGAATAATGATGTTTTCACAATAAACTTTAATGTAAATCTGCGATTTTACAGGGGGTGATTAAGTGCTGTTACAGTAAATGTTTCGACTTTTTCCCATACATACAAAACCCAAAAACAATTGATTTTGTGGTACAGTAATATAGAAAATTCAGAAACCTTTACCGTGATGTTACAACGTAAATTGTTGTAAACGACAACGTTTATAGTAATCTTGATGTTTTTACATTAATATTCGCTGTGCATTTCTATCCGGGTTTGCTTTTTTTAACGCAAATTTTGGAATTTACGCGGTTTTTTGCGAATTTGGGTCAGGCAATTTAGGATTAAAGATCCGTGTTCCATGTACCTTGGATAAAATTTTGTCTCCAAGTTTGTTCTGGATATTTTCTGCAGTTCAGAAAGGTCTTCTCTTGAAATTGTCTCGAAATTGCTGGAAAGGTAAGACAAAAACCTGTACCGATAATAAGTTCCAAAAAAGGCTCAAATGACTGCAATTAATGTGCAACAGAAAGACGAATAACAAAATTAACAAAAAAATAAATTAAAAACGTGCAATTGACTAAGATAAACTGAAAAATGGTTATTTACACGTATATGACCCATGGGAACCCAGCCCAGCTAGCTTCGAGGTACGATGCTGGTCTAACAAGCCAGTCGTCGTATGTTCGAATCTCGGCTAGGCGGTGCTTGCTAGTTAGAGTCAGTAGGATTGTTGCACTGGCCCCGTAATTTTCCTGTACTTTCCTGTAACAGCCGGCTGCGAAGTCGGTCGATAAAGAAGGGTAATGTCTAAAGACGGTATAAACCCATGGCTTTGCTTTTTATGACCCATGGGATGAGTGTGGTGCACATAGGGGAATGATAGAATTGAGAGAATAAATCAAAATTAGATTTTATACTACCTAATATAACGGACGGCAGTAGTTTAGTGAGTAAAACATTCGGGTACCGAAAGAGTGTGGGTGCGAGCCCCACCTGCCATTGCAAAACTGCATATATTTTCAGTCTACATCGAAATTTTCCTGTTCATCCAATTAATCATTCTTCGCATCAGACACTTCCTTCCTTTTCACCAAATTTATATATTTAATGTTTATTACAAGCAATCTTAAGTTCTAAAAATACCAAAAATTGTACGGATATTTACTAGCATATAATGCAGAGTAGTGGATTTGTTTTCACAACGGAGCACAGTAATCCATCTAGAAAGCTAATTGCGGAAGCTCCTGACTGCTTAAAAAATACCTTCGAGGGAGTCCATTAGAACATTACATCAGATGAACAGTTTTCTAGTGGTGGAAAAACAGAAACATAAAACTTAAAACCATATAAGGTTTCCAATTAGAGTAGCGGCTCTTAAGTTTGTTAATTTGTGCTTTAGAATAGGGAACTGCTTAGAAAGGATTCCATTATTAGAGCATTTGAAAAATTGGTCGCGTAATAAATAGCTCAAAATGATCACGGTAACATCAAAGAAACTGTAAACATAAAATACCGCAAGACAGCGTAATGAATGACACATAATTGTAAAATAGCCTTCTCTAAGATACCTTACAAGGGAGCATTTACTAACGGCTTGACCTAAAAGAGAGCTACAATTTTCTTGTCCCATCTTAACAAACATGGAATTTTACAAATTAAATTTCTGTTAGAAAATAGTGAAAGAGTGATCAAAACTAATGCGAAATTAACTCACGTAATTCTTGGACTGTCCAAACAAGCATAAAAACTACATCAAACGCTTGATATTGCCGCTTAACGACGGGACCCGCCTGATACAATTTGTATTTACAACAAAATCCAAATACATAAAATTAACGACCGCAATGCAATATCATCATGAGAACAAATGCACAATGTCCATCCATCGCTGATAGCCGATAGCCACCGAATGCCACGGCCTGTCAACGTCATTAGACAGTCAGCTCAGCAAATGCTCCGCAAAGCGCAGAGGTCATTACATGCCGTTTTACATTATACCTGCCTACAGCTACAGCAGCCCGCCCGCCCGCGGATGGAGTACTGATTGAGTTTTCTGATTCAATCATGTCGTCACAGTTTTTCGTCGAGATAATGGGTTTTCTCGCTCATTAGATGTTTGCCGTCGCTTATAATTTCTCCTCGTTTGCACATTGCCTTTCGCCAGCCAGAGCACGAAATTAAATGTGACAGCTGAATGGCAAGTGTTTTACAACCACCCCAGGAGCTATTGAATCTGCCTGCGACCGCAACCCGCGACCGGCAGGCAGTGCATCGTCGCTGGCTGGCTTACTAGGCTGCTGTGAAGTGAGCTAGCAGTGAAAAAAAAAACCGCGAAGAAAATGAGGTTTACGGAATGAAATTTTAATGTGACATCAAGTGCCACATCTTATTCAGTGGCGATGCTGGATGCTTCAGATTAAATATATGTCTGGAAACTGCAGGAAGAAGGAGTCGCTGGAGGAAGCAGCGACTATCTTGAAAGAAGCTTGCATATATTATCCTACTTATTAACGGTACGGATGTAAGAAGTTTAAATGAACTTGCATAATGAACGATACTTTAATTAGAAAAAAAACGCAATTTGCAACTTTCGAATAAAGAATGTATGCGCTGGAGTGACGAAATTTTTACATATTCAAATTTCGTTACATTATGGCCATCATGCTGCATTGTTAGACACACCCGATTAGCATTTGAAACGCCCAAACCGCACAGCCGAAGGCTATAAAATGCTGCACTAATTACTGATATTGTGTGTGTATGTTAATTATACCACCGAAAGGGAACAATTTGGGCATGTGTCTGCTGCTGGGTTCAATAATAAATGCTTCTGCACTAGCGCCACAAGTTTTGTCCAGGTGTAAACAGTTGTTATCATAAACTCATTATCTAACTTCGAGGAAAGGTAATTAGTTCGAAATAAAGAGGGACCACTGTAAATGACGATTCATTGAACAGCGCTGAATATGGTCTTTGTCACCACTATGGTTTGGTTTTCGTGTAACTAGTAAATACTAGGGTGACAGAAGAAATGGAAATTTAATTTCATCTAACAAAGGCTATTTGATTTTTTAAAATGTAATTTTTTAAGGATATGAACAACTCATAAAAAAACGAACTTAAAATTCTGGGAAAATCAGCTTGTGACCGATGTTGTTTTTCGAGATAACATCAGATCTATACTAGTTCTTGATTGTTTTCACAGTGGAGGAACAAATAGATGACTTTGTGATTTTCATCAGGTCAAAGGTTAACCTTTGATTAAGACGAAACTAAATCTTATATAGAATGTTTTGTACACCCATTGTCACCCTAATGAACACGTTATTAGCTGCGGTCATGCGGTTGTGGTTGGTTTACGGATATTGTGAAACATGGTTTACGTATACTAAATACGCATTTTGATGGACCGTGGGGAAAGTCTAGGAATGTAGTAATCAATAAAAACCAGCCATATTGAAGTTTGATTACTCGGAAAATGTAATCCACTCGAAAGCCGTTAAGCTTACCCATATGGATGATACAAAATATTGATTTCGGAACAAATTACTTCTTCAATGCCCTTTAGGCAACGTACAGTAAAACATGAGCTCAGTTAGTTTTTATTGCAATACAAACGATGAACAAATAATTAGCTTGAAACAGAGGAAATTCATTGTAATTTTAATTGCTTGTTTTTATCTGGATTTCTAATATTCGTATATGCCGATATCATTAAAGTTAAAAAGTAACAAAATAAAAGTGTTTAATAGCATCTCTAGGGTGCCCAGCAAACATTTTCATATGCATATCAGAGTAACAAATGAGTTATATGTACCTATATATACCCTGAAAAATCGTATCTGATGCACAAAACTAGCATATGCGTACTAATTTGGAGGTCATATACGTACTACAAAATATACGATAATAATTCAACTTCATAAGTTTTTGTATGCGATAAGATCCGACTCAAGGCGATTAGTTTTCTAATGCAATACAATTCTGTACTGGAAATCGCAAGTCAATCACTTGCTGTCGTCAAATACGACAGAATATAAACTTGTGTGCATTTTATTAGGCTATATTTACGATCCTGAATTTATTAAAAGTCAATAGCGATAATTTTCGTACATTGATATACGAGTTGGTGTTTGCTGGGTGGGATGAGACGTGAATTTATAAAAGCGGAAGAAATATATAAAGGAGGGGGGTCTGGTTCAACCATAATTTTTAACTTAACAGCCACCCCGAACTGTCTAAAAAAGAGTCCATATTGCACAATATTGAATAACCAACCGCCATCTTGAATTTGAACAAGGAGTCATACAAACACGATATAGCTAATCATCCAAATTTGTATTAACCAGATTGAAGTATTAGTATAGCCAACACGCTTAAAAAATTTAACCCGCGAATGAATATGATTAACTCAGAAATGAGTGACTTTCAACTCAAAAATGAGTAAAAACCGACTCACTATGACAAAAAGTGGAACAGCCCAAAAATTTGAGTAATGGCAATTTCTCAATTCTGAGTAGTTTAGGTCGACATAACTGAGTTTTGGGTGAAATGGCACTCATTTTTGAGTAAATATTGCTCATTAATGAGCTTCTACGGTGGAACTCATAAAAGGAGTAAGAGTTACTCAAAATAGTGTGTAAAATATACGCATGTTTTGAGCTGTTCCACTTTTCGTGAAAGTGGGTCAAATTTTTTAAGCGTGTAGGTTCTTACGTAACGCTGTCAGGTCTCTACCGTGGAAAAATCCCAACTATTTGTCATCTTATATTGCGCTTTGTCAATTATACAAATGAAACACACACCGTTGCTTATCGATAGATATTTTCGAAACATCAATAGTATCGCTGCAATTTTTGGATTAACGATGACTATCGATATTTATACGCTCCGATATAACATTCATACCTAAGCGCAATTTAAATTTTATTACATTCCTCTAATACTGTAATACTCAGGTTAGTCAGGAGGAGGAATTTAAACCAGTGATTGGACGGTTCAGTGCACACTAGGCCGTCCCTTATTTTTTTAAAATTGACCTAGCGATGAGCTCAATATCACAAAATGTTCGTTTTGTTGTGCAGAATACAACGATATGCCATTAAGGTCCCTACGATAACGTTAAGTGGTCCCGCAACGGACCTTAAGATAAAATTATATGAATGACCGGATCTTCCATGCAATAACACATACGCCACTAGAGTGCATACGCTTGTTCATCCTTTATTTAGTTTTAGTGATGAATTCAATATCACAAAATGTTCAGTCTGACGTGCAGAGGAAGATGATATCTCGCGTAATTTTTAAGTAACATTGAGAGATTCTCTTTGGTCTTCCTCTCTTCCGATTATTGGCCTTGCCAGCGTTGAAAGAGATTTCGAAGGCTGCTCGCACTTACAGGAAATCTCGTGCCGAACTGTCAACGCGTGAGCGTTGACAAAAGCAAAAATACTTCCCTTTCTTTTTTTCTCACGCAAAACCCTGAACAATATCAGCAACGCTGGCAAGGCCAATTACGGCGACATAAATGCATTTCAAAAAAAGTTTTCTTGACGATTAGGTAGGTAGTGACACCAGCAACCGATTTATGCAAGGCTGAAGCACGCTACTGTAATTGTACGTTTAATAAGTGTCAATAGGAAAATGCAAGCACGAATAGCCTGTGTGTATCTGTGTGAATGAATGAAAATAAGTTCTTTGATCTGATACCGCTCTCTGTAATACAGATATCATCACATGATACCTGATATCAAATCGAACTATTTCTTCGGCGCGTGTGTTTCATCTTCGCTACCGTTGCCAATATTTATCGAAATATTTTGAGTAGTAACAATGTCGCATAAGCTAAGAAGTGACCTCAATGCGAATTTATAATTGGTGCGCGTCTTTCCACGATACACCAAGTATGAGCTGCGTTTTATTACCAGCTCCGATTGGCAAAACTTCCAATTAAAGTGAAATTAGTCGTCATCAATTGTGTCAATTTCAAAAGCAGTTTTTTTGTTTAAAACAAAAATTTTGTTTATGAAAATATATTCGCTGTGTTCAGATTGACAAGAAGAATGCAGTATTTACATTTTTATAAACAGAATCCCGCTTTTGGGCCGAAAAACTGCATCCAAAATTGGGCTTTCCGACGAAAAGTTAATGACTGCTAGTTTCCCGTTAAAGTGAGTGCGAAGAACGCCGTTAAGCAAGTGTTGTGCTACTGGCAGAAAACGAAAATACCAATAATCCAGGAAGCACATTGCATTACGAAAATCATATCCCTCCATGCTAAATTAACGGCACTCTGCAAGCAAATATCACGAAAGGAGAGCAAAACGCAACATAATCGAGAGACTCTCTTCTGCAAAAAGCTTGACAATCTTTTCGATATATCCAAACGCACGGCGATAACGGATATGCAGCAAAATGTTTAAAGAAAAGGGATCCAATAGTGAAGCAAGCTCTGTTGGAGGATATACAATTTCTGAAGGATCAGAAAGAAGGTATGTACTATTGCTGGTGTCGATGGAGTTCTTGCTGGCAAAATCCAGGAGAAACAGAAAGCAGAGGAGCGTAGGAAGCAAAGACAAAAGTTGCTGGAAGAACGTCGTAAGAAGAGCGAATACCAGTCAATGATAGGTAATAGTTGTTAAACATTTAGGGTATCAGGCTATTTTGATACTGGCTCACTTCAGCAGATATTCTTCGACATTCATTTTGGAAACACATGGTAAGCCGAAGAAAATACTCTGAAGATCGACCACTGTCAAAATAGCGCTCTATCTTAATAGATTCAACATTACAACATTTTTAAACTGCAGCCAATACCGTAGTTCTCTGCTTATCTAGTGAAGATAAAGACTCTACGAATACAAGCGATGGAGACGAATATCGTGTATCGACAGAATCTCCACAAAGACGCAGAGGAACACAGAATGTTGTGACCCCTGAATTGGCACAGGCTCTTGACGCTGCAAAGGTTAGCACCAAGGGTAAGTCGCTTAGAACATTGTTGCAGGCTCAATTTAAGGAACAGCTTACCTCATTGATTACAATTGCGGTACATTCATTTCACAGTTCATGGCACACTGTGGCCCACCTTTTTGACATTTAAATTTTGAAATGTTAGAAATTGGCAGCCCTGCTTATGTTTGTTATTGTCAAAACGATCAAAACAGTCTGGCTGGGCGCAGGCGAGTTTGGCAGGTTTACACGATCAGCACCTCAGCGGCACAGTAAGGCACAGACTGAACAAAATTTCTATGAATGAGGTGAACGGAATGTTCTCAGCGACGTACCCTTGGTTAGCACAGATTCTGCTCCAGTAATCTTGGCAGCAGCTGCTAAATCATTTGGTGTCGATATAAATAATACAAACATTAACCAATAAAATTAATGCAAGGCTACAACAGAAATGTTACCCAAAAAGAAAAGGCTTTTCAGAACTTGCTGCAAGAAACTTCCAAACAAACAGAAGGCACCCCTACGTAACTCTGTAGGATCGGAAAATGTACTAATTGATTTACGTTTTAAATAAAACTAATTGATTTGAAAATGACACATGCGATGACTGCCTCGATTTTTGTTTGCTAGAACCTTTAGAATGCTCACTGCAGTAAAGAGCTTGTCATTACGTTGGAGGTCGCTCATTAAACTACTTACGGAGCGTTGGGGGACCACCTAATGTTATCATAGGGGTCTTAAGAGCATATAATCTTCTTCTACACGGCCAACCGAAAATTTTGTGATGTTGAACTCATCACTAAAATGAATAAAGGATGACCAAGCGTACGCACTATAGTGGCATAGTTGTCATTGTGTGGAGGATCCGGTCATTCACATCATTTTATCTAAAAGTCCGTTGCGGGACCACTTAACGTTATCGCAGGGACCTTAACAACACGTCATTTTATTCTGCATAAAAAAACGAACATTTTGTGATGTTGAGCTCATCGCTAGGTCAATTTTTAAAAAATAAGGGACGGCCTAGTGCACACCCGCAAACGAACAAAAACGGCACAAGACATATCGACTTCGTCGCCTCCAAGAACATGACCATATCGTAGTACCTTCTTCCACCATAATCTCTACCATCGCACAGTGGTCCGAAAATCAAAATAGTTGGCAGAAACCCCATTTTGCAAGTATTTTTCATTGATCAAATAACTCAAAAGTGTTCTTCTACATACCCATATGAGCCTAAATCCTTGTTTTGGTTGTTCGTTTCTTAGTTTTCTAAAAGCTATAGCCTTCTGAACTTGTTGAATAACATTTAAGCCGGTGAAATCTTTTCAAAAGTAAAGAGTAAAGTAGAGAGTAAAGACAAATCTTAGAGAGGATGTATGAAATCATGTAAGCAAATTTGATTTTAACGAATAATCCTTGCAATGGTTTCAATATATGATAGTAGGCATTGATTATTCTGCATTGATTATTCCAGGATATCGCGGAAATGAAAGGGACAAGCATTAATATAGTTTAATAAACTGATTTTGGAGTATACTTCAAAGAAAGCTTCGTAGCGCAAAACAACAATTTAGTTTGTTTCGGGAATATCGAAACAGAATGACGCGCTTCTAAGGCACATCTGATGCAAAGGCTCATTTCAACAGGATTTACAGGAGACATAGTACTCCCATTACATCTTATTATTAGGCTTGCATTTTAGATTGAAGACCCCTTTACGATAAGGATATACAAGGTCTAAAACTAATGTTTAATTCAAAAAGTAATCAAAAGTATTCAAAATGTGACACAACAGCGAAACAAATCATGGATCTGTAATTATCGTTCGCTGTATGTTACATTACATTAATGTATGCTCCAGTCTAAATTCGTAACTATAATCAATATATCTAATACAATAAATAAAATATGAAAAAAATAATTTCATACTTTTCAGTGGAAGAAACTAGAAGTCTAATATTAATTAATCAAGGGCATAGTAGAGGCCGCAAACAAAGCAATTACAAGAAAGTTTTTCTGGTTAATTTTTATTTGTTGTTTCATTAGTCAGACCGATACGTATTTCGCCTACGACTTGCCGGCTTCATCAGTGTCTGTTTTGAATTTGAACTTTATTTGTATTTCTTTATTTGAAAACTTATTTAATAATAACTATTTATTATAATTTATTATAATTTATTATAATAGTTGTCTATAAAACCATTCGGGTGCAATTAGAATGCTGAATCAAATGTACTGGTAAAATCGAATGAGTCGCAGAAATGTGAAAAAATCTTTCAATAAAAAAGTACTTAAGCAATTATTGGATAACAATCCAATAAAATTAAAATGTAATGTTATCCAACCTTTCAGTGCCTTATAAGACAACTGAGAGTTATCAAATCAACTCAATCATTACTGAAAAACTTAACCAATAAATAATGTTATATTATGATAATAACGTGTATTAAAGAGTTAACTTATAATTTAAGGGTTAAGCACTAGTTGAATGATATTACATAGATCTCCTGAGTATATCAACCAACTTCGCAGAAGTCACCTATCCTCTAGGAGATCGTTTTGACATTTCTGCCAGCTTTTTGGACTTTCGGACCACTGTGCATCGGTATATCTGCAGATCACCCAACCATACGGAATCACAAATCGACTACGTTCTGATAGAGGGTCGGCACTTTTCAGACATTATCGATGTCAGTACCTTTCCTTGGTCTAACATTGATTCGAATCAGTACCTAGTGATGGTAAGGATACGTCAAAAACTATTTGTTGTGAGCAATACATACCGACACCCGCCACGGTCCCTCTTGAGGGCTGTTGGAATACCGTGAAAACAGCCATTAACAGCGTAGCGGAGAACGTCCTAGGCTGTGTGGCACCAAATCGACGCAACGAATGGTTTGCCGAAGAGTGCCAGCAGAACTTGGATGAGAAGAACGCAGCGCGGGTATAAATGCCACCCGGAGCCACCCGTCAGAATGTGGAGTGATGCAAACAGAAGCGAAGACAGCTGTTCCAGGAGAAGAAGCGCCACCAAGAGGAGAAGGAGTGCGAGGAACTCGAGCAGGTGTACCGCTTTCATGACACAAGGAAGTTGAATCAGAGACTCAATGAATCTCGCAAAGGCTTTGTGCCGCGGACCGAAATGTACAGAGATAAAGATGGAGGTATCTTGATTGATGACCGTGCGCTGATCGAAAGGTGGAAGCAGCACTACGATGAACACCTGAATGGCCTGCAGTCGGAAGACTATGAAGCGGAGGAAATGACCACATTGGTGTAGCAACGAAGATGTGCCACCTCCATCGATAAGGGAAGTTAAAGAAGCCATCCAGTGGCTGAAGAACAACAAAGCAGCGGGAGAGGATGGCATTGGAGCGGAACTTATTAAAATGTGCCCGGACAAGTTAACCGGCTGTCTGCATCAACTGATTGTCAAGATTTGGGATACGGAACGACAGCCGGAGGAGTGGAAAGACGGCGTTATTTGCCCTATCTACAAGAAAGGCGATAAGCTGAATACGATAACTATTCTGAATACCGCCTACAAAGTGCTGTCCCAAGCAGGGCTTCGACCGATCCTTTTTTTCTACCGCAGTCACACCAACGCGCATTCAAGTTCACACCGTCCGTTTAGAGGTGTAATACGAACGCTATGCATAACACAACTGGCAGTTTGCTCAGTCAAACGCCGATCGCTCGCAGCAGAACGAACGCGCTCTAAAATTTGTTGACATTTTTGTTTCGATCAAGTTGCCTTTACCGTTTGGAGCAGCGAATGACTGCAAAACAGTCAAATGATTGGCAATCACCACGCTAACGAAAAGCAACCGCACAATCGTATGATTCAATACTACAAAAAAACAACCACCACATGTGCATGGAAGAAGTCGGTCGGACGCCGTCCAATACAAACGAATATTTTGCTTGCGTCGGACCGACGTCCGGGTGACAAACTATTACTGTGAGCAGCCGATTTGGAGACAAAAAGAGAAAAATACGTCACCGTATGCTTCCAGTCAGTTTGCAGTTTATATTCTCGAAGCGCAAAGTAAAACGGGAGATCGACTGGTTGCTTTTGCTGAGATGCCACATGAATTGTAAGACGGCAGCAGGGCAAGCGGGAGATTGACTGGATTCAAAAAACAGTCAAATGATCGTTCAAGAAGCGGAGTTTGAATGCGGAAAGTTCGCATTCACGGCAGTCACATTCAACTTGCGATCCCTTTTCAAGCCCTGGTCCCAAGTCGTCTTCCATCGACTATCGTGAATAGCCAATAGATTTGTGGGAAGTTATCAGGCCGGGTTGATGGAGGGTCGGTCTACAACGGACGGAATCTTCACCTTGCCCTGACCCTGACCCTGACCGATCCTTCAGAAGTTCCTTGAATTCCGAGTCCCCACGCATCACATGTTCATGGTATTCAAGGCCGCATATGATAGTGTAAACCGGCAAGAGCAATGGAAAAATTTGGATGAAAACGACTTTTCGGGTAAGCTTACTAAACTTAACATAGCTACGATGGATGGGATCCAATGCTATGTGAGAATCTCGAGTGAATTGTCGTACCCATTCGAATCTCGCAGGGGACTTCGACAAAGAGATGATCTTGCCCACCTGCTAATCAACATTGCGCTTGAATGTGTTATAAGGCGTGTTGTAAGCGGCGATCGAAATGCGGGGCACGATTTTCAATAAATCCAGTCAATTTATCTGATTTGCAGACAACGTCCTTTCGAATCGCGCCTAGGGGTTGCGGCAATGGGCTGTCTTGTATGTTATTCAATATCGCTAAGGTGTGATCCGCCGAGCGGCCATCGAAACGAGAAGAACGATTTTCAGCAAGAGTAGCTAACTCCTAGGCTTCGCAAAGCACCTTGACGCCAACCTTGGGACGGCGGAGGCAATCTAAGTCAGATTAACAGCAGAAGCTAGGAGGTTTAGGTTACTAATCAATGCGTCGAAAACCATATATATGGTAGAAAGAGATTCCAGAGAAAGCAACGTTTGCCTCTCACGGCCACTGACTATTGACGATAATGAATTGGAAGAGGTTGATGAGTTCATATATTTGGCCACCGACAATAATACGAGTAAGGAGATTCAACGACGCATTCAAGCTGGAAGTCGAGCCTATTTTTTCGTCCGCAAGACGCTTCGATCAAGGATCATACGCCGTCGCACAAACCTGAGGATGTTTAAAACGATAGTTCTCTACGGACTTGAGACTGTAACTTTGCTTACGGAAAACAAACCAGCACTTGCTATATTTGAACGAAAGGTGTTGAGGACTATTTTTGGCGGAGTACAAATAGAAAGCGGAGAGTGGTGCAGGCGTCTGAACCAGGAACTGCAAGCACTACTGCACCATAGTAAACCTGGCGAAATCCGGGAGACTACGGTGGGCGGCCATGTCGCAAGGATGCCAGACGACTCTCAGTGAAATCTTTTTTCTTCAAAAACCTCACCGGCACCAAGAGCGTCCAGCGCCTCTATGGTTCAAAGGTACAAGTACCAGCGAACATGCCCTGGCGGGTGTTGTGGGTTCGAATCCGGTTATAATCTCAGATTATAGCTTGGTACGACTCATGCACCTTCCAGCATTGGACAAAAGGTAGAAGTCAAAATGACTACTTGTCAAGCGTAGCTACCAATATCCCCCCCCCTTTCCTTTCCACTCTTCCCCTCCTTCACCAAAAATTTTCATTTCTTTCCCCTACCGTCCCTTCATCAATTGTAGAACCATCGTTTCAAAAAATACCAAGAGAAGAGTTTTCTTCCACTAATTGTCCAACCAGAGCTAAATTATTCGACTGCAACCATGCATGCTTAGTTATTAGCAGCGATATAGCATTCCGAAAGTTTTCGCTTAGTTTTTTACGCTGCATATAACCAACATTTAATTACTAGCATACAAGTTAACGAATAATATTGGCTTAGAAAGGTTCCATGAAAGGTGTTTTATTTATCATAGTATTATTGTGCATAGCTAGTAGTTTCACACAACTAAGAATTTACAAAGATTTTTTTCCGTTTGAAATATACATCAAGATATTACAAAAGCTGAAAATATTGCGATCCAAAATAGAGGAAGAAACAAAGAAACGTGAAATATGTAGCACATTTGAATATGTTTCGCTATTTTGCCGAAAATAATAATTCATAAACGGATTCAAGACCGAATAGTTCTAAATTGCCATTTCCAAAATTTATTGGCACTCATAAATCAGAGCGAAAAAAATGATTGTGACAGAACAATTTGAATAATAGAAGCTTTTTAGCAGACAAGCGTGCCGGTTAGCGGACTGCCAGTGCAACGATCAACTCACTGCATATTGCAAGGTTATTTTGCCACAACAATGCTAGTGGAGATTGGCAAAAATTGTGTGATTGCTTACTAACTGTTTCGCGATGAAATGTTATATTTTGTCACTCACCTTTACGCATGTAACATAAATACTAATAGAATATCGATACAAACTGTCGCCCGTAAGAAATGGTTGCACACTTTACAAATACATTTTGCGTATAGGTCATCTAATTCGGTTTTCGTTGACATAAACGGAAATACCTGTTGGGACGGGGAAGTCCAATCAGTTTTCAGAAATGGAAACGAATGAAATTATATAAATTTCTGTCGTCCCAGATTCCCGGAAGCAAAAGTATGTTGGCACGTGATTGGTTGATCTACCAATTAAGGCTATGCTTAATGTTTATGCATTTACCAATAGGGAATATTTGAATTTTTACTGTATCGTTCAATTCATAGAAAGATTTCTGATCGACTACTATAAAAATCTTTCGAATTGGTTAAGGAATGGACGAGTAAGTAGCGGTCAAAATCCATTATTTTTACGTAACGCTTGGCATTTTTCGATTTTTAGAATGATCCTCTCTCTTAGCCACTTTGCACCAAGACGTATTCTCACGTCAAAACAATTGTAGAAATTAGAGAAAAAAATTTCATCCTTTTTCAGCTATAGATTTGGCAAAAGTACTCACTAAAAGAACAATAGCATCGGATGCTGCCTAGAGCGGCCTCGGTTCAGCTAATAGGCCATCCCACGAACCGTTGCTTTTTAAGAGATGGCGCTTTTCTAGTGGTAGTAAAATCAAAACTCATTTATTTATGTTTACCTACCTGAAAAACAATCACTAGTGACATTTTATTTGTGGTACAGTTGCTCTGGTATAATTCATTTTCGTGACTTCTACCTAATTTTGATAAAAAACAAACTTTTCCTATACCTTTCCGTAGCATCTTACTACCATTCGTACGTGAATCCGGAAAAGTGATTTGAAACCGTACGAGACCCGGATGCTGAACATGTTTGCGACATTTCCATTCCAAAAAATTAAATTTCGCAACAAGAACGCGATAAATAAAAACAATGTTTACCAACTATTTATTGGTTTACGTTTTAAACGTTAGGTTGCGATTAGCAATAAACACAAAAGAAACTAAGATGCATGAGAGAGTAATGTTGCTGCGTTGAGTATTTATTATCGCGCAAAATTGAGCTGTTTACAATATGTACAATATGCGTTACAAAGTAACGACATCTGTTGTATTCAATAGGGAAACATTGATAGTTTCAAGCATACTCTCACGCATGGCGCATAATGAGGCACTAGCGCCAACTTCTGTTCTTTGTTTATTATCAGAAACTAGAGGCGGTTGTCCTATTATTTTTGCATCATAATTAAAGCTTGATCTTCTTTTGAGTATATTTTTATGAAAAACTAGCCTTTAGCTTAGTCGTATCGTTTTTACTGTTACCGGTTAGAGGGTTAACACTCTCCTAATATTCTCTACGATTCTCTAATTTGCAATTCAAATCTCTGTTCAGAATTCCACAAGACGCTTTGAAATGCCGTTAACGAAAGAATTACAGTCATTAGTTTGCCTACGGGGTAACGAAACTCGAACGTTGTATCATGCGTTTGTACAAACTGCAATGCGTATAGAATTCACTTTGGTAAATGACAGTAAAGAAGTGAGTTTTCACTCTACATCAAAACACCAAGATGGTCCGTTAGATGGTAAGTCATACTCCCGGTTGCCAAGAAACAGTGGATTTACTAATTTAAATACTGTAAAGAATGTTTTTTTTTAAGTTTATCTATCAGTGACAATACTTTGAAGAGCTGAATATCTACTTTTAATTGTCAATAGAAAAAGACAACATTTTCAATTGTTGTATGAGTAACCTTTCATAGAAATGGCCTCTGCTCGGTAAATTTGATACACCCCGCATCTCGCAGATTGTAATCGAAAAAAGTCAATAACATGGCATTGTAAACTTTGCTGCAACTAAAGCCACCAAAGAAATCAGCACAAAAGCACAACGTTCTCCCTATAAATCTCACCAGTTGTTAGCGTAAATGGTAGAACAGCACATTTACGCTTGCCCAGAAGTAACAAGCGCACCCACCTTTAGGCTTTCCGCACTAACTATAAGTGCCTACAACACTTGCAGCGTGTAACCTTTCAAATGGACTACGTGACTCATAGCTCTGTGGCACTGAAAAATTTGTCCAAAATACGCGTTTGTTTGTTTGTTACCGTTATTACCTAGGTAAATATAGAATGAATGTGCTGATACAGCGCACAAGCCGGGAGACGCAAAAGTTTCATCACACTGCAGTTCAGCAGCTTCGGGCATACCGTCTTACCTCGTACCGAAATCAATAAGATGCTTTATATGAAAATTTGAACTAATGTTTTGTTATTGAGTTGAGACTAGTACCAGATATATTGCATTAGATAACAAAAAGACGGAGGAACAACATATGACATTTTGTGCATTTTACTTGCATTCGATACGAAACACGTTAAAAGATCCAATATAAGCTGGGAATGTGGGACACATACCTATTCTACATAGTTTGCCTCGTCGTAGGAACGTTGCAAACTGGCGCGCTTCCATGATGGAGAAACAGTAGGTACATACATAGCCCGTGAACATTTGCCTAGTCGAGACACACTATCTGATGCTGCAACTACCCCATATGATCGTGATGGAAACTACGTGCAAACATCTGGTCAGGATAAATATCAACCGAAGCCGTAGGGTTTAGAGAATGTCAACTGCGAGCTGCTGCTGCTGCTGCTTTTCTAGTAGAGTGTCGCTAATGTTGTAGTCGACCGTTAGCAGCCAGTTTGAGTGTGTAGACAGAAACATATCCGTTTCCTCCGTACTGCACAAATATGTAGAGTCAAATAGTTCACGTGTTTTTTTCGTCTAGAATGTCTGCATGTTGCAGAAACTGATCCGTTAGGCCAATCTTGCATAGATCAACACATTGACCAGCCGGTTGTGAACGTTTCAACAAGCCTTGTAGTTACAATGTATGAAAATGATTGATAATTGGATTTTGACGACGCACAGGCAGGTCAACCAAGATTCCTCGAACGGAATCGGGGATGACACAACATAGCTTTTAGTGGACACTTAACAGTTACAAACAACAAACATTCGTTTCAACTTACCTCGACATCATACTCTCCCGGCCGTTTGCAGAGCCAACTGGACCCTCCCAGGCAATCAGCGTAATTCATTATCAGTACCACGTCGATGAGTAGCCACACCAGTGAAGTCAGCAGTATAATCCTACAGGTGTTGGTACGTATTTTTCCCCGGAACATTCTCGAATAGTTGATGTTGGACATTTTGCACCGAAGCAAGCGAGGTACGGGGGAACGATGCCACCAACCACCAGTTGTATCGGTGGGATCGCTGCTGATAAAGTTGTAGCTGTCGGCAGCTGAAAGCACACCACTAGCGCACCGGAACACACGGAATGGCTGAGATTCTTCTCTTCCGCACTGCAACTGCAAAACACACTCACTTTACCGCACAGTCAGGTGCGAGCCACTGTTAGCTGTACAGCGGAACGCTTCCGGTGACCAACTGCGATAAATAGGAATTGAATTTCATTAACACATCACACCGTCTGTCTGTCTGTCTAAGACAGATACACGCTTGCTGCCACTACTGCAATCCGGCTTACCCCGTCGAGTGCACATGCACGAAAAAAACGGCGAATAGGGAAGGATTTTCGCTACCGTGCCCCGTAGACCTTTTTCAGCAGCCGTAGCAAATCCGACAACACAATAAATATTTTGTTTCCATGAATTTTTTTTATTTCACGCTACACTAAGAATTAACTGCAAAAAAACTGACGAATGCACTGAGCACTGCTTTATGTATTCGGAAAAATCGAAAAACCGTTGTCGGCATCAAACCAAATAAACATATAACACATGTGCGCGCCCGGGCTTTTTTTCAGCAGCTCTTTTCGTTTAACGTTGAATTCCGACAATTCCGGTTAATTCGACGGCGATTAGTTTCTTCACGGAAAATCAAATCAATACTAATTAGTAGGGCGGGGTACACCGGTATCTTAACTCATCGCCGAACTGTTTCGAAGTACAGTGGCCGGTCAACCGATCGAGCGGTGCGGTGTGGTGCGGTAGATGGTAGGCAGAGACGGCGTACAAGCGGCGACGTATGTGTGTGCAGCAGCTGAGTTTCGCCTTTTCAAAGGTATCGCCGTTCGAGTGGTTATGTCGACTTTTTGATTGCCACGCGAAGTTTTTCCTGTTTCGCTTCAGGCTTGTCTGTGAAATAGAAAAAGATATGATATGATCTATTAGTTAGCGGTTCGCTTTAAAATGGAAAGTATTGCGTTGGCTTTATTTACTAGTTGAATTTGTAATATACTGCTAATTTTGCTAAAGAGAAGGCACCTCACAGGGAGCTGGTATATGAAAATGACATTACTCAAAGTGCATTGAAAATGTGTATTTAGAATTTCTGCTCAAAGCATTTCACATGAATACCAAAAAATGAGATGGCATCCTAGACAAATATTTTGCTTTACAAAAACAAACTGACAAACAATAGCCTTGCTTTTACAGATTTCTGACAAAATTTAACCGACCGGTGGAACAAAGCACGCATACAATTGTATGGATGACCGCAATGATGGCATTCTTAATTGGTTTCAACTTTTGTCTGCTGAATATCTCTCTTTCATTCTTCATTTATGATAAGCCTGGATCGATTGGTGTCATCTATTGTCTAGCAGCGTTGCCAAATTTTGGTGAAGAAAAATCTGAAGTTTTACCATCTGTGTTTCTATTTCAATCACTGAAGAAAGGGAAATCGATTCAAAATCAAGAAAAAAGTGAAAGCTAAATTTAAATGAAAGCTTAGCCGACATTTGTGCTTCATTTGAAGTTTTGTTAGTACAGTAATGATCCGATTTTGTCACCTCCATGAAAAATTTATGGGAGACAAAAATGAGACTGTGACAAAATCGGAGATTTTTTAAATTATTTTTTTGGTGATAATATTTGATGTACTGTTTATATTCCTCATTGTTCTCTTTTTGGAGATTTAAAACTACCTTCTACCTATCTGTGAATATTTTGTGCCTTTGTGTCTGTTTGGTCAACTCTTAAAACTAATTTAACTCTTGAATCAAGCATTGTAGAACTTTTTTTATGAAAATGTAAGCAAATTTCCTCAGTATCTAATTAAGGAAAATTTGAATCTAAAAAAAAGTTTTCCACGTAACTTTCCATGTTGGTGGAAAAGTTTCCAAGTGTTTTTTATAGTCTTAAATTCCTTGAAATCCGATAGTTTCATTTTTGTTTCTGAGTTATGGCTGAAAAATTGCTGGTTAACGTTAGTTTTTCGTGGTTAATGTTAGTTTTTCGTAAATCAGAAAAAAATAAATTTAAGAATCTGATGATGGCTGAGTAAAAACAGTAAGCCGAAACGTAGTTTAAAAAAGTTATAAATTTGAATTTCCACCGAGAAACATCAACCCGAAAGCCACAACAGAAAAAATTAAACTATCGTGAAATTTTCACCATTGAATGACGGGAAAAACATTTTATAAATTTTCCGTGATTTAGAACAGTGTTGCGAAGCAGTGATAGTCTAATTTTCTCACACACGCGTTTACTTTCAAACGAACGCATTAGCGTGAGCATCTCTGTAGACTTCTGTTCTTATTTTTTCATACCCTGCGACGAGTTTTTGCCAGCGTATATTTAGCTATCGACACTGCCGTCGCTCTCGCTCGTCATTGCAACGCGAGCAGTTGATACCGGAGGCTTCACGAAGGCCTCATAAAGGTCCGCACTCGCGCCAGCGTGTGAAGCGAAGACGTAAGATGGAGAGGAAAAGAAAAAATTAAGCAAAATCTGCAGCCGTACATCCTACTCACGCTCGTGGGCTGTTGATTTTGTATGCGGTCTGCGCAGAACGACGCTACGAGGCTGCACCTGCACGCTCGCGAGTGTGTTGTTAGCAGAAAGTATGCACACAACACCCAATGTGATATATACAGGTATGCGATGTTGGTAAAGTGGTGTTAGTACAATGAAGAAATTTCATCATGGTGTGAGTGAAATCGTAAATCGACCAATCGCGATCGTCCAAACCGTAAACCGACCAAAGCGTGACGTTAAACTCCAAAAATAAACCCCATTGTTCGGGCGCAATTAATTTTTGTAGTTTGACGTCGATTACTGATTTTTCGCTACTAAAATCATCAAATGTCTTCTTCTTCCACGCCTTTTTAAACCTCATTGCGCAACACCAGCGGTTGTTTGTCGTACGCTTGCGATAGTGGAGTAAGCGATGGATGCTTTACTTCTTACACTCGCTCACTACACTGGTTTACTTCTCGCTCCATTTGCAACATTGACTTAGAACATAGCTTCAATAAGATAAATACACCCGGTGGCAACTTTGACGTTTGCGAACAAAATAGGTGAAGCCAACATAGCTGGATCACTGGATCACTTTTTTACGTATCGGATCACTAGTGTGCGTGTGAAAGAACGATTCACACGATATTTCTACAGCGCCACACGTGATTTTCGCTGGATTATCATTTATTTCTTGTCCTAAAGGCAACGTAAGTTGATAGTAAATTATTTTATCGATGAATTGTTATTGAGATTCATGTAAAATTCTTCACTTCTACGTGATTATGTTTTGTTGGCTTGATCGCATCACTTCACTGCCGTGTGAATGCTGCGTATTAAAAGCAAAACGCCTGTAGCGCCACCTCATTTTGTGTCGGTTTCAGGAAACATAGTAGATGCCCGGGAGATGCCCGGGGGTTGGATAAATAGGAAGAAGAATTTTAAAAATTTTACACACTTTAAAACATAAGTTTTGTGGTTTTTCTTTGGAATATTCTACCACTGTTGCAGCCAAAGTCCGAAACTTGCACCGAACCGTGCAAATAAACGAAATCGCAGACGGAGTGGTTGAGGAAGAAAAATCGCGTGGGTTGCTGTTCAGTAGTATAAAGGACACCGCTTCTAGTTTCTGATAATAAATAACAGAAGTTGGCGTAAGTGTTTTAACATGCGCCATGCGCATGCGTGAGAGTATGCTTGAAACTATCAATGTTTCCCTGTTGAATACAACAGATGTCGTTACTTCGAAACGCATATTGCACATTTCCATAACAGCTGAATTTTGCGCGACAATGAATTTACAGAACACAACAACCTTACTCTCTCATGCATCTCAGTTTCTTTTGTGTTTATCGCTAATCGCAATATAACGTTTGACACCTGAACCAATAAATAGTTGGTAAACATTGTTTTTATTTATTGCGCTCAAGTTGCGAAATTTAATTTTTTCGAATTGAAATGTCGCAAACATATCAGCTCCTGGTTCTCGGCCAGGCTTTTCATAAGGCCCTATAAATGTATATTTATAGGGCTTTAGCTTTTCAGGGCTCTCGGATGACTGGTAGTAAGATGCTATGGAGAGGTATAGGAAATGTTTGTTTTTTTATCAAAATTCTACAGAACAAGGTTCGAAGGTTACATACCTGTAAAGATTTAAATAGCAATGTCCAAGAAAATTGGAAAATTTCGTTTGAAGTTTTTTTGAAAATAGAGGACATCGAATACTGTTAATGCTCATACGTTCTTTAACTGTTCGTTTAAAAAATTTCATGAAATTCTGAAACTTTTCGGCTCAAACAGTAACCTATGGCAACCTTCGTTGTGCCGCAAGGGAGTAATATTGGACCGCTGCTTTTCTGCATATTCATCAACAATGTTTGCTTCATAATACCGTTTGCATCATAATACGAATGCAGACTATATTGCAGAGCTGACCTGAACATTTTCTTGCGGGTGAGGTCCATTGAGGATTGTAAACAGTTACAATAGACTTATTTGCCGATTGGTGGTTAGGAAAGCGCATGGTAATCAGTGTAAAAAAATGTGCCGTAATTTCTTTCATTCCGAAAAAAACTGATGCAATGGCAGTACAAGATTCAGGATGAAGTAATCGAAAGAGTTCCAGCTTTCATGGACCTTAGAATTTTGGTTGATACACAATTGTCGTTTGAAAAGCATTACTATTACATCATAGCGAAGGCCAATCATAATCCTGGACCAGGCTTGGCATACACTATTCGCTTCGATTTTGCTCTTTTGTTACTGCACCTCAGCCAAGCAGAATTTGAAAAATTGGTGTATGGGGCATTTGTAGAGCTAATAATAATCTATAATATTGCTGAAGGCACTAAAGTTTTATCTAGTATTTACGACGCTGTAGGGCTGCAATGCCGTTGGTAGCAAAAAGAGCGAGCAGCTTTATAGCGCCATAAATACAAAAGACATAGTAATGCTTACTTCAGCAATAATGTAGATAATAACACACTCTACAAACGCCTCATACATCACTTTTTGAAATTTTACTTGGCTGAGATGTAGTAACCAAAAGAGCAAAATCGAAGCCAAAAATGTATGCCAAGCCTGTCTTTGACTCATCTTTGGATTTCGCATCCTATTGCATTAGGGTACTGTACTACTCGCTTGTAAGGCGACGCTTGAAATGGCAACTATGGTTGAGGAATCCATACCATGACGTGTGGATCAAAAAAAAAAAATTGATCCGCTACGCTTTGAGGATTCCGCTCTGGAATAATCCAAGCGACTTGTCACTTGACACAGGAAACCATCAAACGAGTAAGAGAGCAAATTCGATGGAAATCAGATTAGTGTGGACCAGGGGTAGTTCGATCACTTTGACTCAATTTTGCTTCATTTGACAGTACCCCCAGTAACACAAAATCGTAATAGAAAGTTCACATTAACTCTTTTTCAAGTCAATTTTACATTGGAATTGTATAATGATTAGAGTATATCAGAACAAAGTAAACAATAAATTGTTTTGCAGTCGTGCGTGTCCTCATATACAACTCATGACTGTGAATTCTAAAGCAGTATAGATGATTGCAATATTTAATTATATCTAAATCATACATTCAGGAGTATTAAGTTGCGTGTTATGAAAACCGCTGTATAAAGTGCAAGATAGAATTACAAATAATTGTCAGAATTTTCGCACGTATACTGTCTCTACTTTGGTACACATATGTTCTTATCTGGCGTGAAATATAACTTTTTCGTTCAGATATGATGTCGTATTTCTCAGTTGCAATCGAAATATACAAACCAAATGGTTTACTGGGCCGTCTCAGTCGTGCAAAATTTGACAAAGTTGTGTATGGGACATTAATAGAACTAGTAATTATCTACAATTTTGCTGGATAAAGTTTTACTGTATCTTTTGTATTTACGGTGCTACAATGCTAGTACACTGAAGTCGCTTTTTATGCGACTATTTTTACGCGAATCTCGGATTTTGCGCGGTTTTTTACGCGAATTTCGGAATTTACGCGGTTTTTTACGCGAATTTCGGAATTTACACGATTTTTTACTCGAAGTTCGGAATTTACTCGGTTTTGATTTACGCGGGACGTATCCTTCGCGTAACAAGCGACTTTAGTGTACCTCATTAGTGACTAAATAAACGTTCACTTAGATACTAATGAGGTACTAGCATTGTAGCACCGTAAATTCAAAAGATACAGCAAAACTAAATTGGAGATAATAACTAGTTCTACAAAAGTCCCATACATAACTTTATCAAATTTTGCTCGATGGAGGCGGTACTGTCATATGAATCAAAATTGAGTTAAAGTGATCGAACCTTCCCTGGTCTGGACGTAAGATGGCCAAGGAACAGAGAATTTCGCAGTTAATCATGAAGAATATTTTGAAAGATGATCTTCGATTGATTTCATACAAAAAATAACAGGTGCATGCTTAGCAGATAGATGTCGGCAGCTGCTCAAGCAACACAGTGGCTGTGAAATTCTGTTTTCAGACGAAAAAATGTTCCTGTGACAGGATCACCACAACCAAAAAAAATCGGATACATACAGCTTTCAACGAGATTCTGCACCGTCTCATTAGCCGAAAGCTATCACAGGCTTGGTGTTAGGATAATTTTCCGTATTTTATTTCTTCGAAAGAGCGGCCTGCTTCTTCGTCTGATTTGAATGCTCTCGATTTCTATGCATTGGTTTACATGCTAGGCAAACTAGAGAGCACCAAAAATTGACAATGGAAACTTTCGAGCAACGTTTAGAAAAGAATTGGGATGAAATGCCTTAGGATATCGTGCGTGCCAGCTGTAATGCTTTTCAACAACGATTGCGACTGGTAATTACAACAAAGGGAGAAAGATTTGAATTGGACTAATTTAAGACAATTGATTCATAATTTTACACGAAATACACTCAAAATTAAAATATATGTCAGCGTCTTCTGCTCTTCTTCAGCTTTACTGACAGTTATTAATACTCACCCTGTAGATAGCTGTACAGATAGGGAGCTAGCTGCGAAGTCAGTTCAATAAAAACAGAAGATTAAGTTTCGAAAACGGAATGTATAGTAACACCTAGGCTTTGTTTTACTTTGCCATAATAGTTTCCTTACAAGATAGCGACTGCTTTGCTCTGTAATCTGTTCATCCGAACTAGTTCGGTTTCCGATACTTCACTGTTTTGTCAACTTCTTGGAAGTCGCAAGGTTTGCCCAAATAGGATCTACCGTAGGGCTTCCTTTCCCTTCTTATTGATTTCCATTTTCCCCAGGAGGTTTCCAAGTTTACTTAATAAGTATTATAGGCTCATGTGATGCAGAATTACACAGGGGGTTTCCTGTTTACAGCCGCTTGGAAGCAAACTTTCATTTGGTATTTTTGAAGTACCATCCTAAAAATGGCCGGCAATGTAAGGGGTATATGAACGATCCATAATGATGTAAGCAAAGAAGCTTAGCAGATTGTGTACGGCTTTGTGCATAATATTGAACAGCATCATGCATACCCATATTCATACGCCATCCATGCCACTCACTACAAGAAAAAGCATAATTAGGACAAACTCAAACCGATGTGATTCTCGACATTTGATGAAGATGACTCCAACTGAGAGCCAACGAACGAGTTGGTATGCGAAGTTTTCTCGTCAGAATATCAAACGCAGTAAATGTCTTTATCGCCATCGCTACCATCGGCACCAGCGAACATCGACTGGAAGACAAACCTCTGTTTCGAAGTAACAGTACAGAACATGAAGGTGCGGCAAATATTTGAATAGTTTTCCATTACATCACCTTGTCTGCCTGAGGCGTGCACTGGCGGCATAGCGCATACCAGTCGAACCGTTTACATCGCAACGATAGCAGAGATGAAATATCTTAGAGCATCCATTGGTTTCGGTTTCAGACCGCACCAGTTCTGCCATTTGGTTATTTGTCTTGTCCCTCCGGTTGCAAAATCTCGCCCGCGCCGGTGTGAGCGAAGCAAGAAGGGTATAAATAACGGGAAACTTTGTGCAACCCTGGCGACACATAACCTCCGAAGAAGGCAGGAAAATGCAGGATATCAACGTTGATTTATTTATCGTTGCACTTCATTCCGGAAATTTAATAGTATTCTTTTATTATCAAAACAACAGGCTGTCCGTTTTACCCCTGCTTCTTCTAGAACACACCTTGGCATGAA
Source organism: Sabethes cyaneus (assembly GCF_943734655.1). Taxonomy (NCBI): domain Eukaryota; kingdom Metazoa; phylum Arthropoda; class Insecta; order Diptera; family Culicidae; genus Sabethes; species Sabethes cyaneus. The sequence continues at coordinate 202,759,306 of NC_071355.1, forward strand.
CCTACGACCAAACATCCTCAGGCTCTATTCGGTAGCAAAACCGGTTATAAGATAATGGAAAGCGAAGGTGCAGTGTTGGGTTTTGTTTTATCCAGTTGACTGATTTTCCGAGCTACCGAATGATTTCGCTTTACCGTAACGAAAGTAGCTACCCAGACTGGCGGCAATGGATGAATGTCACGTGCTCAAACTGATGGGCACCGATTTTGTGCAATCTAAGCTAACCGAAGATAACTTGCAGATGAAAAGCTTAGCTAATAAGCGGAAAATTGAACGCTACGCAAAGGGACCATTGTGGAAATCGGAAAACTGCACCGCAATTGCCACATTTTGAGCATCCCTTTAGCATGAATCTTAATTCAAACAATGCTAGAAGAAGGTGCAAATTGGCTGCTGTCTCGTTTGAAAGGAAAGCTTTATAACCTTCTTTTCCCTCTAGCAGTAGAACGTTTCTGTGAATTGCAATCTGCACGCGCTTACCGCGGATAGGATAGCACATAAACTCTACAGTATGTACACGATTATCGACATTTGTTTTCGTGCTCCGTGGCACAAAAAGACTATGGCAACGTGCCGAAAGCGAAGCATAAAGTGCATTCTAGCTGGATCCGTGCTGTGCCGCAGCTACGGACATAAACTATTCGGCATGATAGTTGAAACCGGTTCGAAGTAGAGGCATGGGACGCTACAATGCGGCTCAAAGCTCTTTACTCGAAATTGGAAAATGTTCCAAAGTGCAAAACGGGACTCGCAACGCAATCCATTCTAGACGATGCAAGATTACCGGCCGAGAAGACTCACGTTGCACCACAGAGCCAGCGCCGGTTTACCGGCTTGGTGTAGAAAACTGCTAAAGCATTAAATTAGTTTTTCTTTGGTCATACAATGGGCAATCCGCTCTTTCGACGCTCTGCGTTGTTGGATTGTGGCGAGTGTTTTCACTTTTATGCTATTATTCGGGTGGTGCAGGCGAAAAATGATTCAAAGCAAAAAGGTAAATCTTTCCTCCCAGTTCTACTGAACTCAACCGGAGCGCAACAGAGTTTCACTTTTATGTGATGTGGTTTTTGTCCTTAGTTAGAAGCTAGGTAGATACCATAAAAAAAACTCTGTTAGTAGAGTTTTGCGGACTTGGCATAGCTTGGCATGCCGACGGCCCTACTGGGCGGCGCATCATTCTAATGCGAACGGACAAGAGGCGTGTGTATGTGTGTTGTGTAATGGACTCTTGCAGAATTGCAGCACAGCGGGAAACAATGGAGAAAAGCAAATTGGTCTGGAAATGTAGCTTTTGTTCGTTTTTCCTGCAAGTTGGTTCTACATTGTATGGAGTAAACAGAATTTTTAAATGGTTTCAGAGTAACCCAACCTAGGCTGGGGCTAGGCTGGATTAAAATGTGCTGAATCCGATCGAGAAGTCCGTTGAAATTTGACCAAAGTGTCCCGCACTGCTTTCCCAGCATTTAGGAATTCTAATAAGGAAACTACCGAAGGTTTGAACATGGGGACAAGTCAGAATTTTGCTGCTATGATTCTGCATGGCAATGCAAGGTAGCATGGAATCTTCAACCAGAAGTAAGGGCACAGCCAGCATTTCCAGTAACCTAAAAGGTGTTGTGGTTTTTGCAATAATTAGTAAACCAAAGTGGTGGGTTTAGATTTCATTTTCTGGAATTTAGAATTTCTGGAATTTAAAATTTAGACAGACTGAGCGATGGATTCTTGACCCTGGCCCGAAAATAGTTCTAGAGAGGTGAGTCTTAGGCTTTCACCGGCACTAAACAGGTGACAAACATTTCAACATCGCAAATAAAATCAGTTTAAAGTCGTCAACCGAGTACTGTTTTTCTATGTTCAAAATATTGCATTGCTTCCTTTCCTTGTATGAAATACTCTAAAAAGAATTCCAGAAAATAGTCGTGGCCTGGCGAGAGAGTACTTCACAGTGCACCAAAAGAAGTCTCGACAGATTTTTAATGTATTATTTTTATACAAATTGCGACGGAACGATTTCATGGGAAACAGAATTACGATAACAATGCTGGCTGTGCCTGTGGCGAAAGATGAGAATAATAGACGTATTGTTGCGAAAGCTAATTTTCCGTAATAACTATTCTTATTCCCAACGGAAAAGCTGTATGTGAGCCTCTAGCTTACCTACAAGTTTACACAGTAAAATTAGTGTGAATGTTATAAGGATGCATAGGAGCTTTAACACCACTCAATTCAAATATTTTTTTTCGATAATGCGACTTAGTGTTTCAGGTTTATTGCATTCTGAACATCGCACTTTAAACTAACATGAAACATATTTTTATGAATAAACATGCACTGATGATAAAATCAACTAAATACAGTAAAAAAATCAGCTTTCAAATACTCCCAAATCGCCAACAACACGGTAAATAAAGTGAAAAATTTATTTCAAAAAAATTGCTGATAGCGAAACTGACAGCAAAGGTGGCGACATAATTGTTTTGATTGAAAAAGTAAATAGTGCGAAAGGAAGGATAATTTTAAAACGTTTAAAACAGTTAGGTTTAAAACAGTTTTGCGGTGGTCAATATTTAGATCAGAGTCAAAATCAGATCAAATTTGAACCAGTGAAATTGAAAATAGAACTAGCGAAATAGATCATCTGCAGATCGATCCACAGCGGTGATGTAAATATTTCCTCTAGCGAAATCGACAAAAAAGTGTATGATAAAACTAAACCAAGGGATAGTTCGATTTCCCCCTTCAGGCTGTTTTTGACAGATATGAGCAATGCATATTCAGCCTGGAACGATTAAATCGAAGCATTTAAAATTTGAAATTAATGGGTTAGCATGTTAGATCGAAAGATGGAAGCAGCACTACGATGAACAACCTGAATGGCTAGTTAAGTTAACGAAATCCAGCGGCTGAAGAACAACAAAGCAACGGGAATGGATGGAATTGGAGAGGATCTTATTAAAATGGAGGCTTGGAGAAGTTGGCCAGCTGTTGGCAACAGTTGATTGATTGTCAAGGATATATGGGATACGAAACGACTATCGGAGGAGTGGAAAGACGGGGTTATTTGGTCTATCTACAAGAAAGGCGATAGGCTGGATTGTGAGAACTACCGAGCGATCACTATCCTGAATGCCGCCTACAAAGTGTATTCCCAAGTCATCTTCCATCGACTTTCGCCAATAGCCAATAGATTTGTGGAAAGCTGTCAGGCCGGTTTCATGGAGGGTCGATCTACAACGAACCAAATCTTTGCCATGAGGCAGATCTTCCAGAAGTGCCACGAATTCCGAGTCCCCACGCATCACCAGCTCATTGATTTCAAAGCCGTATATGATAGTGTAAACCGACAAGAGCTATGGAAAATTCTGGACGTAAACGGCTTTCCGCGTGTGCTAATCAGACTTATCATGGCTAAGATGGATGGAATCCAGTGATGTGTGAGAATCTCGGGTGGATTATCGGACCCATTCGAAGCTTGCAGGGGATTTCGACAAGGAGAAAGTCTTTCCTGCCTGATATTCAACATTGCGCTTGAAGGCGTTATATGTGACGAGTGGCGAGCGAAATGCGGGACACGATGTGCATACAGTAGAAATATTAAACGATATAAATAACTTTTGTTTTCTTCTTTTTTTATCGTCAACTGGTTTGCTGACAACGTGGATGCTGTCGACAGAACATTTGTGACAGTGGAAGATCAGAACACCAGTCTAAAATGCGCAGCAGTGAAGATTGGGTTGAAGATGTCGAAAACGAAGTCGTGCGGGACCGAGCGCAATAGGGTCCGCTTAGGCAGTACCATGGTAATCGACGGGGATGAGTCTGAGGTAATCGTATACCTTGGCTCACTGGCAAACAAGAGGGCAACAAAACCAGCCGTGAGATTGAAATTTGTATTATCAGCGGAACTAGGGCCTACTACGGACTCCACAAACATTTGCGGTCGAACAATCTGAGCCCCCGTACAATTTGACAGATAATCTGTACAAATTGTCTGAGAGAACTGTCAAATTTACGCAAACGCAACCATAAAGTACCAATTCTGTGCGGGCCTTTAGGAGAGCATTCTTGCGTCGGTGGTGAACAGCTTCGAGAAACACGATACGAGAAGCTTCTTTAAAATGATCAACGGAATCAGAAACTGGATCGGGCCAACTCCCGTTATAAAGACAAAGAGAAGAGCTAGATTACCGATAGATCGGAGGTAGCTAGGTGTTGCAAGCAACATTTTGATGTGCTGCTGAATGGCGAATAAGATGGAGTCGTCAACAGAAACAGCTCAACGATTGAGGATAATGGGCAAGCTACTAACTTTGGACGAGGTTACAAAAGCAACTCAAGAGCTGAAAAACGGCAAAGCAGCTGGTAAGGCTGGAATCCCGCCGAACTTGAAAGTCTGGTGCGAACAGCTGATTGTGCAATTTAGGCGTGGTACACAAATTACGTAACGCAAAAGTTATAGTTTTTTGACCCCCTCCCGCCCCTATGTAACGATAAGTAACGCAAGTTCGACCCCCCCTTCCCTCTGTGCGTTACCTAATTTGTGTACGAAGCCTTACCACTTCTTCTTCTTCTTCAGCAGCATAGAGTCGGGGTGGCTCGTGCTGTTTCAAGCACTCGTCTCCATTCAACTCGGTCTTGGGCCACTCGTCGCCAATTTTCTAGTCGTCTCAGAAGTCGCAAATCGCTTTCGATCTGGTCGAGCCATCGTGCACATTGGGACCCCTCTGTTCCTGGTGCCGGTGGGGTTGTTGAAGACGACTATTTTCGTCCGGCATCCTTACGACGTGTCCGGCCCACCGTAGCCTGTTAACTTTCGCTAGATGTACGATGGGAGTCTCCCCAAGCAGTGCCTGTAGCTCGTGATTCATACGCCTCCGCCACTCTCCGCTTTCAGTTTGTACTCCGCCAAATATCGTCCGCAGCACTTTCCGCTCAAACACGGCAAGGGCGCGTATGTCCTCTGTAAGCAGCGTCACGGCTTCAAGTCCATAAAGAACTACCGGTCTAATAATGGTTTTGTACATTGTTAGCTTCGTGCGGTGGCGTATGCTTCCTGATCGTAGCGTTTTACGAAGGGCAAAGTAGGCCCGATTTCCCGCTTGGATGCGCCGCTGGATCTCCTTACTAGTGTTGTTGTCCGCGGTCACCAGCGATCCCAAATACACGAACTCCTCTACCACTTCTAGTTCGTCGCCGTCAACGGTTACCGTCCGTGGGAGGCGCGCGTTTGTTTCCTTTGAGCCTCTTCCTTTCATGTATTTGGTCTTCGACGCATTTATTTTTAGCCCAATTCTCCTAGACTCTGCTTTCAGTCTGGCGTAGATTGCCTCCGCCGTCGCAAAGTTCCTGGCAATGATATCGAAGTCATCTGCAAAGCCTAGAAGTTGGCTACTCTTGGTAAAAATCGTGCCTCTCGTTTCGATGCCCGCTCGTCGGATCACCCCCTCAAGAGCGATGTTGAACAGCATGCAGGATAGACCGTCACCTTGTCTCAACCCTCGTCGCGTCTCGAAGGGACTCGAGAGTGTCCCAGAGATGCGTACGAAACACATCACTCGATCCAATGTAGCGCTGATCAGTCGCGTCAGTTTGTCCGGAAAACCGTATTCGTGCATTATTTGCCATAGCTTGTCTCGATCGACTGTATCGTATGCTGCTTTTAAATCAATAAAGATGTGATGCGTGAGCACGTTGTACTCCCGACATTCCTGCAAGATCTGCCGGATAGTAAAAATTTGGTCCGTAGTTGCGCGAGCCCCCATGAAACCCGCCTGATAATTCCCTACGAAACCTTGTGCTATCGGTGACAGCCGGCGTAACAGGATCTGGGAGAGTACCTTGTAGGCGGCGTTTACCAGCGTAATACCACGATAGTTGCAGCAGTCTAGCCGATTACCCTTTTTGTAGATGGGACAAACCACTCCTTCCATCCATTCCTCCGGTAGCTTTTCCTCCTCCCAAATCCTCGAAATAACCCAGTGTAGAGCCTTTGCTAGCGTTTCTTCGCCATGTTTATAAAGCTCTGCCGGTAGGCTTTCCAGCGGCTTTATTGGTCTTCAGCAGCCCGATTTCTCGTTTGACTTCTTGGAGATCAGGTGCTAATACATTACTGTCTTCCATGGGCACTCATAGGTTAATTTCCGTTGCGCCTCCTTCTGCGACTTTGCCATTGAGGTGTTCATCGAAGAACTGCTTCCACCTGTCGACCACCTCGCGCTCGTTTGTAATTAGATTTCCTCCCTCGTCCCTAAACATGTCAGGTTTCGGTGTGTAGCCCTTCCGAGTTTGGTTCACCTTCTCATAAAACTTGTGCGTGTCATTTGCTCGGAATAGCTGCTCTAATTCTTCACGATCTCTGTCCTCCTTTTGGCGCTTTTTTCTCCTCAGGATCGTGGTCAACTGGTTCCTAGCTCGTTGGTATTTGGCCAAGTTCTCTCTAGTGGCAATACATAGATAATTTTTCCAAGCGTATTTTTTGTCCTCCACCGCTTGTTGGCATTCCCCATCAAACCAATCATTTTGTGTACTCCGAGGTTCAATACCTAGTGCCGCGGTAGCGGCCTCTCCGATGGCCGAGCGTATTCTGCCCCAACCGTCTTCGTGGTTTGAAGCACCTAACTCCTCGGAAGAAGGCAGTGCCTCATTCAGTACCCGCGCGTAGTTCTCGGCAGCTTGTGGGTTATCTAGCTGCCTGATGTTCAGCCGAGGAGGGCGGCTTTGACGTGTCCGGTATACGGTGGACAGCTTTGAGCGCACATGTACTGCTACTAGGTAATGGTCATAATCAATATCCGCACCCCGACGGGAGCGTACGTTCGTCATGTTAGAGGAAAACCGGACCTCTATGAGAACGTGGTCAATTTGGTTCATTGTACAGGGGTTAGACAAAATGATCGGGACAGGCAAAATTTTGATGAAATTCAAACGGTCATAACTACCACAAAATTGGACATTTTTAAATGAAACCAATTGCATTCGACGGGGAAATCTTTCTAGTTTTTCTAAAATATTTCAAGATTCGCAATAGTCAGCGGACACCGGAGATATTCCGGGTTATCTGGGGGTATGTCAAAAACTGATTTTTTCATCGCTTCTATCTTTTTCTGTCATGGAAATTTATTCATATTCATATTTTATCCCAAAACTAGATTTCATTTCCAGTCGACTGGTGAAAAAAGAACGGAAATCCGACGAGAAACAACCAAGTTACGGCCATTTTCGTAAAATCAGTACTATTAACATCTATTGCTCTGGCCAGTTTAGGACATGACGCAAACCATGTCAATATGAGCATCAAACGTTAAGTTTTTATGAGACATTGACACTGGAAGCGTTCCCAGGTCCGCAGCGTGCCATGGCAACCCTGTAGCAGGTTGTAGGTACCCCGGCGGAAGTGGTCGTTTCAGGGAATATTCGAAATCATGCATATTGACATTCAAACTTAAGGAAACTTAAGGCTATCAAACTTAAGGATTTTCAACCCTCGTAAATTTTTGAAGTTTGACATCCATATTGGAATGGTTTTGGTCATATTTTAAAATGGTCATAAAGGTGAGACATTACTGGCAACATTTCCAGAACTGATTTCACTAAAATGGTCATATCTCGGTTGTTTCTCGCCGGATTTCCGTTCTTTTTTCACCAATCGACTAGAAATGAAATCTAGTTTTGGGATAAAATATGAAAATTAATAAATTTCCATGACAGAAAAAGATACAGGCGATCAAAAAAATCAGTTTTTGACATATCCCCAGACAACCAGGATTATCTCCAGTGTTCAATTTTATAAAAGTTATGGCCGTTTGAATTTCATCAAAATTTTGCCTGTCCCGATCATTTTGTCTAACCCCTGTACGTTGGTCAGGTGATCTCCAGGTGGCTGGAGGCCTTACAAGATTGTACTAAAGGAATGAACGGAGAAGGAACTACCTGCGAATTGGTAAGAAGATCTCATATACCCTATGTACATAAAGGGGAATCGCCTCGAATGCGAATGAATCCAATGTTCATCTTGCGACAAATTCTTGATAAATTCTTTCGATAAAAACTTGCAGACTCATTATTTATTTATACACGCTTTAAAAGAGCACCGAATTCGGTAAAATTTTGCCGAAATCTCAAAAGCCGACCACTCGGTAATTTTTTTTATGTTACCAAACGTTACCAAAGATCCGCACCATCAGCTGTGGTGGATTTTGCTCGAACAAGATTTTCCAACAAAACTAACTAGGCTGATACGTGCTTCCCTTGATGGTTCAACCCCGATCTACAAGAAGGACAACAAGCTGGATTGTGAGAACTATCGAGCGATCACCGTGCTCAATGCGGCCTACAAAGTGCTGACACAAACCATTTTCCGCCGCTTATCACCAATTACAAACAGATTTGTAGGAATTCATCAAGTCGGCTTCGTCGAAGTTTGGCCTACAACGGATATTTACACTGCGGCAGATTCTCCGAAAGAGCCGTGAATACAGAGTTTCCACGCACAATTTGGCCGTTGACTTCAAATGCGCATATGATACCATCGACTGAAAAAAGCTATGGAAAATCATGGACGAGAACAGCGTCCCCAGGAAGCTCATCAAACTGATTCGATCTACGATGGATGCTACACAGTGCTGTGTTAGGATTTCGGGTGGATTGTCGAGTTCATTTTAATCACACAGAGGGCTCTATCAAGTCTCTTACGTCTACTGTTCCACATAGCGCTACAAAGTATTATGAACCGACCGGATATCAACTCACTGGGCACGATTTTTAACAAATCCAGTCAATTCGGTTGCTTTGCCGATGATATGGATATTATTGGCAGAACATCTGTGGCGATGGCTATACAATACACCAGACTAAAGCGCGAAGCAGAAAACATCGGGTTGAAGGTAAATACGTTTAAAACAAAGTACATGCTGCTGGCGGAACTGAGGCCGACCGTCGCCGCTTGGGCAGTAATGTAACGATGACTCTCTGCTAATGGCGGACAATATTACCAGTCGTGAAATTCGGAGGCGTATTATCGGCGGAACTCGTGATTCCTATGGGCTTCACAAGCAATTGCGTTCGAGCAGCTAAGCTCCCGTAAGTGTACGTAGTGAACAATACGCTCATTAAACAGGTTGTTCTCTAGGAGCATGAAAGATGGACAATGCTCGAGGAGGACCTGCGGGTGCTCGGAGTTTACGAAACACGAGTGCTAAGAACGATCTTCGGCGACGTACAGGAGAACGGAGTATGGAGGTGGAGGATAAACCATGAACTCCCACAGCTCTATGGAGAATCCAGTATCCAAAAGGTGGTCAAAGCGGATGCAATGGATAGGGCATGTTGCAAGAATGCCGGACAACTTCTCTGCAAAGATGGTGTTTGCCTCAAATCCGGTAAGAACAAGGTACCTAGTAGCGCAACGAGTAAGATGAATAGACCAGATGGAGCAAGATCTGGTGGAGAGTAAAATGGAGACACCTTGTTCAACAGGCTATGTCTTAGGACATCAAAGTAAGTTATAATTGGCAAACACCAAGCACCAAAATTAAACTTGAAATTTGAACGTTATTTTAAATTTGCGTTGTGATTTAGACGAACCTTTCTATCAATAATGTTTCGGTCGCAGGCGTTCTTAAGTACACATTTTTCTGTTAGCAGGTATTAGGCTTATACAAATTTGGAAAAAAGTTTACGTCCTGGTCTCGAAATATTGTTCAAGGGGGGGGGGGGGGGTCAAGAAAAAAATAATAACATCAAACCTTCAAAACCGAAACAAAGGAATAGAAACCAGTGTTTATTTTTCCATATTAATGCATATTTAATACAAAAATGTTGTACAGTACTTAAATTTTAGTTCGAACCGAACCAATCATTGAAATGTTTGGAGAGATAAACCGTTACGACTACCTAGCAATGAAAATGTTATTCCAATTTAATTCCGGTTTCGCACATTGCCATAATTCATGCTAAAACTCCATTTTTAAAGCAGAAGAAGATGCACAGTACAAAAGCAATATAACTTAACATGACTTGATTTGATGTTAATGTCAGGGCCACCATTGATCCCAATGATAATCACAACATGACAATAGTCCGAAAAGTTTCGAACAATTCAGTAACATCCTTTCTGCATGCATTCAATGCATGGTAAAATATTGTATTTGTAAGGTAAAATTGTAAGCTTTATGTCCCCAACATCCAAAATTAGGGCAAGTTCTTGGACACTACGGTATAAAACGACCAATTGGAGCCCCGAAAGCACTGAAAGCTGATATTCCGGAGTGTCTAATTTGTTGTATGTCTATTTTAATCTTTCTACTACCGATGACAGCATAAAATAACCCTCCTGCAATTCGGAATATATCCGTCAAAAGCGGTACTAAATTTTACTAATATATTGTTTAGTTTATTGATGCCTCAATCTAATTCGGTTCTTTTAAAACAAGTTAAAATAAAATGGAATAAGATTTAAAGTAAATGGAGCCAAAAGTCTGATTTCAAGCACATCCAATTTTCGGCTTTGGGACCGCCTGCGACCTGTAGCAGGAATTAAAAAACTTAGTTGGTGAAGGAAAGTTGATCGAAAGTTGATATTGGGTAATTTAGAGATGTAAACTTGGTGAACTTTAAAAAATCTGCTTATCACTAAAGGATGCAACGTAATATGTATTACACTTTATTTTTTTGCCCCTTCAATTTTCAAAAATTTTGGAAGGGGGGGGGGCGACATAAACTTTTTTTCAAATTTGTATAAGCCTTATTGTATTATTGAGTTACATACGAATACTAGTTTAACAATCTGACGTTTTGCATTAAATATATGGTTCGAAATGGGGGCAACGTTTCAGAGCACCCCGGGTAAATGAGATCTATCAAAATAAAAGTTTTTTAGAGCATAACTTTTGTTCATTATGCACTTTTTAGTTGTTCTGCCGAATATTTTCAGCTCAAATTCAAAGTTCAAAGCACAAAGCCAAAAGAAGCAAAAAAGAAGTCCTATCGGAATTCCGCCAGGGGATGAATCAAAAATGGTTTGGAACTGCTACGATAGCTGCTTTATAACAATCGTCCTAGTTGGGTTAGGTCAACCATAGTTTTTAAAATCACGTATAATCCTGGAAATAAGAACTATTCTGTGTACTCTGTAAACACTTTTTTCGCAATAAGCTTGGTTCCACTTGTTTAATATTTGCACAGCTTTGCCCATACTTTCGTGCACATCAGATAAGTTATAAATCCATTAAAAACACATTCATCACAACTTTGTAACAGCCCGCTCTGCTAGGCAACTATTTCAAAGCTATCGATCATCATTACACCTATTTACAGCAGCGGCTAGGTGAACCACAATCCGGTGTCCTACAACCATTGCATCGCCGTCATTAGCTGTTCTTTAGTTACAGCCATTGCAATTCCCTACAGCCAGCAGCCGGTCTAAAAGAGCATCTCTATAAATGTGATTATGTGTTTACTTACGGTGGAGTGGAGTGCTTCGTGATGATATTCAACTGGTGCAATAAGCCCATATATACCTTTCATCTTTCCATCCGCCCGACCAAACAGGCGACGAATAGACACAGACCGGACTAAAGGGCCAGTACCAGTAGAGCCATTGAATTATAACACTTTGGAATGCCATCCTCCGGGTGAATACATTCCGCTCGCAACTATCGACTACCGTCGTCACGCGCAACCCGTGGCATTAATGATTCCCCGGGCTATCCGATGCGATTTAAAGGTAGCCTTTCGTGATGAATTTAACGCAAATCGTGGTGAACTCGTCAAGTTCGACAATTTAAACGTCGGTTTAGCGGATCAATATTCAATTATCGAGTTACGTTTTGTTGTCATTAATTTTAATGTCAATAAAATTGTACGTTAGCTGTAAGCTGTTTTAATGACCACAACTGCAAAAAGAACATTTTGATTTTCCTGTATTTATTGCGACACGTAAGACTTGCATCCAATAAAGTTCAAGCACACCGTCGAAACTCCATCGGAATCGGAAGGGATGAGCTAACGAACTGAGACCGAACAGTTTGCGAAATGTTTATGACATTTTCAACCTTTATTGCGCCCATCTGGAGGAGGGAAAATGCTGACCGCAAGCCGACCGTTGTTTTTCAACCTCAAGTTTCTCGACGACGAGGGTTAGGTTCAGTCAGTCTGTCTGTGCCTGCAGCATTGATGCGTGGCTGATAGTCGATAAAAAGGTGTCAAAAGTCAGCGCAACATCCAAGGGGTGCTAAAAGCAATCTTCCAACGACAATATAGCTAAAAGAAAATAATCCAATGATCATTCCCATTTGTGTTGGATATTTCCCCCCTTCTTATGATGAGTATCGGAAGCAAAAGAATTTTGATTATATCGTCAATATGTGCGGGGGATAAAGGCATTCATCTCGGATATACCTTTTATACTGGTTTGAATCAATTGAATTCTTGTTTGCAGCAATCGTTGATCGTGCTTCGCACTCGCTGGTTTACTGTTGAACATTCATATCCTGCAGGGCAGATCACACAGCACGAGCCCGAATCGCTGTGCTAAAGTCGTTTAGCTAACGTCAGTCAGGTCAGTACAGTATCCTAAATTGCAAAATGCAATATCCTCCGGGCGTTCACACTCGGTAGTTTTATCACAATCGTCGCAAATAGAATCTATGCTTATATGCGATGGATGGATACCGCTCCAGGAAACGGGTTGTATCGTTTTCCCGCAGTGCAATGCGAAGCGGAAGCGGATTGATGCGATTGAGATGTTGCTCTGCGGAATGAATTGGTGTATTGTGTGTTGTTAAGTTGCTCTAGCAAATATGCACTATGCATGTATGGCAACCAATCGTTCGCCTCACGCCTCCTCTGTCTCTCTCCTGGTAGGAGTACGACAAATGGCTTCAAAGGCCCCACACTACCCGCCGCCAACTCACCAGGCACTCACATACAGGATGCTGAACCTAACTACAAAGGGCTAGTGACCCAGTTTCGAAAGGATGTTGGCACTACTGCAACGGAAAGGACATTGGGATAGGTTTAGCATTGCAAAACAGCGCAGTGTGTTAACTTGATTACAGCTCTGAGGGGGTTATAACTTGGTAGGTTCAGCTGTAACTGTGATTTTATGCATCCGTTTTTTTTCCTGGTTTATTATAGAACGTTAAAATATGCAAACAAGTGGAAAATTTGTGATGCTTTTCAGTAATTAGTAGGAGTTTTCTTTCTAAGTGTAGAGAAATACAGAAACTCCAACTTTGATACATAAAAAAACTGTGGTAACAGCACGACACTTTTGTTTCCGAGCAGGAGCGAAGAGCAAAATAATATAAAAACAATATCAAACTGTGTTATAATGGTATATTTTGTTATTGAATTGATATGGAGATACATTGATAACACAGTTTGTTATTGAGTAGATATTCAAAACAGTGGTTATAAGATGAGTTTAATAACTGATTTTGTTATCATATCTTATTTTGGCCTTAACATGACATTCGAAATATTTCATACAATTTTTTTTATTGATTAAAGAGATTTCAGATTAAAACTATTTTCTAAAATGATTTTGTAATATCTCATATACTACTGCATTTGCTATTCAATACCTTAATAATACTAAAATATGTTATTCTAAACTCTGAATGCAGTCATGTTATTGCTTTGTTATTCAAATAGCACAAGTAGTTATTCTTTTGGCCTTAAAGGAGTAAAATTTTTATATTATTTTTTGTTATTTTACCGACTATGTCAGCCAAAACAAGACCAAATTTTGATATGAGTTATTTGAATTTCAATAACACATTTTGATATTATTTTGCTCTTCGCTCCTGCTCGGGTTATAATACTAAAGAACTGTGCTTTTATCATTTGATATGAATGTCTAAAGTTCATAGAAAAAGCTAGTTCTGAGTTCTGGTTGAATCATGTCGAAATAATCTGTTATTGACATATATTAAAATTAAATTATCAACAGCCTTGAATTAAGGCGTGCTGAAATGAGGTTTGGCTGTTTTCAACTAACAATTCGCATTCCGGTATATCCGTGAGACGGCAAATAACAATCAAGAAAAAATAAACTCTTGCAAGAAGTACGAATTTTCTATACGGATAACAAATAGTGGTTTGCGTCTGGATTAAAATCTAAAAACAAACAATAAATGATACCATGTTATTGATTTCGCTAGTGTGCCTCAAGGAAATAATCTCGGACTGCTATCATTATTCACTAATCTGCGCATGTATCTAGTTTTTGTGCGATATGTTCCAGTCAAGCTTATACCGTACTTTGAAGATAATCTAAATTCTCAGCGTTTTACTGGCAAAGTGCAGAAGATGAATTAATCTCACCTCTCTCTCGTTGTCGGATTTTGCCTTCTCCGAGAAGCCTGGAGATTTTTTTTCTGTTGCAGTGCGTTGCTACTTTGGTGTGTCCTCGAATAAGTATCAATTTTCTTTCATCTTTTTTTTCTACTGAATTCATGCTTTGAAGGTCGCGGAGCAATCCGTTTTTCGGTCGTCATTGCAGTCCGAGCTGCTGATACCGATCACTCGCGAGGACTCGTACTACCACCCGTATGTAGAACCGGAGGCAAAAATGAAGAAAAGAAAAAGTAATGCAATACCTGTATCCCAGAGCTTCATTTGCCCTCATGGGCAGTTGATGGCTCACGAGATTGAATGACTCGCGAGTGAGTTATGCAGAAAGACGATATGAGGCTCTGCGTTCTCGAGAGTGTAGGTAGCAGAATAACAGCACGCAGCAACGGCGGGCCTTTTTCTCCTGTGTAGACTCATCACTGCGACCAGTATCGTTGATTTATTGTGACATTGCCCGGGTGTTTGCTGTTCTATCCGTAGGTCCTGCATTTATTTTTGCTATACACTCAAATCTTTTTTTACCCGGTTTGTTTTTTTCGGTTACTCAAGAACGGTGCAACTTAGGGACCATTTGAAAACAACGTGACGAATGCCGTGCCTCTCCCAAATGTATTGATTGAGAAATAAATGAATGGTTCCTAAGTTGCCCCATTCTCAATAATCGAAAAACCAAATTGTGTAAAAAAAGTACTTGAGTGTAATCACTGTTGAGTGAGCGATTGAGCGATATTGAATTATATGCGTGCTTGTGTTTGGGTACACTTCCTTCAATGCTTTTCTTTACTTTACCCACTTCGTTCCACATGAAAGCGCTTCCCCAATTATAGCCATCCCTAGCGCACCAGTACATTTCACTATAAGAGTTATTTTTGCACTGTCAATAAGCCACATGCTAAAGTCACTTTGACATCGAATGGCCTGATTCTACTAAGATTCGAACCCATGACTATTCGCTTGTCAAAACAGACTCGGTAACTTTGCGGCTACAGAGCTTCCTTGTTTGCCTTACGCTTGCGTGAGTGGCGTAAGCGTAAAATGCTATGCTTTTCATACTCGCTTGCGCGAGAGCGGCAATTCAGCTTTTCGCTCAATTTACAACATTGCGTATGGAGCATTTCCACACGCTAAATGTTCTTAAAAAATTGAATCTCCTAAACTGAATTTGGAAATCTGAATCGCCGCTTTGTGACTTAGAATAAACTTAACCTACGTTTTTGATAGAGGAAAACATGCATTTTTCACAGATATTGGCAATTTTTTAACTGATGAATCATTTTTAAAAGGGTGTATTTATTTTTATACGACGTCGTCGTCAGCAGCCTTTCAAGCAAGGGTCTTGTTTCAACTCAATCTTGGGCCTCTCATCACCAATTTTCCAGTTGTTTCAGAAGTCGCAACTCAATTTAGACCTGGTCGAACCATTTTGCACGTTGAGCCCCCCGTGTTCCAGGTACCAGTTCATAAAGGCCCAAACAGAATGCAGAGTTAACGCATCCATCAGCGTCAATTTAACAGTAAACCCATGGGAAAACTGTCAGAATAACGCTGTTGGACGCGTTGACGCAGCATTCTGTTTGGTCCTTAAGGCTTTGCCACTCTCCGCTTTCAGTTTGTACTCCGCTAATAATCGTCCGCAGTATCTTTGACCCGAATACGGTGAGGACACGTATGTCCTCCGGATGCAGCATCACGGTTTCAAGTCCATAAAGAACCACTGGTTTAATAACAATTTTGTTCATCGTCAGCTTCATACGGCGACGTATACTTCTTGATCGTAGCGTTTTTCGAAGGGCGAAGTAGAGCCGATTTCCCGCTTGAATGCACCAGTGTTGTTGTCCGCAGTCACCAGCGATCCCAAATACACGAACTTATACAACTTCTAGTTTATTGTAGTCAACACTTACCGTCCATGGGAGGCACGCGTTTGTTTCCTTTAAGTCTCTTGCTTTCATGTATCACGTCGCGAAGTTCCTATCATAAAACCAAAGTCATCTTCAAAGCATATGAGTTGGCTACTGTTGGTGAAAATCATGCCTCTCATTTCGATGCCAGCTCGTTGAATCACCCCTTCAAGAGTGATATTGAATGGCACACAGGATAAGTCGTTAACTTGTCTCAACTCTCGCTGCGTCTCGAAGGGACTCGAGAGTGTCCTCGAGATGCGCATGAAACACTGGATCCAATGTACAGTGCAAGCACCATATTCAAAACAGTGCCTAATTCTGAACAGTTGCAAATTTTTCTTAAATATTGACAGAACTCTAGCTATTTAAACCATTTTAATAATATAAAATCATCAGATGAGGCGATTAAATTGTTTAAATAGCTAGAATTTTGGCAATATTTATGAAAAATTTGCAACTGTTGGGAATTAGGCATTGTTTTGAAAATGTTGCTTGCACGGTACCTCCGATCAGTCGCGTCAGTTTATCCGGAAAAGTGTGCATTATCTGGCATAGCTGTTCTAGATCGACTGTATCGTATGCTGCTTTGAAGTCAATAAAGATGTGATGCGTGGGCACGTTGCACTCCCGATATTTATGCAAGATCTGTCGGATGGTAAAATCTACAAGGTAATTAATAATAACTGTCAGTGTTTTTTGGACGAATTTAATTAAAAATGGGTTAATCACAGATGCGTCTGAATATTTTTCGTTTAGAGTGTAGTCAAATGACAACATAGCTTGCGAGTTTGTTTTTAATTTTCATTTGTTTAAGAGTCGTAGTAATCATGGATGCAAAAAGGAAACTTGTGATAAGTCTGTTTTCGAAAAATTTTCGACCGTGTGATATTTTAAAGAAGCTAGAGCCATCCGGAATAAACGAAAGATTAATCGTTCGTACCATCAAGCGATACAAGGAAACCGGTTCTTGGAAAATACTCCCCAAACCTGGCCGTACACGCACTGTATGGGCACCGGAAGTCATCAAATCTGAGACGAGACGTGACAACTGGTTTCTTTGTCTTCTTTTCAGCAAACTTTCGATAGTTTTCTCATGTTGCCTAGCAGTTTTACCAAAAGTTATGAATATGTTGTTTTTGACAACACTGCTGAGTGTTGTTTCTGTGTTTTTTTATGCTTGCAAAGCAGTCCACATCGGCCAATCAGCGGTTGGTCTAATATGGTCTGAAAATCTGCTACTAGTTGACACGTCTCGTTGCAGCATCAAATGAGTAAGAGAGCGAATTCGACGGAAACCAGATCAGTCTGGTCGTATGATTCCCAAGGAAGTAAGAATTTCGCAGCCAACTATGATGAATATTTTGAAAGATGATCTTCGACTGATTCCATACTAAAATAACGGGTGCACGGTTTGACTGAAAAGCAGAAGGTTACCACAATTCGGACGAAAAAATGTTCCTGTTCAGGAACAGCACAACCAACAAAATGATCGGATATATGCAGCACATCATTCTGATATACCCCGGGACAAACAAACTGGCTGTTCAAAGGTTCCAGAATGTTTCCACGATGATGGTATGGGAATGTTTCTCCAAAAATTTGAAGGTTCTATTGTTGTTTATTAAAGCTGGTATTAAAATCTACAATAAATATTACATCGACACTGTTTTGAAGAACCATTGCTTCCTATCGTCAAAAAACGCTAAAAGAATGCAACGTACTGCTTCCAACAAGATCCTGCACCGTCTCACCAGCCGAAAGCTCACAGGCTTGGTGTGACGACGATTTTCCGGATTTTATGTTTTCGAACGAGAACGAGTTGCCTCTTCGCCTGATTTGAATCCTTTCGGCATAACATTACAAGTCAGGGATTGAATTTTTTCTCACCTAAAATTAAAGAAAAACGCACACGATTCGTCGTAAACCAGCGCATGGTATACGGTAACTAGCCTTCCGGGCCTCGGATGAAGTTCGTGTTTTACGACCAATTTCTACACCTTTGTAACAAAGGAAAAACATCTGCGCTGCTTTGAAGAAGACATCAACCAGGAAGCGTCGAAACGTAAGAAAGTTATTACATAAATATTCCTCCAAACGAAATTACCAGTCGTAATTTCATATTACTGTATGCTATGGATTGATTTGATAAGATCAATTTAAAAATAAAGGCAAAATAGGATGCAGCTAAACGAATAGCCATTATTTTTTGCTGGTTATATTGTACACAAATAATTTATTAATGCACATTCATGTTTTAATTACATACAAAAAAAATTAGTACGCGCTAGTTACAGCGGAATTCATCGGATGGCGGAATGAAGCGATTCGAAAGTAAGGTCGGTTGCATATTTTCACAACACCTTTTTTTGTATACCAATGTGAAAAGCTCGTTACTGTTGAGCTTTAAAGTTTTTAATTGTGCAACATGAACACACACCATTCGAGTGATCCAATAAAAGTTATCTGACTGAATGGCTGGTCGTTGCCATTGCTTTGCGAGCTGTAATTTCCCAGTTTAATAAAATAGTGATGTTTAAATGAAATTAAACAAGATATGCTTCATTTCAAAATTAATTTTATTTGTTAAGCAAGTTCCGGGTGCCTTTTTAACGTACTGCGAACAATCAACATGTTGGCTGTATAGCTTCAAATGTTGCGGATATTAAAAACGCCGCAATGTGATTGTATGGAATCGGGAAATTATGTGGCCAGCCAGCACCACTGAGAGTTACTCGTTCTGTTGGCTTAAACAAATAAACCGCTGACCTAGCTTGCTCTCTCTCTGACACCGAACAAACCAATTGAGACACCATCTGCGTTTGATACAGAAAATGGTTAGCTTGGCATTCCTAGTCGGAACTTTTCTACTCCTGAAGGCATCCCTTTCGATGCCCTTTATGTCAATCAGCAATCTTGCTGTTCTAATTGTTTGTTTTACACTCCAAATTAGCCTGTTTATAATCCATCTTATTTAAATTATGATTCATGTGCACCAGCTTCAACTGCCCTCAAATTCCTATATCGTATAGTTTTTATTGGTAGGAAATGTTCGAAACTTCATTAGCAAAAATTTCTATGTGTATCTAAAATCAGGATCCGATCATGATTACTATCTATCCAATCATATCATGAATACGTAAAATGCTTACGTACACTCTACAATGCTTCGCATCAGCTTTTAAGAACAACAGCACAAGTAAACAAAGATCGTAAACTTTTTCGTATTTTGGTTACGATAAATTACACCGACCAAGTCGAGTTGCTGCTCTAGCTCAGTGCTACTAAACTTCTACAACTTTCGATACAGGCAGGCTCTACCCGAAGCAACAAGTTTCTTCGTACTTGCAATTCATCAAGCAACAGTCCCGCTTGATGACGATGATGATGCTTAGCTTAGAAAGTACTTCTAGTCTGATGTCGAAGTGCAACGAAGTGTAGGTGTTCGGTACGGGTAAAACGAAAGCTTTGCGTATATATCCTGCTGTATAAATACTCTGGCAAGAACAAACGTATGCACACTGTGGTAGTAAAAAAAATGCATCATACACCTGCAAACTGCTGTTCAGAGGCCAGTTAGCTATTCATTTGCTTCTAACGAAAAAAAATGCATTCAGGGCGCAGTCTATGTATGTGCTAACTGAGCGGGTGTTAATTAAAATTCTGCAAACTGGACCCCGGCTGTTCAGGCTTAGAAACAACCGGACTCAATTATGTTAGGTCTTGTTTTTACTCCATGCGGAGTGTCCGGAATATGTGATGAATATGCTTGGTTAGAGTCTGTCAGTAGAATAGTGCTGCTGAATTGCAGACTACCGCATGTACAAAAAAAAGCCTTAGCACAAGTTTTCACCGTAAGGAATCAAAGAATGAATGCATGATTTGAGCTCACACATCGTTATGGGTTTAGTCGTGTAATCGTCAAGTAGCTCTTTTAAAGGACACTTAAACAACAAAGTTTCAAAGTCAACTTTTCAGCCATTTTCTATACATTGAATGAATTTCAGAATGACAATAAATGAAACTTTAAAAGTAGGATCCTTGGTGCAGCAAAACATTGAACGAGAATTCTAGTACGGTCATACTCGAACAGAGCCAACAAGTCGAATAAACACCCAATTTTTCGTCTTGTGAAACATTCACCATTCACGGTAAGCTACCCCGTTTCGACTCGAGTAAAACATAACCGAACAACCATTCTATGCACTGGCGTGCCTAAGTTGGGGTAAACTAGGGGAACGTGGTCCACATTCTCTTTAAAATTTAGTATAAAAGAAAATAACTTCTATTACCCAGATGTTCACAGTTTTCAATTTAATCTGTCACTACTTTTGCGGTTATTTATCTGTTTTATGACGTCACAAAACACACGGCATAGCTAAAGAGAAACAACACGAGAGAGAGAAAAGAAGACGGCATAGCTAAAGAGAAACAACACGAGAGAAAGAAAAAAAGAAGAAAAACTGGCATGAAAAATAGAAAAACGAAGGAAATATCGTGACAGAATGTAAGAAAACACGGGACATAAAAAAATAAAGAGGAAAAAAATAAAAGAAAACTAGATAAAAAAGGAGAAAATTACCGCCCAGTTAGCTTTGAGGTACGATGCTGGTCTAACAAGCCAGTTGTCATATGTTCGAATCTCGGCTAGGCGGTGCTGCTAGATAGAGTCAGTAGGGTTATTGCACTAGCCCCGTAACTGTCCTGTACTCTAACAATCGGTCGTGAAGTCTGTCGATAAAGAATGGTCAAGTCTAAGCAAGACGTTTAAGCCCAAGGCTTTGCTTTTAGAAAACCAGAAAAACAAAAGGAGTTAGAACGGGAACATGAAAGTTGAGAAACAAGAAAAGGAAAAGAGGAGAATGGAGAGAAAAACGATATCGGAAAACAAATTAGATGAAACAAAAAACATAACTTGGTACAAAAAAGTAGGAAAATCAGGATATAATAAGAAGAAAAACGGAACAGTCGAAAAGAAGAAAAGGAAAAGGCGCCCACAGGACAAAAATTGCCAAAAGTGGTGGAAAACCCGTCAAGAAAAAGAGAGACAACAAAACAAGAAGAGACAGACGGTACAGAAAAGAAGAGAGACCTAAATGGATAAGAATAACGAATGTAAATAACGAGAGAGGATATGAGAAAAGCGAGAAACAGAGGTCAAACAGTATGTAAAAGCAGAAATATGGGACAAAATGGGAGTGGAATGCGAAAATGGGGCGAAAAGAAGAAACGAAAAACAAGAAAAATGTACCCGAAAAAGGTAATTGGAACCAGACGAAGATAAAAAGGAACCCGGAGAGCAAAGTAAAAAAAGAGTGCTAAAAACTGAATAAAAAAGCAAAGCCTTTGGTGTACATTCCGCTTACGGAACTTGACCTTATGTGACTTCGCAGTCAGCTGTTAGGGTACAGGGCCAATTGCGGGCCTATTGACTTGTATAGCCTGTCCCGGTTAAGATTCAAATATGCAACAACTCTCAAGTAACAATTTGGGGTTTATTACACTCTTATGATGGTATTTAAAACCGAAAATGGTCTTGAAGACCACCACAAGTGTACAATAAAACTTACATTGTTGCTTGGGCTGGCTTATTAGACCAGCATCGTACCTCGAGACCAACTGGGAGGACACCAAAAACAGAATAAACGTGACAGAAAAGAAGTACAAAATGGGGCATCTAAAAGAGAAAGAACAGAACAGACGAAAATGCAAAATGAATCTCCTAACAAGAGTTAGAAAAAGACAAAAACTGGAATTGGGAAAAGGGGAAAATAAAATACGAAAACGACAAAGAAAATTAGAAAAAAATGAGTAAAAAGCAGAAGAAAAAACAAGACTAAAAAATGGGACAGGAAACAAAGAAAAATGGAACTTGGACAGTACATGTAAACACAGGACAGCAAAAACAGAAAAACGAGAGAAAAAGAAGAAATTCGAAAGGAAAGATTAAAGCGAGAGCGAAAACCAAGAAAACGGTACAGAAAATGAGAACAAATGAAACAAAAAGTGGATAAACAAGATTGAAAAAAAAAGAGGAACAGAAAGATGTAAAAGGTGTGGAATAGTAAGACTAAATCAAGTCTAATTTAATGTCCTACGTCAAGTTCAATTTCAGGTCCATTTAAATGTCCGATTTTAGCCCATTTTAAGTCTAATTTTAATTAATTTAATTCATTTTAAGTGCAATTTTAAGTCAAATTTAAACTCGGATTTCAAGTTCAATATCTAGTACAATTTGAATTTCAAGTCTCATCTCAAGTCCAAGTTAAATCCATTTTACGTTCATTTTAAATTCCAATTGTAAGTTCAATTTCAATCATGATTCTAAATTCAATTTGAACTTTATTTTCAAAACCAATTTCAAGTCTATTTCCAACTTCAAATAAAATTTTAAATAAAAACTTTAATTTCTCTTTTAAGTCCGATCCAGTCGGACCCCAAATAAATCCAGTCCACCCCAATTTTAAGTACATTTTCAACGCTAATTTTTAGCATTCCAATTCCAAGTAATTTCAAGTCCAATTCCAACTTTGATTTTAAATCCAATTACGCTGGAGTCCGTAGTTTTCAACCTAATCGGCCGGTATTTTTGTGACATGTAGTAAAAGAGGGAACGTGGAAGCCCAAGTGGTGTTGGTGCCGAGGTGGAGTTAGATGGGGAACGATATGAAGTAGTGGAGGAATTAATATACCTTGGTACACTCGTGACCAGGGATGCCACATATAATTCTCTGTTTTTTGTTGGAAAAATGTGACAATCTGTACGGCGAGGAAAAATATCTGTGCAAAAATCTATCCAATGCAAAACAATGAGAGTGAAAGAGAAAGAGAGTCATTTTGCTGACTCTTTCCGTCTCTTTCACTCTCATGTAAAAGCTCAAAAATCTGTTTAATTTGTGTAATTTGGCGAAAATCTGTATTCTATGCATACAGATTCTGTACAGGCAATTTCTTTCAAATATCTGTTAAACACAGAATAATCTGTGCATGTGGCAACCCTGCTCGTGACATGTGACAACGATGTAAGCCGCGAAGTGAAACGACGAGTTGCAGTCGCGAATCGGGCTTTCTACGGATTAAGTAGCCAGCTGAAGTCCCGTAGTTTGCAAATTCGCATAAGACTAACACTAACACTAACGCAGAACACTAATCCTCCCGGTGGCCCTTTACGGACACGAATCATGGACGCAAAAGGAAGCTGATCGTCAAGTGATTAGGGTTTTTGAGCGAAAAATATAAATTGAGTGATTTATACTTGGTGGCAAAATGGAAAATGGAGTGTGGCGCAGACGCATGAATCACGAGCTGTACCCAGTATACAAATATGCTGATATAGTAAAGGTAGTGCAATGTGGCAGGCTGTGGTGGGCTGGACACGTGGCCAGAATGCCCGACGAAAGAGTAGCCAAAACTATTTTAAGCAGAGAACCAGGAAGAGGCCGAAGACTCCGAGGCAGACCCCGCATCTGGTGGGTGTGTGCTGTCGAAGACGATGCACGTACAAGTGGTGTTCGTGGCGCTTGGAGAACGGCAGCCCAGGACCGACGGTACTGGAGGACCATAATTCGTTCGGCGCAGGTTTGGTAACGGACCGTTAAAGTAGGTAAGTCAAAGAGAGTGGCAGAGGCGTATGAATCACGAGCTACAGGCAATGCTTGGTGAGATTCCTATCGTACATGGCGATAGTTGGGAGAGTACGGTGGGCCGGCCACGTCGCAAGAATAGAGGGGCCCAACGTGCTAGATGGTCGACCAGGTTGAAGCCGACTTGCGTGTGTCGAGGCGCGCAATGAATTGGTGACGAGTAGCCCAGGACCGAGTATAATGGAGAGGAATTCTTGATAGCCACTGTGGCTCTCGGCTGCTAAAGTAAGTAATAAAAGATTCACCATCTTACGATTACACCATTGTTACAGGCCAAAACATTATTCCGAAAAGTCGGGTGCCCCACCTTTGGTTTATGTCTAGCCACGCTAGTGATGCTATGTGGTAATAGAAGCGACTAATCCGCTTAACACACAGATCTGGCGATGAAAGAAACCACCACCGCACCCGTCTCTTGCTGGTCTGTTATCTTTGCGGATCTAATTCTCTGCCATTTTTAGAGCGCTTTGAAAAGGCTTTCTTTTCGAAACAAGTAAATCATGCGACGACGACCGACGCGACGGTGACGGCGGCGGATGGACAAAATCTTTCTGGGGGACGAACACTAAACGGACCCAACCGTCCATTTTAGCAGTCAGTGGGCGCTGCTGGGCGCTCTGCTGATTAATATTCTCGACCAGATTCACGAAAAGTGATTCTTTTGACGCTATTGATTGAAAGGGACGAGCTCGCCTTTTCTCTTCCACTTATCACTTCTAGTCAGGCATTTCGGTGCCATTCGTCTATTCACGGTGTATGTCGGTCGGTATGCACGTCGGCATTCGAGGCGCACGGCGCAAAGCGCTGCTGCAATCCCTTCGACACTACCGCCGCACGACATCATCCAACGTGAGTGTGGTGCCGATTATTCCGCTCACATGTATTGTTCTTCCAAAGCTTTTTGCCCGCATCATGTGTACGTGAAACAAGATTCAGATACTGCATTTGGACCGAATTTCGCCCGGTAATCCCGAGCATATGTTTCGGTTCAGATGGTGCACGTTATGCTATTGCAGCTAGGACAATTGCAATTCGGTGGAAGAAAGAAAAAAAAACCGGTGCAAATGCACCTCTCTGTGTCGATTGTTCTTTCTCGGGTCGAGTTTATGTGGTTTGGTTCAGAATGTGTGCTTCCCACAAAACTGTCATGCCAAGTTGGATTTGCGGTCAACTGGGGTTGTTTAATTTTGAAGTAATTTATGTTGAATTTATTTATGAAGGAATCTTAAATTCTGTGCTTATTTTAAAATTTAAATTAAGGATTCCAAAATCACATACATCTTTGTTCGACCGTGACACAGCATCGTAACTACATGACTTTTCCCGCTTGACGTAGATAAAAAATACCACCGGCAAAGCTCTATACAGAATACATTTTGATAACCCCACAATTTTCCCGAATATTCACGCGAGCTGTCGGATTTGTCACATATTAAAATGTATTCTAGTTCTAGGGTTTTGGTATCAGCCATATGACGTTATAGTGGATACATCGATGCCTTGTAGTCTGTCTGTCGATATGCGTGTAGGCATGCAGCAGCACGTGTGTAAAATGGAAAATCTGTGCCGAAACTGCTCGCCAAATTAGTATATTCGCGTCATTTCAGATAGTTGTATATGTTAATCAGATGCTTGTAGTATTACGTAACCACATCAGTTTTTTGCCGTTTTGTAGCATTCAAAAACTACTGCAGCTGAGAAAAACATAAAATTCTTCCAAAATTGTTTTGCGATGCAGAATACAGGAGTCCTCTAATTTCAAAATTTGAGCGGTATGAGATAGCGTCACTACCATCATTATATTATGTCTACAAGTTCAAAACTGGTCGTTGTCGTTCGTGGTAATTGGACTTTTTTTTAATTTTTCAAGAAATCCAAAAGTTTTTCAGTTTTGCGTGTTTATTGGAGATACAAACTCGGTGCGTTTTATTAAAGTCAAAAATTCATTTATTTCAAATCAACAGATCAATTAGAGTATTACCCCACGTTTGTACTACGATAGCATTCGTCGGAACAATAAGGAGAAGGAGCAATATCCAGACCAGAGAGTACACCGAATGCGGCAAAACATACACTTGGCTGTTTCCAAATACTATGCATCAATATCAATATTCATCATCATCATCAATCAATACTCATCGTGCATAAAATTTTGATGTCGCGGGTGTAAAGCTAAACCAGACGAATAGAGTAGGATATGCACGGCCGTCAATATGACCCCCCCCCCCCAGAAGAAAATTTGTTCTACACTTTCAAACTTGAAATTTCACAGCCAGCTGTTTGGAGCACAGGAAAATTTACGGGGCTGGTTGTACGATCCTCGTCGTCGTTGTCAGTAGCTTAGAAGCGGGGGTGGTTTCTGCTGTTTTAAGCTCCAGTTAACGCGATCTTGAGTTACTCGTTACCTTTTAGACCTGGACGCGCCATCTCGTACGTTGAGTCTCTCTGTTCTAGGTGCCGGGGGGGTTGTTGTATAGAAACATTTTCCTGAAGACGTGTCCGGTTCACCATAGTTTAACGACTTTCTCCAAATATACGTTGGTAATCTCTCTAAGCAGTGCCTGTTGCTCTTCATTCATACACCTCCGCTGCTCTTCGCTTTCAGCTTGTACTCCGCAAAAATGTCGTGCGCAAAGGCATCATCCATGAGTATTGTCAAATCCCTAACGGCGGCTTAAAGCCAAGACACAATGCATACGGATTTGACTACTTTGCCGAAAATTGATAGAAAACCAATGGAAAAACTGTCAAATTGCAGCAACGTAGTAGAATCTATATGCATTGTGTCTAGGACTTTACACGCTTTTGATCGCAGTGTTTTGCAAAGGGAAAAGTAGGCTCGATGTCCTACCCGAATAAGCCGCTGGATTTCTTTATTTGTGTTGTTGTCCGTGGCTACCGATCGCTGGTAGCCACATACACGAATTCATCTAGCACTTCGAGTTCGTCGCTGTAAACAATTACCGTCAGCGAAAAAGACACGTTCGCGTCGTTTGAGCCTCTGTTATTCATGTATTTGGTCTCCGACACGTTCATTTTAATCTCAGTCCTCCTAGCCTTCGCTTCCAGTTTAGTGCAAATGTCCTCCGCCATCTGTCACTTGCGTAGCCAAGAAGTTTGCTACCATTACTGAAAATCAAATCTCTAATCAATAATATAATTTTTTCTTCGCACACTGGAGACAAAAGACTATTTGCTCCGTATCCGGAATATCTGACGGGCGATTATGTGGACTGAAACGATTTGCTCCGTATGCGTTCGGTAGTGCTGCGGCAGAAAAATCAGGGGGGTTGTGTACAAGACACGACCGCATATATAGGTGACGCAGGACTACGTAAGTCTCTTTGTAGTGATAGTGGCATGTATTCATGCTTGTAATCATTCGATTTTTCATGTATTAACAAAATCAAGAATACAAACTATTGCTTTCCTGCTACCTTACTGAAATTAAAGATTGTTTTTATTACCCATGGTTCCCCACGTTGAAGGGATTTTACCAATTCAATCCTATTTTATCAACAGCACATCTTTGCACTACACTTCTAATGAAACGGCAAGCATGCGTATTACAGTGTCCCAAAATAGCACTATGTCAGAAAACCCGGGGGCTCACCCCTCAAATGATAGCTTAGGGTGTCACAACAAAACTTTTATATGAAGTCAACATTGGTTGCCGCGATTTAGGGGTCGCATATTTGAGTTTTATGAAAAAATGGCATTTTTCAGGAGTAAATTCAAAAAAATATTTTTAGAAATGTAATAATAGATGAAACAAGGTACCTAACTATTTTTTTCACAATCATTGGGATCTCATACATTCATAAAAAAGTAATGGTAGCATGTCTGGAGTCATATTTGGTTACAAAAATTTATTGAATTTGGGATAAATTTAAAATTTTCGAATTTTCATTTAAATAAACGTCAAAACAGGGTATCGAACAGTATCTTAGAGCAACGTAGCTATACTGTGTAGATGGGAAATTTTATGACGAACAACTTTGCCGAAAAAAGTAAAGATGTATCTTTAAATCTCGCTGAGATATTCACCGTTTTCTGAAGGCGGAACAAAACACATTTCTGTAATTTTCAAATTTTAGCAGTTTCAGGTGAAAGAGGTAATCTTATCTTATCTTATCTTATCTCACACTAACGCAGCCAATACTTGAAGGCATCCTGGAAAATGCCGATTGCTTAAATCGGTCATTTTTCTTGTCAACGGCCAGGCCAACTGCGCAGCATGTACCGCAGAGAGAATTCCAAAGAATTAAGTGGAATTAAAAATGATACTTAATTCCATTCAACTCATTGAAATCAAGGGGAAGGAAGAAAGCGTGGACCTCCCGTACCAAACGCTTCCCTTGAAGATATTGATTAATTTACAGATTACAAATTGTAGTCGTTGGGAGTATCTTTGCTAATAAAGGTTAAGTGATACTCCGGACCCTCGGGGATGAACTTATGGCATTAACCATAGTCTGGCTGCAATAGGCCAAGGTTATAGCGCCTTTTTTTCGCTCTCTGAAAATTGAAAAATTCCGTCTACCTGGCATCATTTTAATTACTTAGTAAAAGAATAAAATTTAGAAATAATAAAATATATGAATGCAGGAAAATCAAATATATAAACGAGTGAAGTTATGAAACGACCTCACCGGCATTTGTTTCTTCGTCCAATCCATTAAATCCCGCCACTGAACAGCATTTTCGATTAAACTTGAAACAGTTTAAAGTCCTATTCGAAAGGTAGGTTTTGGGTGCCTCCGGGGCAGAACTTCATAAACCGCAAAAGTCACTACCGTATGCACAAGCGTAAATTCGGACCGCTTCCAGTAACAGTTGCCTCCAGTAATTCCGTCTGCATCCAAACATGTAACTTGTTTGTCACTATCTTCAAGGCACATGCTAATTCTATATCTGCTGCCGCTGGCCGAAAAACTAATCTGTTTGATTATTTTAACAACTAATCTGCTTGATTATTTCCAACTTCCCAATCCGTACGGAACCGATAATTCGTTTTATTAAATATTGTTTTACAAACTGTAAGAAAAATTTTGACAGCGAAAAATTTTGCTGCCGTCCACACGCGCTGTTTACTGCGATCTTCAATTACAAGTAATCTTAGCAGTTTCAGGTGAAAGAGGTAAATGAAAAAACTTGAACTATTTACTCTAAACGTCACTTAGGTTTTTGATAAGAGGAAACATGCACCTTCCCAAAAATTTGGCACCATTTAGGCTCAAGAATCACTTCTAAAAAGGGCGTATTGATTTTAATAGGTACTATGTTTGAGAAATTGTATCTCCTGAAACTAGGTTTGCTCCATAATGAAGCCTAAGCGTGAGTTTTTGAAAATTGAGTTTTAAACATGAAAAAATAAATACTGAAAAAAAATTCACTATGCTCCAAAGTCAGGAAAAAATGTAAAATTAAAATATACAGGAAATGGTAACCTCGATTTTTTTGGAAAAATAGTGGTGATTGGATACATTTTGAGACTTTTTCTGAAATGGTGCAACATTTATCAAAGGATTTTGAAGAACAACGACTTTTATGAATATTTTGTAACCTAAGATTATTATTATATTTCTTATTATTATTCTTATATTTCTCGTTATACATATACCTATGTAATTTGAATTTGAAAAACAACTTCATATGTGCATGACAACACGTGTTCAAAATAATAATTAGCTTCTAAATGCAACCGTATTTAAGATATTAAAAAAAAAGTTTAATATATTTTATATTTTTATTATAAACGTGCCGTTTTCATATGTTATCCGCGTTATATTACCATGTTAGCAACTAGAATAAATATTACTAGAAATAATATTTGTCTGAATACACCTTGCTGATTCTACCATCTACTGATAGTACAAAAAGGATCAAAAAAAAATTTCAGTGTTTATTTTTTCAGGTTGAAAAATCAATTTTCTACAACTCACGCATCATTTTGGAGCAACCCTAGTTTCGGGAGATACGATTTTTCAAACATAGTACCTATTAAAATAAATACGCCCTTTTTTAAAGTGATTCTTGAGCCTAAATGGTGCCAAATTCTGTGGAAGGTGCATATTTCTTCTTATCCAACACGTAGGTAACGTTTAGAAGACATACTTCAAGTTTTATCATTTACCTTTTTCACGTGGAACTGCTAAAAATTGAAAATTGCGAAAATATGTTTGGTCCCGCCTTCAGAAAAACGTGAATACCTCAGCGAGATTTGAAGATACGTCCATACTTTCTTCGGCAAAGTTGTTCGTCATAAAATTTCCCATCTATACAGTATACGTACGTTACTCTGAGATACTGTTCGATACCCTGTTTTGACGTTTATTTAAATGAAATTTCGAAAATTTTAAATTTTTGCCGAATTCAATAAATTTTTGTAACCAAATATGACTCCAGACATGCCACCATAACTTTTTTATGAATGTATCAGATCCCAATGATTGTGAAAAAAATAGTTAAGTACCTTTTTTCACCTACTTTAACGTTTCTAAAAATATTTTTCTGAATTTACTCCTGCAAAATGTCATTTTTTCATAAAACTCAAATGTGCGACCCCTAAATCGCGGCAACCAATGTTGACGTCATATAAAAGTTTTGTTGTGACACCCTAAGCTATCATTTGAGGGGTGAGCCCCCGGGTTTTCTGACATAGTGCTATTTTGGGACACTCTAATGCGTATTCATACAGAGTATTATAACCGAACACTACAGCTGTAGCACATTCTTCCAACACAGATATCAAGTTCGCCGAGGTTTAATCGTCTCGCAGCAAAGAATTAGCGATCTGCGATCGATGGACAACGAACTTGTGTCATTTTTTTTGGCACACTTCCCTAACACAAACATCAAATTGGACTAGGTTTAATTGCGTTCGTAAGAAATCTGTTGGCACGAGGGGGCTTTGTTACTCTCTCTGGCGTACTTCCCAAGCAAGGACATCAAAATGGTCTAGGTTGAACCGCGGTGTTAAGAAATCTTGTTGAAATGAGGAAACTGTCACTTGTTTTGGCTTACTTCCCAAGCACAGATATCAAATTGGTATAGGTTTAGATCATCGTAAAGAATCTTCCAACCAATCACGTAGCGAGAATTCTGGTAAGACATAGGTTCATTATTTTCAATTTTTCAATAGTTCAACATCAAGAATCCATACTTTTCTTCATTTGGGTCAATTCTTAGAAGATTTTCCGATCGATTGGTGTAACAATATTGAAAATCGATCGGAAAACCGCTGAGCTATTAGCGCTCAAAACCTTTCATTTTTCGTGACGCTCGCATTTTTCGATTTTTTGGAATGACACCCTATCTCAAAACTTGCCGTAAGACGTAGTCCTACGTCAAAAAAAAAGATGAAATAAAACTGACGCTCATTCGGGGGCAAAGCAAAGCAGCAAAAAACTGCAAAAGCAAAAAAACTCGTCCTTTGCGGTAGAAGGTAACATACGACTAAGAGAGAGAGCAAATCAATTGGTCTGCTGCGCTATGCCTGTAAAACAGTGAGAATTGAGACTATTTTCAGAGCACAGCGGATGCCTGACTTGCGGATAGGCTATGTCAGATTTTTTCCGGTGGATGTGTGCTGTCGAAGACGATGCACAGTCAGCTGGTGTTCGTGGGGATTGGAGAACGGCACCCCGGGACCGATGGTACTGGAGGAACATAATTCGTTCGGTGCAGGATCGGTAACGGACCGTTGCCACTAAAGTAAAGTAAAGTAAGTAAGTATGTTTCATCATTTGTACATAGCGTTGAAAAAAGAGTACAAGTTGACGCTATATACGTGGACTTCTCAAAGGCCTTCGATCGTGTACCGCATAGACTCGTGGTAGAAAAATTGAAACGGTACGGGTTTCCGGATTGGTTTACAATATGGATTTTCTTGTACCCGTGTAAGCGCAGCGCGTCGGTGAGAATTGGGGGCACCATGTCATAGCCATTCGATATCTGCTCTGGCGTTCCGCAGGGCAGTCACCTCGACCCGTTGCTTTTCGTATTCTTAGAAATAAAAATAACCTCTAGATTAATGCAAAATTGAAATTGAAATGCTATTCCATGGAAGTTAAAAATATTTGAAGAACATTAACTTGACTAATCTCAATGATTAATTGGTCAAAAGTGGAACTAAACTGGTGGAACATTCAAGCAATTGAAGCAATTGGAAAAAAATACACCAATTTGAATTAAAATAATTTTAGAAACACTCTCAGTGTTGGTTGTTGCTGTCCCTGGTGAAATCTGCGATTTTTCAATTTATTTAGAAGAACAAACTACTTGATTTGTGTAACGTTTAAATGGCAGATAGAAGCATAATTACAAAATACGAAATATTTTCATGCTTTATATTTTTTAGAACTAGGATGAAACATGTAAACAGGGGTAATGATCGAAAAACGTAACATTGAACATACAATTTTTCAACTCTGAAATAGTTCTAAAGCTCTCCGTTCCTGATAAATAGCTAATTTGATTCAACAAATGCAGAACGTGTAAGCTTCAGAAAAAAGCTCATAGCTTCGGTTCCATATCGAACCCGTAATTTCCGCTTCTCCCAGAATACAGAAACCAACTTCTAGATCAAAACTCATATGCTATCATGAAGATGAACACCGTGTAGAGCCAACCAGTTTTTCCCCCCGATTTCCATAATGATGCATCGAAGTCAATAATGATGATATGGCAACCGAGTGAATGAACGAACGCGACCGTATGAATTTAATCTCGCTGAAGTCGGTCGCTGAAGCTCTGCCTGCCCCGCTGAAAGACCCAACCAAAGATGGGATCGAACTTGGCATACTGGCTGGCTTGCTGCTCGCTTGCCTTAACACAAACCAATGCGTATGCACAAACACAAAACCATCTTCGCTCATCGCTGTAGGTGCGTTCCGGATAGTAACCGGTTCGTTACGTTGAAGTTCGCCGCGTATGGCTTTGGTGACAACACTGGCATGCATACTTCCAATTGCAAATGCTCCGTACGATTCTGGATGATGGGATTATTGAATCTAATTTAAGTATTTCCAAACATGTCAGAACATAGTCAATATAGTACGATCAATGTCAAAACGTTGCTACTTAATTGGTTTGAACTTGCATTATAAGACTTGCCGTGAGTCACCTAATGATTGTGCTCCAACATTGGTGTGTGCGGTAGAAAGATATGAAATAACCGGTTACCGGTCGGGGCAAAGAACGAATGCCTGACCGGCGATGAAGGTTGCAAGTATGTTGTGGAGTGCACACCGTCACTTTTGCACCGGCATTTTCCCTCCAATCAAAACGACGATACCGGTTTCAGTTAGTTTATGCTTGCAAAGTAGTGATGCCTAGACAATAGTGGGACAACTAGCTAGGAAACGTGTCGAACGTGGATGAACCTTCATTCCGGAAGTACGCTTCTCACTCGACACAAAATAAACATATCCGCCCAATTGAAATGGACTTTCTACATAGATTTATTGCAATCAGACATGTACTGCACAATGCAACCACAAAATGAGACTTTTACTTTCACCCATCAATTCCGAAATGAGTGGAACACTTCGGCCCGATAAATAGAAACATCGGAGTGGAGTAAAATGTTTCAGTTCAGCACGAATGTGCTTGTGAAACGAGATCTATTTACACTTGGCGGTTTTATTATGGTTGAATTTAGCATAACTAAACATAGGTTTGAACAAAACTAGAAACAGTTACCGATGCGTGTCGTCGTTGGTCTCAAACTGTGCGAACTGGCTAATGCCACCACCGCCAACCACCCAGGAATGGAACGGAACAATGCACAATCGAATTCTCACAGGTGCACACAGACTTGAACTTGGTGTGTTTGGCAAAGCTACACCACGGGAAGTTCTCCACGGATATCGGTATGGCCCGTGTGATTGCAGTTGCCTAGTTTTTTGTCTGTTTCCCCGGCTCTATCCGATTAGTGCGGTGGAATCGTTGAAACCAGGGCATACTTTCACCCGGTATGCACCGGGCTGGCTTGGTAGTCGGTGGTTATCGGACAGAGAGAAGATATTCGATCTCCTCAGTGAATTATTAGTTGCAAAAATTAGAAAACAAACTAATTCAATTGTCTTGTTTTGCAGCGGAAAATTGCGTGCTTATGTCACGAAGTGTGATTAGTTGTGATGATCAAGGAATGAATCTCCAGTAGTTTGGATTAGATTGATGGTGTTCTACTTCACATAAGGTCACATTAGGATATTTTAAGCTCTATTTCGTTTGTGTATAAAGCAACCGAATTGAAAGTAAGCTGTATCTGAGAAAAACATTCGGATAAACTAGCGACCTTCTTGAAAAATTGCAATTCACATGCAAACCTTGATCGTCAGCAGTCATATTTTCGAAAGATCGTAGCGATCGTGCATGGTTATTATGCATGGTTGGCAAATTAGCATACCGGTTGCATATTGCACAAAATATGAGCCGTCTTTTCATTTTTGTACTGACTGCCTGCTCCATTCGAGAAAGTGATATCTTTTCTAGGATTGCTTTTTACGTACTTTTAATGTTTACTACAAACAACTGAACGGCAGTATGATTGTATTCGGTGATCGCTATAAAGCTTGCATTCGTCGGATACGTCTTTAGAAGACATCAATCACAAAGGGACGAATAGTGCACTGCATATTTGCTCTTCGTGGTGTTGCAATTTTCAACTGAACTATCATTATTTCTTGAAACTTTCAGGTAATAAAGTACAGCGTGCTTCTACTTCATTGCTTTATTGGATGTCCTGTCTATAACTGAATGCCTGCACCTTGCCATTGACATCACTCTTAAGGTATTGGGAAATAGTAGGACCAACTTTTGTTGATACTTTCACCGACTGTTTCATCAAAGCCAGTTTGTTTCCCATCACTTTAGAAGGTTTTTTACGTCCCCTAGCTTCTCAATCGGGCAAGTTTCGCCGCGTTCGATGTGTTGACGTCTTTTGGAACAAAAACGCCATTGTAATCTCTGTACCATTAATATTTTTTGAAGTTGAAAATTTATTCAGAAAAGTTGTAGATCATAACTAGTTCTTCAATCGTCCCATATATAACTTTTTCAAATTCTGCATGACTGTGACGGTACTGTCAACTGAATGTGAATTGAGTCAAAGTGATTGTGCCATCCCTGGTCGTGATCTACGGTTGGCTCATCTTACCGCACCCACAGTTGGCCTGTTAAATCAAGAACTTTTTGGCGAATTGGTCCTCCTTTTTCTTTCTTACCTACCCCAGCAGCTGCTTTGTATCCGTCTTGATGTAAGTCTCGTCGTCCATCACAGCGCATCTCGGTTTCGTTAGTCAGCTTCCTGACAAGTGTTTTAACCGCCGCGTTTTGCTTGTCGTTCCGGCTCGGAGCCTTCCAGAGCTTCAAAACGTGGAGACCTACACGTTTCATAGTTTATTGGACAAATCAGATGGAAAAATCCGCCTCGTTCGCCCCATCACGAATCTTAAGTTTCGGTTGATGGTTTAACAGACCGAACACCTTCTTGGCCTTTACCAGCTCAGCTGTCTTCGGTTTTACGCCGCTGTTTGACAGTCGTTGGGTCATCTGTACGAGAGGGAATACTCCACGAAGAGACAATAAAAAAATAAGATAAAGAGATGACGAATACGAGAAAATGCAGTAAACAGACTACAAAAAGACGGCGAAAACGTACCGAAAAGGCAACGGTTATATGCTGAATAAACAATGATAAAGGTAACGAAAAGACAACAACAGAGCAACGAAAAGACAACAAATAAACGACAAACAGACGGCGAACAGGTCATGAAAGGACAACGAAAAGACGACGGACACGACGAAGGGGTAAACACATGTAGACGAAAAGACTAAAGATGACAAAAATACGGTGAAAAGGTACCAAAAAAACTCCAATAAAGCTTAAAAAAATGCCCAAAAACAATGCAAAACGACGAAAAGAATATGAATAGATGTAGAGGCATTGAAGAGACCCATGTCATCCATGGATGGATGACAACCCATGTCGCTATGGTTAATAAGGGGGGTTGTGCAGACTTCTTTTGTCTAGCGCCTCTGTGGTTCAAAGGTATACGGGTACCAGTGAGCGACACGCCCTGGCAGGTGTTGTGGGTTCAAATCCGGTTATCTCTGATTACAGCTTGGTTCGACCCATGCACCTTCCAGCATTGGACAAAAGATAGGAGTCACAACGACAACTTGTTAAGCATAGCTACCTATTACCACCCCCCCCCCCCTTCCTTTCCACCCTTCCCCTTCATTCCCGAAAAAAATCCTTCTTCATTACTTTCCCTTACCGTCCCTTCATTAATTGTAGAATCATCGTTTCAAAAAAAAAATATTGAAGAGACACTAAATAGACAGTAGGGGTCAATCCCGGTGCAGTAGGTAGCATTCATGCCTCTCACGCCGAGGAACCGGGTACCAATTTCAAACCCGGCAGAAGTCGCGAATGACCTAAGCTGTTAAAGTGACTATAATAATAAAAAAAAGACAATAAAACATCGACCAAAAATGGTGTAAAAGGTTACAAATGAGTACGTCATTAAACCAAAAACTTCAAAGACGATAGAAATTAACAACAAACCTCTGAAAGTGCTTTTAGTGACTGCTTTTAAATCAGTATGTAGTTGACGAAGTTAACTTGCTTAAGCAGCATAATTACAATGAATGTTTAAGGGAAAAATAAATACATTATCTGGATTATCATTTACAACACTGATTCCGATTCGTAAATTTTCTCGAAAATAGTTGATAGCACCATTTATTGTGATGAATTAATTTACAGTATAATTGAGACTATGTACAGAATGGAAACTTTTTCGGCTTCGCAGTCGCAGTAAATAAGCAGAAAAACGGTGTTTTTCTCTTCTACCAACGTTTCGAATAATATGTATTCTTTATCAAGGCTCGAGAATGGACCATTTCTTTGTCAAGTGGTTCATCATTGCACGGTCACTATATAATCGCATGTACATATTAGCAATATAATTTTCAAACACACTTCAAAACTAAAACTTCGAACTCGTAGCACTTTTTGAAAAAAAGTATGTACAGAATTACAAGCAACTACTTGATGCAAGACAGCAAATGTATCGCTCAAAAAACTATTTTCAGATAAGACATAAGATAAGAGTCGCTGATTTTTCCCCGCATTGAGAATTGCTGCGTTATGTCACATGCACAAATATCCCTTCAGCCTTGTTTTCGTGCAAGACATCAGTTTAGAACAAATTCTTGGACTATACGGATGCAATCTTGCAAAACGAGTGGATGGTCGCTCACTTTTCTGTAACACTTCATATTTGGGAGATCAAATTGGACTAGTTTCAAGAATTAATCAATAAAATCGGTTGAATAAAAGGGGTGGTTAACAAAATTGTTTACTGTCAGGAC
Source organism: Sabethes cyaneus (assembly GCF_943734655.1). Classification (NCBI taxonomy): domain Eukaryota; kingdom Metazoa; phylum Arthropoda; class Insecta; order Diptera; family Culicidae; genus Sabethes; species Sabethes cyaneus. The sequence continues at coordinate 202,796,591 of NC_071355.1, forward strand.
GTTAAATTGGACTAAGTTCAATATTTAAGCGATCAAATCAGATCAAGGGGAAGCATGTTTTTACTCTTTAACGAAACTGTTTACTCTCAGGACATCCACTTGAACTAGTCTTATTAGAAAAGAATAATTTGTGATATGTTGTAGGGAAGGCATTCCACCTATTTCTAAAATCTTTCGTCACGGTCTTGGAAAGCAAAAGCGTGCTTACATGTGAATGGCTGATTGTTTAATTTTGACTGGGCTTGAATTATTAATTTTTGTAAATATTGTTTTTATCCTTAAATGTTGTAAGAGTGATACGTGTTTGTGTCTTGTCCATCAATTTTCGTATTGAATTAATGCTTATTCCAATAGTAATTTGCTAAATAGGATCTTTTTTCCCATGCGAATCAATGCGTAAAAAATTTTCCGATCGGTCGATGCAAAAATATTGAAAATCAACCAGGCGGAGATTTTTTGGAATGACACCCTACCTAGCCAAAACTTGCCGTAAGACGTAGATCATCCTAGTTGGCTAGGTTTCTTTGTAGGCAGCCTCACTCGTACCAAAGAATATAAAAACATTAAGTAAAATCGCTGATAACCGAGTAGTGAGCACTACTCACTGATTCGATTATCTGCAACCTTGGTGACGGATGGCCGGCCGCCGTTCGTTCATTGCAGCGGAATGTCTAGACACTGATTAGCTTTAAATTTCTATACGGCGAGCAAGTTACATTGTTTATCATCCATCAAAATAAGATGCTGGAAATCGTCCCATCCTTTTCATCGCACAGAACCGAGAGTCAAACAAATATTAACATCAAATCACCAGAATGAGATAATGATCTCCATTCAACACAAGATCATCATCATTGCCGTTTATTGTGTGGCTTTGCGTTTAGCACACTTACCGTGAAAAGGGTAGAGGAAAGCAGCAGCAACAGCAGCACCAGCGGAAGCCAGCAGCACTTAAGATTGCACCCCGACTGCGAGCGGACAACGCAACGTCGACAATTCAATACCACTGCAGAGTCCACACCAATCACATATGATAACAACCACTTTCGTAGCTTAGTTTACGGGTTTCTCCACAGTCCACACATCCGAAATGATTCCACTTTACCCAATTTTCTTCTGTGCCACCAATTAGCTGACTGTTGACGACCTCGAAAACGCTGCTATTTCCATTACCGTGCAAATGGAGCGCTATATTTATTTTTCAAATATTGGTCTGATGAGAAAACTAAATAGAAATTATCCCATGGAGCGCAGACACGATGGTTTTACGATTTGCTGATTATCATTATCATTTATGTTTTACTGCACTTCCCGAAAACAACTCTCTCTTCGGGAGCGCCTTCCTTTTGTACACGTACGCACTACTCAACTTCTACTTGTATTTCCACTTGAAGTGGTATTTCCGGATTATTATTTTTTTTCCACAATGCCTAACTAGCTCATCACTCCAATCACTACCCTTCAAACACTTTCCATTGCTTTCTTTATTAATCTATTGATATAAACCCAGTCGGAACACCAAACAGTGAAACCTACGCAAATCAAACCTTTCTCGCGTTCTATGTGTACCTACTTGCAAAACAATATTCTTCGACAGGCTCTCACATACACACAGCACACTCCTCCGTTGTCTATAGATGGATGACACGGTGTCAATAAAACACAAAAGACGAATGCAAAGACATCAGCATGTTGCCGCAATGTTTTTTCGGCCGCTGCAGGGCACAGTTTCACTTATTACTATCGACCAGTTTTGCGTTAATTCATCTTTTCAATTGCCGACATTATCTGCTCAATCCATTTGCGAAACGTGCTGCGACGATACGGAAAAATCTAATTGGAACAAATTCCAACAGGGCAGTTTTACACACGATACCTAGCAGAGCAGCACCGTTCGTACCGAACCGTTCACCTTCACGTCCACTACTTTTATGAAGGTATCAGCACCGTTGCTGCGGTGTTGATGCTCAATAATGCTTATACAGCGTTCACACCACAGCAACAGCACAGCAAGTATCGAAAAAGCTCCAACTAACGGTAGTGTGCGTGAAACATAGCATGGAAGCTGTACCTGTACGTCATCAGTTCGTACGGAAATGTCAAAACAAAACCTAGAGAGATGTTTGAATGTGGCGAATGCCAAAACGTTTGAAGTTTTACAATGAATTTTTATTCACTACAATAACAAAAAATAATTGTTCAGATTAGCAATTTGTTGTCTGTAGGAAAAAAATTAAATGCTTGTGTTTTGTTTATTTATTCTACACTCGGTTGGGTGAAGTTATGAAAGAAAATAAATGCGAAGAATAAGCATAATGAGTCTATAAGTCAAGGGGTGTGACATATACTGACGATATTCCATGCTGAAAAAAAAAAACATTCAAAACCGCTTGCGTATAAAACTGCGCCTTCCTCACGCGAACCACAATGTGTGTTTGCTGGACAATAGAACATTATTACAAATAGGAAAGCCACCAGGTAAATCAGTTTCCTACAATATGCCTACTGGACAATCTAAAAAAGTGCTAGAGAATGATTCTCAACAGATTGTAAAAATTCTTAGACGGTGCGAGCGCACAGTTACAAAGTTACAGTTTTGATTCAGGTCGAGAATAAAGCAACGTGGATGCAATCCACACTCCACATGGTCAATGAAAGAGCGGAAAAAGCGATGAAGCTGAAGAGACGCGGTAATCGTTATTGTGCTGTAGTACCGATAGACGTCTAAAACGCTTATAACCAGCGCCAGCTGAGAACCGATGGCTCGCGCGCTACACAAAATGATGGTTCCAGAATACCTCTTCAAAATTCAATTGAAAAGCTACTTTCAGGGCCAGCTGTTGGAAAAAAACTAGATTACAGCAGGCATTCTCCAGGGTACTATCCTGGGCCTAACCTTGTGGAACCCAATGTATGTAAAATGAAAGCTACCCAAGTCGACGGAGACTGTCGGCTTTGCAGACGACTTCGTACTGGTTGTGAAAGGCGTACCATTCGAGGAGATCGAAATGTTTCTGCAAATCGCACACCAGAAAACCGCGATGTTACTTGGCAATTGTAAAGCGATGCAGCGAATACTCATTAGAGTCGGAGTGTGCAGAACAGCCTCGAAACGCGAAGTAAAGAACCTCGGAGTCATGATCGACGACAGACTTTCAATAGCCACGTCAACTACATCTGCGAGAAGGCTGCGAAGTCGATCATTGCATTATCCAGGATCATGCCTAACAATTCTGCCCTAACCAGCGGGAAGTGAGGATTGTTAACAAGCGTATCTTTATCGATTCTCCGGGATGGCGGCCCAACTTGGATAGAAGCACTGAAAACGGACATACACGATTTCAACGCTTGAACTGTGGAATGGGAGAGCAGCTATGCTAATGTCAGAGAGTAAAGACTATTGTAAGACCTGGTTAAGCTGGATGTTGTGCCGTTAAACGAAGGCACCGTCGACACTTTCCGCAGAATTATCACAGACGTCCCAGTCGATTGGAAGGACGCATAGTAATCACTAGGTTTACATATACTGATCTCTAGGTGATCAGGCATGGCACTGGTCTGCAGACGCCTGTGACAATAAGAAAAATTAGAACCTACGAGCGGAAGTGGAAGACGGTAGCCTTTGACAGTGGTATGACCCTGAATGCAAATGGGCTGACGGATGCGCTGATCAGGGCATGCGATGCAATCATGCCGAGCAAACTGGATCCTAGAAACAATTGGTGCTCAGCTTACTGATTGAACGAAAAACTTAGCACCGCAGAGACGCGCAACCTTGTGGTTCGTTTAAAATTTGACAAAGTTTTATATGGGACATTTGCAGAATTAGTTATTATCTACAATTTTGCTGAAAAAGATTTTGCTGTATCTTTTGTAGTTACGGCGCTACAATGCTAGTAACTCGTTTGTGACTAAATAAACGTTCACTTAGTCACTAAAGAAGTACTAGCATTGTAGCATCGTAAATACAAAATATACAGCAATACATTATTCAGAAAAGTTGTAGATAATAACTAGCTCTTCAATCGTCCCATAACTTTTTCAAATTCTACATGACTGAGACGGTACTGTCAAATGAATGTGAATTGAGTCAAAATACGGCTGGTATGGTTATCCTCTGTTGCTGTTGCCCATATGCTGATGGGTTAGACTTCGTTTTAGACTTGTTTATCTTCAGCCCAATCTTCTCTGCTTCGCATTTTAGTCCGGCGTTCTGATCTTCCACCGCCACAAATTTTCTGCCGACAGCATCCACGTCGTCAGCAAAGTAGATAAATTGACTGGATATATTCAAAATCACACCCCGCAATTCGATCGCCGCTCATCTCATAACATCGATCGATGGAAGATGACTCGGGAAAGCACTTTGTAGGCGGCATTCAGGATAGTGATTGCTCAGCAGTTCTCACAACCAGCTTATCGCCTTTCTTGTAGATAGGGCTTACGGCCTCTCTTTCCACCGCTCCGGTAGTCGTTCCGTATCCCAAATCTTGACAATCAATTGATGCAAACAGTTGACCAACTTGTCCAGATCCATTTTAATAAGTTTCGCTCCAATGCCATCCTTTCCCGATGCTTTGTTGTTCTTCAGCCGCTGGATGGCATCTTTGACGTCCTTTATCGACGAGAGTGATGTCCATTATTTTCGTTGCTTGCTGCACCAATGAAGTCACTTCCTCCACTATCACGGTCTTCCGCCTGCACGCCATTCAGGGTGTCCATCGTAGCGCTGCTTCCACCTTTCGATCACCGCACGGTCGTTAGTCAAGATACCGTCATCTTTATCTTTGCACAATTCGGCCCGCCGCACAAAATCTTTGCAAAATTCATTGATTCTTTGATAGAACTTCCGTGTGTCGTGAAAACGGTACGGGCTGCTCGAGTTCTTCGCATTCCTTTTCCTCCTGATGGCGCTTCTTCTCCGATTTGCTGTCTCCGTTTCTGTTTGTATCGCTCCACATTCTGACGGGTGGTTCTACGCAGCATTTGTACCCGCGCTGCGTTCTTCTCATCCAATATCTGCTGCTTGCTGGCTTCGAGGCATGACGCTGGCTTAATAAGCCAGTCATCGTAAGTTCGAATCTCGGCTGGGAGATGCTGCTAGAGACAATAGAATCGTAGCAACTGGCCCCCCAGCCAACACCAACTCGTATATCAATGTACGAAAATTATCGTAAATATCTCTTCACAAACTCGTATTCGTAAATAAAGCCTTATAAAGTGCGCACAAGTTGATATTCTATCGTTTAGAATGCTAGTAGCTGACAAACATACGATTTTCAGCACAAAGTCGTATAGCTGTATGAAGCTTGTTGCGCTTAATCGGATCTTATCGTATTGAAATACCTATATAAGTGTATCGCTCAAGATTATTCCTCAGTGCGTATATCGCCTCCAAAATGGTACGGATAAGCGGCTTTTGCGCGGCGAATACGATTTTGTTGGATACATATCAGTACGTAACTCTTATTTGAAATCTAATTATACATACGAAAATGCTGACTGGGCCTGCAATTGTCCTGTACAGCTGGCTGCGAAGTCTGTCGCATAAAAAAACAGAAAGTCAAGTTTCGATAATAGAATGTAGCACCTGGGCTTTGCTTTGCTTTACTCCTCATCAAACTATTCGTTATGTCGACTCGGTCGGTGCCACAAGATCTAGAACGTTCTCCGCTACACTGTTAATAGTTGTTTTCACGACATTCCATCACGCCTCAAGAGGGGCTTCATCCAGCTCACCCTCTTCCGGCAGCACAGTTTCAAAAGATAACGTACTATTGTTCCTTTCCCGTATATCTTCTGCAGCGCTACGATGTCGAACTTGCGGCTCTTCACTGCTTCAGAAAGCCCGTGGGTACTTTCGAGGAAATTTAGAGACCAATAGTTCTATATTCTTAATTTCCAATCGTTAGTTCTTTTTCGTCGTCGGGTCGTTTGCCAATTGTTCCGACTAGATTTATTATTACTTAAGCCGTCCGTTGTTTTGGTTTTTTAGTGAGTCAGGCTTGCAAGGCCCACAACCAACACCACAGTATTGCCGGAGGATCAACGTAGCTCGAAAGAGCCCTTCTTCCCTGTCAGCATACGACCTTGGATTCCACCGGGGTTGGTCACCCGATCTTCACCGAGGTTGCTCGTATCCCGGCTGGTAGTTCGAGGAGGTAGGGATACGAGTTGTTGGGTGAGCGGCTGTGGACCACTGTAGGGTCTATATTTTGTCCAAAGTGCAAGGTACCGATGGTACGCATTACCCAGTCGTTTACCAGTCATCCAGGTGCTAGTACTGTTGTCGAAAGTAAGAAAACCGGCTGGATATTCGGAAGGTATCGTATAGGCCGATAAATCATTGAGGGAATCTTTCTGAATAAGCTCGCGAGGTACATGGAAGCGTATTGCTTTAAAAAAATTGTAGCAGCTATGGCAAAACAGTCAAGTAACTACGCTCGATTTGTTCGTACTGCTAGCTCCACCCTGGCGCCAAGAAGTTACGCATCGTGAGGCACCTTCGTGTTCGCCAGATATAGCCGATTCTGCATTTACAGCTTCCTCTCGTTCCTGGAGAAAGGCGACTGCGTCGAACGGAATCCCACTTGTCGAACGGAATCCCACATGACTTGTCCGGCGAAGCGCGACGTCGCGATCATAATGGATGACAAGACTTACTCGACGCTGGATGGGAACAACTGGTAGGGGACCGGGTACTTTACGTCCCCCACCAACGAGGTACGCGATAACGTTAAATTTAGCTTCCCAGAATCCCGAAGAAGTCATTCTATGTTTGAGCGAGAAGGGAATGTCCAAGCCGTTGTGCATTACTTCGTAGCTTGCAGTGAACGGGAAGATATAAAGTACGGAGTGCGTGTTGGAAGTTACCGTCTATAACAAGACGTATCACGCGAAGAAAGATGTATTCTTTTGGCTGGACCTAGCCTCAGCCTATTATGCTAAGAGGTCACTGGCGGAGATGGACCGACTGAAAATAAAAGTTTTACCGTTGGACCATAGCCCTCCCAACGTTCTCTAGCTGCGATCTATCCGAACAAGTTGATGCATTGTACATTGTACATTGATGCTAAAAGTAATAGTTACAGTGTTCTTTGCATCACAGTTAGTTTTCTACGGTGGGAATAGCACTTGTAGACATCTAGAAACCCAGGTGAAAAGTAAGAAAAAGTCAATTATTCATAAAAAGCAGAATAACCACTGATCATTTTGAAAATATGAACGTACGACTCATATCTAAGGACAAGATTGTTCACTGGGAAAACAAAAACACACTTCTTGACATTTCTCATCTTTCATTGTTCTATTTTGGTGTGTGCTTTGTATGCAACAATTGAATAAATTCCATTGCTATAAACCAACTTCTTCTGAATAGAGCGTGTACATACCTTACCTAGCGTTACGGATGTCTCTCACTTGGTGTTCAATATTTCCATTCTTTCCGTTTCAAATCTTACGTTGTTTGTTTTCTTTTCTTTTTGTCTGGGATAGTCTATATTCTTAGGCATTATTCAAATAGGACTAATTTAAGCTGTCTAGTTTAAACTGCCGAGAAACGTTGAAGTGAACATCAAAAATATCGATATATCTAGATTTCTGAACTCTCGTAACTGCTTTCTCTGCTTAAATTAGGCACTATCCGAACTGATGGGAATAACAACTAAATTGCTATTCTTTTATAAAATATCACGTACCCTTATTTCAAGCTTTTGAAAGTATAATGTGAATTATGTGATATTATGTGCACAATCTGCGGTTGTGAGTTTGGGAAAGTTTTTCTTCTTACGCGTGACGACAGGACGTGAAGTTTTCCTAACAATAATTCGCAATCGCAGATTTATTTGTTCAGAATAAAAAGCAGCGCGTCTAACTAATGAATGTTGTATGCTCTAGACAAAATACCGCATGTTGCAGAGCTACTGTTTGCTTTGAGGTCTAATGTATCGAAAGCCATAGTTTTTTTTGTTTGTTTTGTGGACGTATCTGTTTTGGTTTCTATCGAACTGTGACGAGTAAATGGTATACTTAAATATATGCTTGAACGTGTAGCGGTAATTACACCATCCGGTTTATTGATTCTACTGATGTAAAAGTATTTTTTTCAATTATTTCCTCATCCTCATGTGTTCTATAAATAATAACGAAAGCATATCCGATTATAATGAAAATAGTAAATCATCGAGAAATAATACTTCCATCAAGATGTTTGAAGTAATCTGAATAAGCTCTATTCAAGTTAAAATACTGTAAGCCATTGTAATTATAATAGTTTTCTAAATAAGTTGATGATTCTAGTGTTTTTAAGGTAAATAAATATTAAAAGGAACTTGATAAAATAGCGCATCGCAGAAATGGTAGCAAAAATCTATGAATAATAACCGCATTTTCAACTGAAAATGCGCCTCGTACAATATGATTGCAAGTGATTTAGCCACGTAGTGATTTTTCCCGTTGTTTAATTGCATTTGATATAATAGTTAATAACATTAAAATCTTAGCTAATATAACAACATTTGTTTTTTCATGTTCACCATTTTTCTTCACTTGTACGCTCGTGCCTTGTCAATGTTGGACTTCTCCGTGTCGGAAAACCCGAGGATGCTCTCGATTGCGTTGAGGTGTCCCTGCGAGTTCTCCTTATCCGTTAGGAAGTAGTAGATTGCACTCTTAAGGAACTGCAGTGTAACTTCCGGATCGACCTTATTCTTTGTTTGTTGTGCATCAACCAATCGCTTGTACATGGTCTGAAAAGGATGTGAACACAGTAGTTATAAGGTTATTAAAAATGAAGAAAGTTGCTTAAGGTTGCGAAGCGATAGCAGTGCGGAAAGTAAATTGGTTTAACGGTGCAAGAAAAGGGTAGAGAAAACAAGGGTGAAAAGTTAAAAAAAAGGGGAAAAGAAGGTTAAATAAAAGAATATTTGCCATGCCAGAACACTGCATATTACTAGAACGAAACAAACACGTTGCGTTTGTTCGAAGCGGACGATAAAGTTTGATTTGATAAATTAATCACATGCATCTATTTATACAGAATAAAAGTAGACATTAGATGAATCATGCTAAACTCGCGGTAAAAACCAATGCTGAGTAATTAAAATGAAATCTATAAGTAATGGTAATCAAATAAACAAAAAACAAGAAAGTCTAACGAGACCGCTGTTTCAATTCGGCTACAAACCTTCCGGGCACCCAAAAGCCAGAGCGAGATGGCTTCTTTCGCGCTCAGTAAAACCTGTGAAGTTCCGCTTTCTGGCTGATAGCTTGTATCCTGTAGGGAGAATTAATGGGAATCGAGGAAAAGGATGCAAAAGTTAGAATAAAATCATCGGTGGAGTTAGAGTGTACGTGTGTGTGTCTGATTGTGTGAAGCTAATGCCGAAGCTGATTCCTTACGGTAGATACCGCGGTCGGCCGATTACAAGACTGAGAGGAAATTGGAAATGCAGCAGAGGAAGGCTGTGCTTGAAGTAAGGTTTGTGAAAGTGTTGTCAACAAATCAATGTTAGATATGTGTAACCTTATTTTATTTACTTTACTCCAAAAATATTTAATGTATATAAAAGTTGAAATTGATTGACCGTTTTTCTATTTTTTAATCTGCCCTTTTCCAATAATCAAACTTTGCAACTTAATTCGAAGTTTAAAAATTCTTTAACCAATATGTTAGTACTTCAATGCCAAAACTAAAACTGTCCCCCACATAAGTAAGCATAAGGTTATTAGCAAAGCTATATTCTATATAGATTCTACGTGTTCAATTGTAAAAACACAGAGGTCTGCAGCACAAAAACTGCAAAGGATTTTTGAATAATTCTTATAAATTTTTGTCTACTGAGTTAAAAATAATAATTAGAAGAAATTCACCATGTTAAGTTATCTTGCAAAATTAATTTGTTACTGAGAGGGAAAGCCTCATCGACTTTTTCTGTGTGTGGACTTATTACCATGAACTATTTATTTGATCTATTATGATATCGTCCAGGTGTTTACTGCATTCTGAACTGTAGGTATTTCTTTTTGCAATATGCGCTGCCGCTATAGCTGTTGTTAACGAGAGGTGGATTCCTTCTTTGGCCAGTATAAGTATAACTATAAAAGTGATCTTTTCTGTGCTGTCATGGGAAAAGATAAAATATAACATGAAGGAACGATAATTTAAGGGCCTGCAAATCAGTGGAAACGAAGAATGAAGCTGCGAAATATGGGCTCGGCATTGATTCTACTAAAACGAAGAATATAATGGCTGACAGGGAGACGCTTTAAGACGCTGTTTTTCCCTACGGTTCTGTTCGATCACGAAGCTTGAATGCTAAAGGACCGACGAGCTCTTGACGTCGTTTCATGTAAGATCCTGCGATCAAGTCTTAGCGCGTAAACTAGAGGCATAGAAGCAGCAACCATGCATTGCACTAGGTGTAACTATAAAGTCTACCATTCCAGTGGACTGACCATGTAGTGAGAGAGGCCGGATGAATGATCAGCGACAACAATAGTCAACAGGAAATACGAAGGAGACCGACGACCTCAAGGCGAACTCCGTTTGAGTGCGCTATCGACGAGGCTACTAGATGCAGCTAGTAACGTCAGGGAGTCAATGTTGTCGTTGTTTAAAATTGTTGTCACTAGTGTTGTCCGCTGGATTTTGCGGCGTCATTCCTGAGTGTCTTAGCAATCAAATGGATAGACAACGATATCACAGAACAGAAGTGGAAGTAGAAATCCAAACACGTATTTGCTACTTTCTACAGATACTAGCGGTACCTGGCGGTAGCGAGTCACTTTTTTCCACGAAAACACACGAACACATACGAATGCACACGAAAGCATGTGAAAGTTGCTATGTGATTGGCAGCGAGCGTTCTGCTTATATTGCTGTTATTCACTTCTATTCGAAAACCTTCCCAAAGAAAAATAAAAATAAAAAAGGCTCTGTAACCAGTTTTGATCGTCCACTTCTGTTCTGTGACGATATTTTCAGTATTTGACCGAAATTAATCACTAAGGACCGTATGGATGAATCTTTTTAGATGCGTTCAATTTAACTCAGGTAAGCTGATTCGATTCGAAGGAATATTTTGCGCCAGGAGCTTAAAGTTATAACACTCGGGCACCAACATTCGGCCATATTGCGAAACATAAAAAGCAAAGCAAAGCCTAGGTGCTACATTCCGTTTTCGAAACTTCACCTTCTGTTTTTATACGACAGACTTCGCAGCCAGCTGTTGGAGTACAGGACAATTGCAGGGTCAGTTACCACGATCCTGTTGACTCTAACAGCCTCTCCCAGCCGAGATTCGGACATACGACGGCTGGCTTATTAGGTCAGCATCATACCTCGAGGCCAACTGGGAGGCTATTGCGAAATATTTATTTTAAAATGAGTGGTTTTTGCGTGGCCCATGGAATAAAACACAAGAGTCGCATCTGTTTGTCTCTTAGTTTTACGGCGATAATCGACGGCAGTGCGCACATTAAGAAACATATTGAGATCGTCAGAGTGGAGAACTATGCATCCGAAGAGTAACTTGAAGAGCAAAGGCCTTATATTACTTCCTTGCGGAACGCCATCCAAAAATTTGAATCAAGCCACTACCAGCAACATTTTGCCGAAATCTCAACAGCCGAACGTTCGTTTAAAATGTCGATGGTGTATATTGACGTTTACGGATCTTGGCAACATAAAAAATTTTACCGAACGGTCGGCTGTTGAGATTTCGGCAAAATTTTGCCGAGCTCGGTGCTTTTATTTAAGTGTGTAGCCGTCGGATCCGGCATGTTTTGGCAGCAGTTTGTTTTGAAATGTTTCCTCTTTCAGTGATGAAAAGCTTGTCACGATTCATTTTGTTTCAAAGGTTTTATACTTGATGGAAGATGCGAACCGAAAGTTAATTTTGCACACCCACTTCGAAAATCCGACGTATCGCATACTATCGATCGACAGAATCATTGCAAGCATTCTACAGTAATACCTCGATAAAAGGCAATCTCTAACTTCGATGCAATGTAACTTGATATTGTAATCCTTGGTTAAAAATCGGTTACAAATCTTATATGATATTTGCTATGCCAATTTAGTATGGTTATTTTAATCTACTCGAATTTCCTTAATCCTAAAATTATAAGTCCACCACTAAGCACTCCAAGTACACAGACGGAGGGATCTTTTTTCCATGTGTAGAGTCATCACTGCGTCCAGTATAGTTGATCTACTGTGATATCGCCCGGGTGTTTCCTGTATCCCTGTATGACCTGCACTGCATTTCTTTTTGCTTTGGGGCGAACCAACCACTGGTTGAAAGCCCCAATAAAAAAGTTTATAAATAAAATTCCTTTTTGCTATAATCGCTATTGAGTGAGCGATATGCTTATTAAATTTTATGCGTGCTTGTATGTATTGGGGTTTACCCTTCCTTCAACGATTGATCTACTTTACCCACTTATCCCTCGCTGCCAGTACTATCCCATATTATAACCGTCCCTGGCGAGCACTCATTCGTTCCTCTGACCAGTACACTTAACTATAGGAGGGACTTTTGCACTGGTCAAGAGGCTTCAGTGGGTAAATATAGAATTCAGCATGAAGGAAGGGTAAATAAGGGGCCTGAGAATAAACCCATACTAAAGTCACTTGGCATCGAATGGCATGATTCTACTAAGATTCGAACCCACGACCACTCGCTTGTCAAAGCAGACTCGGTAACCTTGCGGCTACGGGCCCCCCGGACGGAGGGATCACTCGCAAGAATGGGAAAGTTTTCTCTGATTCTCATCGACGATTGCTAACAACCAGTTTCGGATAAGCTATCAATTGTGTGACTGATAACACTTCAAGTGTTCGGACAGAAGGGTCAGTCATGCGGGATGGCTTCACCGAGACGGCACGTAGTCGATTGTACGGGTGATGGCACTCCAAGTCTTCGGACGGAGAGATCACTCAGACAGGAAAGTTTTGCCTACTACCGCCACCATGACTCGCAGTTGTATGGCTGATAATACTCCAAGTCCACGGACGGAGGGGTCACTCCTGCACCAATATGCTCATACGACGAAAAACATGGCCAAGGTTTTCAATATCACAGGGTGAAAACTAAGAGGATTATTGCCAATGCCAGATATCAATTTCACTTAGATTTAAACGTCTCGCCGTAAAGAATTCGCTGCTTGTTGGGACAAGAAACTTTAGTCATTTTTTCTGGCACACTTCCCTAAAACAGACATCACATTGGACTAGGTTTGATCGCGTTCGTAAGAAATTTGTTGGCACGAGGGGGCTTTGTTACTTCCCAAATAAGGACACTAAAATGGTCTAGATTTAATCGCGGTGTTAAGAAATCTTGTTGAGATGAGGAGACTTTGACGTTAGTTGTGGTTTACTTCCCAAGCACAGATATCAATTTGGTATAGGTTTAGAAAGACGCCTGAAAGACGTAGTCCTACTTCAAAACAAAAGGTAAAGATTTGTAGTAATGCTGGTGTAGGCGTAAATAGCTGCGGGGCTAGTATGGTGATGTATCTAATGCTCTCGTAGGTCCTTGAGGCCTTTTGTGTTTTAGTTCCAGTTTTTGGACCGTTTCTTCGACAGTCACCAGAAGTGAATAAAACTACGATCAACAAGCCATAATCATTGGTCAAGGCACACGAGCCTATGTCAACGTAGAAGCCCTTACAATCGGTGGCCAGAAACGTCATGACGATTTGGGTCCTAAATAGTATGGGTAGCTTCCCGGACAAAAGCTCTATAAAAGCACTGGTCGAGATGATGCCCATAGCAAGTTCAAAGTTTTGCCGTCAAATTCGTCAAAAAGCTTATGATCAGACAAGGTATTTGTAACTGCAGATAAAAAAATCATGTTTTTGGGACAAATAATTCTATGGATTTCCAAATGTACAAGCTGGAGTGATGGTTGGTAAACGGCTGGATAATGCATTAAATAAAGCCCATAGTGGTTCTTTTAGCATCTTATCCAGCAACTCCTATCTCTACCTCCTCGTGGTACCAACCGGGATATGAGCATCCTTAGCGGAGATCGGGTAAACAGCCTCGGTGGAAACTAACGTCGTATGCTGATAGGGAAGTGGGAATCATCGTCCTCGTGTCAGTGTGGGACGCTAAACAGTACTGTCACGAAGATCATTTGGCGATATAAGGGTTGGTGCAGGCCTTACAAAGCCATCTGTAAAAGATCGCCCGCCACGGAAGAATCTGGAACGATTCAAGTTAGCTGCAGTCGCTACTGAGTATGTGCAATGCCTTGAGGCAGCGCTACCGGGTGAGGGACAGCTGAACGAAGCCCCACTCGAGGTATGCTGGTATTGTGTTAAAGCAACCATCAACAGCGCAGTGGAAGATGTGTTTGGGTTCGTTGAAAGGAGTCGACGTAATCACTGGTTTGACCAGGAATACCAGAGGATGTTGGACGTGAAGAATGCTGTGGGGGCGTCGATGCTGCAGCAGAAGACGCGTCAAAACTTGGAACGATATAGACAGAAACGAAAACAGCAAATTCAGTTTTTTTCTGGATAAGAAGCGCCACCTGGAAGAAATGAAGTGTCTGAAAGTGGAACAGCTGTATCGTTCTCAGATAATCCTTGGCAGTCTATCGCCTATCGGCAATAGCAATGACAATGACGTCGAGTAACAATTGCAGCAGATATATTCTAGCTAGAAGTCGTGCTTACTACGGACACTATAAGACCCTATTCACCCCCGTATCAAAAGTATCATGTATAAAACGCTATTAAGACCGGTAGTCCTCTACGGGCATGAAACGTGGACAATGCTGGATGGGGACTTGAAAGCCGAATGTCGTTTGAATGTCGTGTACTTAGGACCATCTTTGGCGGTATATGTGAGAATGCTCTATGGAGGAGAAGGATGAACCACGAGTTGACGCAGCTTTTCGGCGAACGCAGTATCCAGAAAGTTGCTAAACTCAAAGGGTACAATGGGCGGGACATTTTGTGAGAATGTCGGACAACGACCTAGCTAAAATGGTGTTCGCTTCGCATTTGGTAGGTATTTTACCAAAAATAATAGACTAAAACACTATATGCATAAATAAATACTACTGAATGTGAATAATCATAGTTTAGTTTCGGCAAAGATACGTTATTTCATCAACGCAGGAAACAGTAGAAAAAAGTTACCAACGGGCGTAGGAGATACTCTTGCAAAGGCTTACATTTTGCAGGTGCAGATATTTGCCAAAATGCCAGATTGTCCTTCTCATTGGTGAGATGTTTTTCGAAAATATCTGTCTATCGTTTCAAAAACTGTTTACCTTTAAAACATACGCCTAATATTATTTCTTATTTATCCGTTTAAACAACTTTGAAAGTGTTAGAGCATCAACCATGATTGTTTACACTCGCTTGAGTGCATTTGAAAGAGTAACACAAACTTTGGGTCAAAAACTGGCAAACTAAAACTCTTAAATGATGTGTAATCACCTGCGTTCGCCTGCAAAATGTTTTCGTTATATATTGCACAATGGTCATGAAAGAAAGATGAGAGCCCACATCGTACCCGATGTGAAATGAACCGTTTCACATAAAGCAGGTTTAAGGCTGCAACGCTAGGGTGAAGTGAACTATCTCTAATCCATCGAGACGTATCTAGTTGGTGATTTTTTCCTAGTGCACTCATTTTCAAAGCTGAACTATATCGAATTGTACGAAATGCATCGTTTACCTTATGTGGAGCAAACAAAATGTGTTATCGTTACTTGGTGCTAGTTCATTAGTACACGTACACAAGCAAAACTGGCGAGACGTTTAGATTGAACGTGTCAAGAGCAGTGAGTCGGAAAAAAACCAAGACAGAAGCAGTCGGTTTGGCAAGAAGAGTTGGAAAAATTAAATATTTTGCTATAACTTAATGGTGATTGCCTTATTTTTATACATTAATTTCATAGACAGCCAGTATGTTGTTCTGGAATCTCATCTTGCAGGCCGAATGCTGAAAACTTTGACAACGATCACAGTATCACAGTATCGACTTACCCGTATGTTCTCCAATTCTTCCTGGGTCACCTGGAGCTGTTGCATTAGTTCTGGTACCGACACCCGGCTAGGGGACTGACGTGCCATTTCGACGGCACGATCAGCCGGCTGGGCTTTCTCACCACCCTGCCCTTTGGTGTACATGTGGAGATAAATCTTGTTTGCTTTGTCCTCATGGGCCTGAAGCTGTGCATGGAGCTCCTCAAGCTGTTTTTCCAACTCACGAATGCGCTCCTTAGCCTGAAATGGTGCATGCAGTGAGAATTTAATTACGAACCTCTCTCCGTTGGAATGGTACTCACCTGCTCATAGTCAGGAACCAGATCACAGTATCTGCTATTGGATTCGGCTAACTTTTGCAACAGTGCTTCGATGCGGTCATTGTTGGACATCCGAATATCCTGTTCCTCTGCCTGATGCTCTTTGACCAGTTCTTCGATGCGCGTCTCGTACATTTCGATTAGCCGTTGTTTCTCGGCATTCATGTCCTCGTCGCTTCCGCAAGCACGATCCTGCGTGTGCACATATGAATCTTTCGAATGAATTGACGAAGTTGTAATATCCTCGAAATGGCCGGAATCGGCAAACGAGCTTTGCATTTCAGACGTAGACAATTTATCGATGAACTGAACCTGGTGAATGCCATGATTGTGGAGCTGATGTCGAGGACTGGCCTTGACCCCATCGTCGGGTTGATCTACAATCGGCGAAATACCTTGTGAGCTAGGTGTATTCGCATCGTTCGTAGTATTTTCTCGCACAGTCACGGCATCGCTAGAGTTCGACCGTTCCTCCGGGGAGCTCAGGGATGCCTTGAATAGTCTCAATTCAACAACCTCTTTGGTAAGTCTTAATATTTCACTATCCCGCTGTTCCAAGTCCATGCGGGCATGGGTGAGCAGTTCCTTTAGTCGCCTAATCTGACGCTGAGCCCGCTGGGTCGGGGTAAGATAGTCCTCCCCCGTTTGGCCAGCATGGCTCGAGCAGTGCACTACGTATTTCATCTTACGTCCACTGAACGTGGTTCCATTGCGTGCGACATACGGATGATCGCACGACATTCCGCTCGCGATCGAGCTGCTGTAGCTGTGCAGTGAGTCCAAATCGTCGTCCAGATAGCTGGTGCCGGGTGATTCCGGCGACACCGGTGGCGTCTTCGGGCTTAGGCTGCTCTTGCGTAGACCCGGGTTGTGTCCCACTATCCCGGGGGCCGATTCGCTGGGCGTGTGCGGCCGGCGAGGCGATCTCTGGGCGCTGTTAGTACAACTGACACTGTGACCGGAGTTGATCAGATTCAGAGACTGGAAGAAGACAAAGAAAGAAGAGAATGAGTTCGATGATAATAATAAACATGTGTAATATTTTGTCGAACTATTTTATTCACTATGTATATTTTGTAGATAACCAGTTTATTACAGAATGGCGATAGAAGATTTATGTAGAGGCTCAGAATTATCAAGATCCATTATTATCAAGATCCCCAGACATCGCTCGAGCATTCACTTATGTTGAAATCGACTATTTTGGACTGATCTGTGCTAGAATCTGCAAACCGAAAACTTAGAGAAACCTCGATCAAAGAAATCAAACTCTCGCATGAATCTTCACTAACGTGGAGACCACTTTGGAAATTCTTTAGCGCTGCTGCGTCCCACATGGGTGGCGTATGGAAGCGACTCGTTTGGTCGGTCAAGGTGGCGACTGAAGTAGTTCTGGAGGTAACCCTCGAACCGAATGACGAGACCTTGGAGACTGTCATTTTTAAAGCAGGGGTCAGATGTAGACTGGTCACCTTCATACCACTTGAGCAATGACGCCAAATCATTTTTTATGGGCCATAAAAAACTAAATTCAAATTTGGGACGAAATTACTCAGTGGTGCGTATCGGTTATGTATGTTGGTTTTGAAAAGCATTTGCGGAAAGCAGATATGCAGATGGAAACGGTGAATGATTTGAACTTAATTTGCCATTCATTTCGATGACGATGATTTTCTGCATAAAAGTCGAGCAACCACAGCTCGGTTGTGTGAAAGGACAAAACGATCAGACAATAAACTGGAGGGCGCGGGCTTGCTAAACTGAAACTCATTCGAAAACACAAAAGAACGACTTGCATAAAAAGTATACATAACAAAACCGTAAACAATAAGGAAGCATGAATCACCTAAGATGGTCAATCAATTGTGCTCGGAGGCAAATAGAAGGAATGATGTTATTTGTTGAATTACTATTTGAGTATAATGAAGATAAAGCTATAGTCCAAAGTAGCATAAATAAACATCATATTGCGTAATTAAATAATACAAACAATGCACAAGTTTATTATTGCTAATGCTAACTAACTCTGTTAACTGCTATCGACACTTAATGGTGTGCCCATATTCAATTGTGTAGTCTATTGCGGGTTAATTATTTTACTGAATTCAACAATCAGTGCTAGGCTAGAATTTTTGTTCTGTTTTGCTATGCAGTATAATACTTTTATTTTTGCTACGTTATATATCGGTGCATTAAAACAAAAACCAATTTTATTTAGGGTCTGGTGCTGCTTTGTCGTAATAATTGCCTATTCCCGTTCTATCCAATAGAAATTATTACAAATATCGATGTTTTCTATGACACACAATGTAAAATTGGCTATTCCCTAATATTCTAGTTTGGTGGCTATCATGTGCAATCAATAAAAGTGAGCTGTGACCTAATTAAATGTTTTTTTTTCATCATTAAAGAATTTTTAGCAGCCAGATTTCCCACCTTCCTTCGTGTGACGAAGTAAAAATGCCAACAAGTCGTTTCAATTCCCGTCATTCATAAAATGAAAGTAACGCACGCAACGCATTGCCGTTCGGGATTGAGGAAAATCTTGCATAACCAGTAGAGATTTTTGCAAAATGACGTTTACCGTATCGTCCTACACAAATACATTCGCGCTCATTTCGTAAACATTGTTGTGATTTTTGGTTCGGACGAAGGAAAAGTTTGATGCACGGACTTAAAATCGATACGACGAATTTAAAACCAGAGTAAGCGGTGTAATTTCTTTAAGATGCCAATAATAATAGCTTTTTAGTGAAAATTAAAGTACACGGAACGGACGGTATAAGTGTGTTTGAGCCAAATCAGGACAAGAACTTTTGGATTATTTCTTGAATTGGTATTATTTTTCTGCTTATCTTTTTCGTTTCCCTACTATCAAAGTTGTTATAAAGAAGTTTTGACAACTGATATACAACAAATTTCAGTCGAAAATAAGTTTCTGTAACCAAAAGTACTATAAGTGTGCTGCTTGGGTTCATTTTTGTACAGAGATAATAAGGTAGCCCCTGGCTCTGATCATGGGAGTCCGGCTGTAGTCGCGCGTGCTTTGACATAAATCGCATTTTTTCAAAGGAATTTAGAGAGTGATGTGTAAATACACATGTAGTCACGAATAAGGAACCATTTTTGTTTATTGATAATCAAATATCGTGATTTCCGATGCAAATAGTACTAAATTCTAATGTTTTAGGTCGAGTAATACAACACAGCTCACCAAGAAGAATGCGTTAGTTTCTGTAGGGGAAATGTGTATAATGTGCCCCCCCTAAGAATAAATGGATATATCTCCGTTATACTTCCCCAAATTAACGTTACAACTACGTGTATATGTTGATATTTAAGCTGACAACCAATTGCAATTGGTTATTTCATTTAGTATTGTGGAATAAACATGCTAGGAATTATTTAAGAAAAGCACCTAAATGTTGTGTTGCTCATCTGCGCGGGGTAAAATGCCCCACCTGCGGTATAATATGCCCAATGCGGTAATTTGAGTATTTCTACCAGTGACAGACCAACTCTATTTTGTAGAAAGTAAAACTATTTCCTTTGTTTTGCAAAATATCGTTATTTTATGTAAAATAACCCTAGTTTCGGCCTTCTGGTGCACTTTTTCTTTTCTGCATGGGGCACATTATACTGCAGCTGTGGCGTTTTGTACCGGGTAGTCGAATAACCTAGAATTTGGACGTTGGTAATAAATTATTCCCACCACGGTTGCTCTACAATACTAATTGAATTAAATAATGGCAATTGGCTTCAACTTAGATCTGTTTACCTATGTTTATAGCCACATTTGCAAGGGGGGCAAATTGCACCACTGCAAGTGGGACATATTGGCCTGCTTTTACTTATTTGAAAAAATATTAAATGCTAAAGCAAATCAAGCGTTTCATACCGTTATTTTTGGCAGGGATGTCTTTTTGAAGTTCACTTTAGGCAATCGAATCGCAACAACCGGTTATTTACAGATTTTGACAAGAAAATAGCTTATGGAAATGGCTCCAAAAGTTACATCGGAAGCTGCTCAAAAACAAATTTATTTTTGTTTTGTTTTTACAGCATGTGACAACTGTCATATTTGCATAGTAGGCTAGTTCCATCAAATACTATGGTTTCTGGGTGGTTTTGCATTTTGATTTCGCTTGTTTAGCGAAAAACGAAGGGGGGCACATTAGCCAGGGGGGGCACGTTATACACAATTCCCCTATGTGTGAGTGCAGTTACATGAAGCGCTGTTTCACACTATCTGTGTTTAATTCTTATTGGAATATCCGAATATTCGAGTTAGTCGATACTAAGAGACTTCGCGGGAGGTTTAATGAAACCGCACGTAGCTTTCGACAGATTAAAAAGCAAGCCTAGGTGCTACGTTCCGTTATCGAAACTTGACCTTCTATTTTCATCCGACAGACTTCGCAGACAGCTGTTAGAGTGCAGGACATTTGCAGGGTTGTCTGTATTTGTTGTATTGATTTTAACAGCCTCTCCCAGCCGAGATTCGAACATACGACGACTGATCTATTAGGCCTGCATCATACCTCGAGACCAACTGGGAGGTTTTCGACAGATTATATCAACCGTTAAGATCCATCCAATCTTTTTCTAGCTCCCCTTTCTACTAACAACAATTCCTTTCCCGAAATGCTTGTGAAAATGTAAAGGATTACCAAATGTTCAGTAGCAACAAGTATTGGACTAACATTACTTCCCATCCCACCAGGACTCGCATTCGGTCGTGGCCGATAAGGCTGTATAACCAGGAATAGCGTGCTGTCCCAAGTATGCTTTTACCAGTCATCATTTTGAAATTTGCATCGGTTTACATGTTTATAAAGAACAACTGATGCAAGTTTCGTCAAAATATTCCACCACGTTGCGGAGAAGTACAGAATGGAACTTGAACGACTTAAAAAAATCTTCCACAAACACCTGGAAAATCCAGAGTGGTCTGGATCAAAGTTGGCGAAAGTGGTAAAAATGCCGATATCATCAGTGTGTATTGCACACTGTGTAATGCTCTGAAAGAATATAAGGAGAACCTAGGTGTGGGAAACCGGCAAAAACTATTAAGAAAGCCTGAACTAGGGACCGAGAGCTGAGAGGAAAGACATTGAGATGCTTTAAGTCCAACACTGGTATCTCCATCTGGGATATGGCGAGAAGGTGCGATGCGAACTATCAAACTACGCGGAATATCTTCCTCGATCGCTCGAGAAGGGTCTTACAGTGCCAGTAAACATCTGAATCGGTACTTGAAGTAGAATTTGGTAGCCAAGAAGTGTGAAAATGGATTTTAAACAACTGTCCTGTCAAAAATTTTACATTGCAACTGGGCGTGGTGATGTGCCAGGCAAGTAGGGTAAAGAACCGGTTTTAAGCAGTCTAAGCGGGTCACTGATTGTTTTACCTTATTACAAGCGATGGGTTGACTAAGTTGGGGATATCAGTATACCAATCTTCTTGCTACCTTTAGTTCTTCAAGCTGTTACCATTGGAAGACACCATTGTTGAGCTAAACTTTTGATTTTTCGCTTTAAAAGTTAGAGCGATGGAACTAATTTTGATCAGACCGAACATATTTTCACCCTCAAGGTGATTTTTTAAGCAATCCTGAAATCTGAATTTTTATACGCTCCCATAAAAAATCCCTCGAACTTTTCCCCCTATTCAGCGTTCCTATCCGCGACCTACTAATCGGCATCTGCTTTAATAGTTATTTTTGGTCGGTAGATGCGTAAAATACCATCTCTCTAAATTGTTTTTCGGCGCGTAGACTGACCGCACCGTTCGGCAAACGATATTCGTCGTCTCTTTAATTCTCTAGTGTTCTTATGGGAAACTGCGAGTTTGACGTCTCAGTCGCTGTTCATAAGGATGGTGGGAGAACAAAAGACGCAAACATAGCAGTGCACACGGTCCGACTCAGAATAGTGTTGTCTAAGCAAATAACATTGAAACACATCGTTGCTTCATTAAATCACTGAGGAAATCTTCGAAAACTATTGAAAATGCGGTCTTTCTGTTGTTTTTAATAAAGAAAAATTAATTATGAACATACATTTATCTTGGAAGTATTGAACCACGTTTTCACCATTGGAGGTTTCAGTTAAATTCAAACTTAAATTCTTATTTCCAGAACCGAAATAGTGTCTTGGCAACACGATAGTTAATCAGTTATGCTGCAGCTGCTGCCATTGGTGAACAGGTTTCGTCAATTCAGAATTTATTTTCAGTTTTGTTATAAAATAATAAAACTTTCGGCCTTAGCCTTAGATAATAGAAAAAAAGATAGTGAATAATATGGTATGTGACAATTGAGTGCTTGACTTTTAGAGTGGTTGTAATCAGTGCTGAAAAATGTGATGGATTCGTTAGTAGCGAGGTGGCGATTGCCTTCAGCAGCTGAAAAATGTACGTTTTTGGACAACAATTTTTAATTCATCATATTTCTTGTCGGAAACACAGTAAATTGTGTTTGTGTAAATTTAAACTATGGATGAGTGATTTGTGAAGATGTTCTAATCAAAAGATTTTGAAAATTTGAATATAAAAATGCATTTTCGGCTCATTTATTTTCAACTGATTAAAATAGATGACACTGCTTAACTCGTTCCTTACCCTGTAAGTTCGTATTTGCTGATAAATTCACAAAGAAGACCGCGATCTGGCAAGGAATATGTAGTTCTAGATTGAATACTGAGCTTTTCATCACTTCCCCAATAATGGCATCAAGTTTACACATGGAAGAATGCTTTAAGAAACGAATTTTACCATTCATTCGTAAACATAAGGGTAACGTTATACCACAGACAAACAGACGAGACACTCGCTTTATTTCCATCGTCCAATAAAAAACCACTTATTTTTCAAAAAAGCATGTTTCGCAACATGGCCGCATAGTGGTGCGCGAGTGTCCCTTCAAGTTTTCAGTATAAAACCATACAAATGTAAAAATCCTACAGTATAAAACTCTGCAAATGCAAGCTACTCCGCAACATGCATAACAGAGGGTGCTTCTGTGCAAGTAAAATGTATAGGACGATGGTTTTTAAAGGATTTTCTTCTATGTGTCTTGTCAGTTCGTCAGTGGTTATTCGCTGGCTTTTTAGCTAGCTGTCACTACTTTAAAGTGGTGCAAGAGTGGTATGCAGCTAATGATGTCGATTTCATGCCAAAAGAGATGACTGCAATCTGCAATCCAGTCATTTATGGGGTGCCAGGCTTTAGCTTTGTTGAATCTATATTTTGAGCGCTGTGTCAAGACAAGAGCCGGTTGAATGTTCTAATTATTTTCTATTCGCCATTAAATGTTGAGCTAACTGAGCGTCAAATATTTTGTCTGGAAATTTATAAATAGAATTAGTCCAAAATTTATTTCAATTATACACAGTTTTCGTCACGACTGAGTGATCTCAACCACGCATAATGAAAAGACTAATACAACTCAAGTATCTATGTGTTACCAAGCCTTCGCAGGCTTAGCATTCCAATGCCAAAAGCGATACTGTTAGAACAATAGTTAAAATAAAGGTTATGTTTTATGCATCGTTCGTTACTATGAAGAAAAAAATGAATACGAAGCTCTATTTAATAAATTATTGTAACATCAAATAGGTAACGATAAAAGATTGATATTGAAAAATAAATCGAAACTAGTTTCTACGCTTGAAAACCTACCCTCATATTTTTGTTTGTCATTCATCGTCGCCAGCCCTGTTTAAAATAAAAATAATCACTCACTATTTCCTTCTAATTCACTCAGTTAGCAAACTTCCTTAGGATTCGGAAGTTATTCGAGTTACTGGGAAAAGATTGTTGTGATTCAGTCACTTTACACTTGTGTAATTTCACGTCACTACAGTCTTGCTCTCACTTTGCTTGATGGTCTAACTGTCAATCGATACAAATTACGCGTAAACTTTTCTGCAAAAAGTAAACCTAATTTTTCCCGATGCCAAGTTTAACTAACACACACACCGAAAAAGTCACTTGATTGGTGGTACCACTTGCTGCTACCCCTCTATTTTCTGCAACCACTTGAATATGTCCTTATCGATTTCACTCGGTTGTTCAACAGTGCATTTCCGTTCAATTCGAATTGAGCACACACTAATTCAAATAATTTGAAAATTATACGTGGTCCCAACACTTTAACACCCCTCAGGGATCAACCCCGAGGCCACGGTGGTTGTCTTCGGTAGCACATGCTGCTGCAAAGCTGCAACCGTTGGCACTGGCACCGTAGGATCCTGCACTACCATCTAGCCTAGCCGTCCGACCTGAGGACGCGAGGGCGATCGATGAGGTTCGTGTGCGGTCACGCTTCATGAAACTTAAAGTTCTCAGCGAAATCACGCAAAAATTTACTTTTAGTTGCGCCCGAAAGCAACGGTGCGAACAGATAATAATCAAGGAGGTCGCGTAATCGACGTCTTTGGCAAACTCGACTAGCCAATATTGGTGGTACGAATTCGCCAATTCGTCCGGACACGACCGTCGTCGGCGACGTCAGTATTACTGCAGGTGCAGTGCAATAATGATGCCTAGCAGGGGGTGCCAGCTTCTTCTAGGTATCACAATCAAAACTAAAGAGAAGCCTCCGGCGGCGAAGGAATGTTGCAATGAGTGGGTGTTAGTACCACTGGTGGATCAGCGAGCGAGAGTTAGAGATTCGGTCTTGTACATCTTCTTAGTTGCGCTCGATTAGCTGTGGTGTTGCGTTGGGACGGGCAAATCGACACCGATTAGAGTAAAAGTCTGGCAATAACTTATTGGTAACTTTTAAGACTAGTATTGATCGAATCTCAAGAACAAAAATTTTTGGGACAATTAAAATTTTGATTTATTTGAAGAAAAAACGATGTGAACATCCCTAGTAGCCGGCAAAAAAACTATTTCATAGTCCTGCATTTGTTTATGGTAGTAAATAAATATGTACTAAATCTGCAGTACGTTTTGCTTCTATGGAAACCGAACAAGCAATAAAAATAGCCTGCCGAGTAAGGTTTTTTTTGCTGAATAACACGAGTTGTAGAAAAAACACAACAACATCAAAGCCACTAGGTACATGAGATGTGCTTACTGAGTCTTCACAATAACCCCCCACAGAAGAGCAACATAAAAAATGGATTTGTGATAGGGAAATCACAGCTAGTCGTTTAGATTTTCAACATAGTAGCATAGCGCAGAGCATAGCAATAATGCTATCGAAGATCTGCATGGATGCAAAATGGAAAAGCATAGTGCACAACCGAAAATGACAAGTGTTTGAAATAGCTGCATACATAAGTAGTTCAGAAATGGGGTAGATTAGTGGAAAATGAAAGCACGCGAACGGTGTTTACCTGTGTACGAAAGGTGTTTTCACTTGATTGATGAATGAATGCAACTAGAGCTAGTGAAGGTGACGAGGGAATGCTTTAGTGCATCTAAGCCGTGTTGTATTACGGTGATTGTTGTTGTTCGCCATTATAGATGGGTGAAACTACGCAACTGTAACCACTAAGATAATATGAACTTTATTTCCATCGTTCGGTCGATTGGTTTACAAATGCTTTTTAAATATGATATGAATGCTGGTTGAATGGTTTGTTTTTTTAACCTTTAAATAATTGGATCAATCTCTCTCATTCTCTAACATGCTTGTTCATATTGTCCGAGCTTGCGATGTCTATAACGTTTGCATTCACTTGTTTGGTTATAATAATATATTTTTTGTTTGCTTTATAAGTATTTTTAAAATGTTGTAAAACATGTCTGCAGCGGATAACATGGAATGCCTGTTACATTTTACGAGAGATTTGAAAACAAAGGGTAATTTAATTCGATATACTTAAACAGTGGAACAGGTTCGTCGAGGAATCTAAACAAATGACGAAAATAATAAAAAAATAGTTTTGTGTAAAGATTTGTTCATTACACCATTCAGTCTAAGGTATCGTGAAAAAGTTCAGCCACACAGTCATCACGCGATGAACAAAAGCCTGGTTTTTATAGCTTTGTAATAGTACAAGAAATGTTATGGCTGACGTTTGAGTTTATCGTCTTATCCATAGGTAAAGTACAGATGGATTTGCCCTAATTAGTGTATCCTTATGTAGACTAGAAACATGTAAATTCCATATTGTGAAGCTGACAACGTATCTGTTGCCACTAGGGCATCAGCATATATCTTCAAGTTGCATTCATGAGCTTTTCAAGAAAAATATTAAATTCAAGCTCAAAGGTTTTTATGAGCGCAAAAATATTAAAAAATTTCTGCATAAAGGTGCGTATACCAAATAGGCTCTATTTTTTATATTTTTCATGAAAAGCTCAGATTTTTTTATGACATTTAACAACATATAACCGTGTTTGCAATTATCGTGGAATCACCGATGTAGCGGCAATATTATTCGAAATAATTGCTTTGAAAAGCATACTTTCTGGCGTGTAAAACCATATCTCTTCATATTGACATGGTTTTATGTCTGGCCAATCGATTATTACAAATTTATTACCTTTCACGTTTACTTGTTTTACACAATTTGAATCGCGACCCCATTTTGATATGGCCTATATTGACCTTAAAGCAACCTTTGATACAATGGAGCATCGTGTTTTTTACAAAAACTGTGCCATCTTGGGATTCAATGGCTTATCGTATCTTAACCTATCGCATAACGTGACAAACTGAAAGTATATATCTGTTCGCCACTAAGTAACTTGAGTGGTGTACCCCAGAGGAGTAACTTGGGACCCCTGCTGTTCACTATATTTCCAATAATGTTGCTTGTTTGCTCGATTTGTGGTGAGGTGTATCGAAGACTGCTATCAGAAGACGTTAAGCTCCAAAGGGTCGAAGAAATAAGCGACTTAATCGTCAAAGTTTTATAATGAAAATAGCCAATGATTTCAACGACTGAATGGATTAAACGCTTTATGAATTGAAAAATTTAACCCACCTCGGCTGACAATGGAAAAAAATTGCAAAAGATGTTCGATTGCAACAAGTTTTCTTCAAATTCTACGTTTGCTAAGCTTTCTACAGAAACGCTTCGACGCCCTGCCGGGCGGTTTTGAGGCAATTCGCCGTAATCTTTGCCATGACCCATGAAAAGATGGATGTCGCCATATTCTTCAACTCTTTCGTGGGCTTAACGTTCGACTGTTTTTCTGTTTATAGCCACGAAATTGTTTCACTAGATCCTTTGTTTGAGGTTCACCCAAAAATTTTCTATCGGCCGAAACTGGGGGACATTGGGTAAAAGAGCAGTGTTCGGTACAACATTTATCTGCAGCCCTCAGTGATATCTTGTCATAATGGACTGAGGTAAGGCCCGGCCAAAAGACCACACCCTCCCTCACGTGATACTGTTTAATGAAGGCGGCGGAATTTCCTGACGACACTTCGTACTGTATATCGGTCTTTCTCTTCAGTTTCTGCCTTTGCGTCTATCTTTTTCTCTCTCTTACTTACTCTCTTGCACACAATTTTCACGAAAACGTGCATACTTTAACATCAGCAAAAAATAATACCAGTAAAGTTTTTTCATACTTTTAGGTATATATAAAACACGATATATAAAACACGATTCTATTGAAAATTTGAAACAAATGATACTCGTATTAATGTGCAACCAGTGCTTAAAAAATCATACGATTGGAGAGAACCTGAAGAAGCAGTGGAAGCACATCCACGATACGATCAGTACCAGAGCACGATAAGTATTGCATATTTTGTCTGCTGTGCCAATAGGCTAGTGAGTAACTAGAAGTGCCAACGAGTGACGGATAGTTACTACTGCCACCTTAGAACAAGGAGCGATATCAAGAGGTTAGAGCTGTCGAAAAGAGACTTCACCATTGAAACAAGCGTCAGCACTAGAAAAGCAATCTTGCGGTGTGCTTCTTTGGGCGTGATACGAGAAGTCTCTTTTAAACACAATCAAGAACCGAATCGTGCCAACTAACATGCCACGATGAGGAGAACCTGATTACCGAGGACTCGAAACACGCCCAGCCTTGGAGGTAGCACGTTTTACCATGGAACCGTCGATAGGGTCTGAAGAGACTACTGAGTGTGGTGCAAAGGCAGTAGATCATTCGAAGAAAGTACGGAGAGAGCGACTAGATGGCTTGAAAGTATTGTGGAATTCATCGGGTCATATTGCGAAAATTCAGTTTGCTGACTTTAAGGCAGCGTACGATTCAGTTAAGCGAAATGATTTGTGGCACATAAAAATTGAATATTGTTTTTCAAACTAGAAACTGGTTTGATAGATACGTGCTACCTTTGATAGTTTCACGTCAGGCGTTGGGTTAGATATCAGATACATTTGTGACGATGGATATAAAATTAAAGAAATTAGTAAATTCTTATTCTTCTTATTATTCTTATTAATATCATCACAGCCACAATAAAGGATTCCTGGAAATAATTTTAATTATTTCTAATCATAGAAATACATCAAATTATTTTCTTGTCAGTATTAACATTTGCAAAATATCAAAAAAATATCGCAAATGTTTAATCGGCCAGGCCAACTGTGAAATATTGCCGCAAAGACGATTATACGAATTGAATCTTGTGTGAATAAGTTATTCATACATAGATGCATTTCTAAATCAATAGGGGATGAAGAAACGGGGACGTCTCGTACCAACCGTCTCTGAGTAATTTTAACTTTGTTTTCGTTGGGAGTATCTATGCTAATAATGGTAAAGTGATACTCCGGACCCTCGGGGATGAACTTATGGCATTTACTCCAAAAGCCCGGCTGCTGTTGGCCAAGGTTATAGCGCCTTATTTCGCTCTCTAAAATAGATCAAATACACCAACCACCAAGCTACCAAAGACATGGCATATATCAATTAATTTGTTAAACAACAAAATGAAGCAATAATAAAGTAAATAAATTTACGTGCATGTAGTTGCATAAAACAACCTTAAAATAATGTAGTTATAAAACGATCTCACCAGTACTTCTGTTCCGTTAGAACGGCAGATTCAAGTCGAATGATTAACCTGGACCTAAAGTTCACCATGCTATTAGCTAAGTTTGATGGTCCCGTCTTTCGAATCGGCGTAGAAAGTGGTGCTGATAACTTGTTTGATGTTCAGGAACCACCGTTGGAAATATTTTGAAGTAAGGTTGAAACGGGTTGCGCTTGTGCGGTGATTTTTTTCGGAAGAATTTCAGCTAGGCGATCCACCCATTACCGTGATGAGACTGTGGGTTGCCAAATATCAGGAGAACGCTGCCAT
Source organism: Sabethes cyaneus (assembly GCF_943734655.1). Classification (NCBI taxonomy): domain Eukaryota; kingdom Metazoa; phylum Arthropoda; class Insecta; order Diptera; family Culicidae; genus Sabethes; species Sabethes cyaneus. Next base: position 202,826,168 of record NC_071355.1, read on the forward strand.
TCTAGGGGCTCCAAACCACCGGAATTTCATGAAACAGGTCTTGGTTATGGTATTTTTTAACAGTACCATTCGTAATATTTCGAAGACGTCTCCACTTGTGAGCATTTCAAATTAAAATTAAAACACTTGATCTCTCAATGGCTATCCGAAACAAAACACTTGAAAATAATAGTTTCCACTTCTAATTTACTTGAATTTTATCAAAAAAAAAAAAAGATATGGAAAATGTCGAAATTTTTTTACGTCCAAATTAAAGAAATTAGTAAATTCTACAAGAAACTGAACGAATCCCGCAAAGGCTGTGTTTCGTGAGCCGGAACATGTCGGGATCTTCGGGATCGGGAAAGACGGAGGAATCTTTTCGGATGAACGTGAGGTGATCGAAGTGTAAAAACAGTACGACAATGAGCACGTGACTGGTACGGAGACGGAATACCAAGACAGCAGGGGTAATGACTACATCAGTATGACGAATGATGTGCTAACTTCCACAATAGGTGAAGTGATCGAAACCATCAAACAGCTCCAGAACAACAAGGCAGTTGGCAAAGAAGGTATCGTAGCGGAGCTTATCAAGATGGACCCGACAGTTGGCAACCTGGCTGCATCGGCTGATAGTCAGGATCTGGGAAACAGAACAGGTACCGGAGTAGTCAAAGTAGGGGATAATATGGTGCGTTATCAAACCCGTTTGAAGCATGCAGGAGACTTAACAAGGAGATGGTATGTCGTGCCTCGTGTTTAACATCGCGCTTGAAGTTGTTATGAAACGATCTTTAATAAATCTGTCTCACTGATGACGCACAGTAATCAAAAACCAAGAAAACATGATTTCTTGAAGTAATATGTTCTAAAACTTGGTAGAATTGAGATTTAAGAAAAAAAAATTATTTCACTTGTAGGGGGATTGATAAAAAATAGAAGATCACCGAAAGATAGAAGTCTTAACCTTCCGTTACTCGCGCTGTTGTATTTTGTACAACACTTGTAGATTTTTGAATGCCATTTTGTTTTAAAGTAACAGATCGATGTCAAACCAATGCGTATTCTTCAATAAACTTATTATGAACAAAATGACATAATGATTAAATAGATCAATGCTTTAAATTGTTCTGAAAAATAGATCAGCATAAACCGAAATCGCAGAAATGATGCAAGCGCGGTACGAGGGGTACCGCAATTGGTCTCTACTGGAATTTTCTCTCGTTTCTTCATAAGGGAAAATGGTTTCTGTGTCCATTAAAATTATTCATCAGTTGATGAACATTCCGCAGGTGTGAAAAAGTTCACAATTTCGTGGCTTCAGGCCGCTAGTATATGGGTCAGTTTTCTGTCTGTGTTTTATCTACGAAATCTGTTTTTTGTAAGGACTTGTTTTCAGAAAATGTTGTAATAGACCAAAAACGCTAGGCTGATGAACGGAAGTTTCAAATTTTCTCACTATGTGTCATTACTGTACGGAAAACTTCTTGCCCAAGTGAATTAAAACGCCACATCAGCCCTACTTTCCAAGATGCCAACAGCATGTTTTATGTGAAAAACATCTAAGAAAACATGATAGCTTCTAGAAAAAAATCTAGTCAATAGAATGCTATCTCATTTAGGAACGATAAAATGATCTTTCCGAATGCAACAAGCTGTATACGGCCGCACTTGCAAAGAGTACAATTTGCAGTACATTTTAGCGCCGCCTGGTGACAAACTTATAAAATTCTATCCCCCAACCGAAAGGTCTTGACCTATTGATTAACTTTGCTGAACACAGTAACTTTCTATATAGCCAAGATTCCGAGATATTCCTAATTAAAGAGTGTTGTACAAAATACAACACGCGAGTATCCGTGTTACAAAAGTTGACGCGAGTAACGGAAGGTTTCAAGAAACTCCAAAGGCACCACAACACTAAAATCATGATTTCCTACTCAAAACTCTTATATTTAATTTATGCAGTACGCCTGAATGGTAGCAATATACTGCTCATTTTTTGCTGCTTCTAGTACAGATGAAACGAACTCAGCATTGCCAACCTGAAACTAACGATTCGAGCCAATTACTTGCATTCATGCTTGTGTTGTTCTCTACATTCATTTATTCTCGACAAGAGTAAATACAATCAAATGTGAATTATTCATTTATTTTGAACTGTCGACAGCGGAAACGAAATTACAATACAATACAATACGTAAACATTGCTCCGAAGTTTTAACTAATTTCCTCCAGCGAGGCTTTGGTTGATTTTAAAAAGCAGGTAGTTTAAAATACTAAACTTTGAAATTTAAAACATCAGTCAAGAGCAAGAAAATTGACTGACAGGTTAGTCGAGCAATCATTCAGCACTCCAATTCATGAATGAATTGCTTTGAAGGGTAGAAAAGTGAGAAAGACGAACACTGTCAGTTGTTCAGTAGTCATGTCCATGGGATAAAAGAATGCTACCAGGGGTAAAACAATACGCGCAAAATGCGTTTAATATTCACTTTCCCGTAGAGCTGTCAATTTTTCGAGCACTGCTTGGACGATCACGCTTTATTTTGGGTTGGTTGAACAATGTTGGAAGAACGTTCCAGGTGATTACTGAGCAGTATACTAAGCTGAAACATGAAGCGGTGAAGGATGGATTAGTGGCGAATACGTCTAAAACCAAGTACCTGTTAGCATGAGGAACCGAGCTCGTATAGCTAGTGTGGCAGTGGTAATCGAAGGGGACTAGTTCGCGCTGGTGGACGAATTTGTGTACTTCGGGTCGTTGGTGACGTCGGATAACAACTACAAAAGAAATACGCAAACGTATTCTTGTCGGAAGTCGTGCTTACTATGGACTCCGCAAGACCCTAACGTCTGGTAAACGTCACCCCCGTACCAAAGGTATCATCTACAAAACGCTAACAAGACTAGTAGTTCTCCAGGGGCACGAAACTCGACTGAGAGAGGCTGTTAGAGTCAATAGGATCGTAGCAACTGGCCCTGCAATTGTCCTGCACTCTAACAGCTGGCGAAGTCTGTCATATAAAAACAGAAGGACAAGTTTCGATAACGGAATGTAGCACCTAGGCTTTGCTTTGTGCCTTAAGTCCATCTCTGGCGGTATATGGGAGAGAAGTAAGAACCTTCGGCGTAGCTATTCGGCGAACCCAGCATCCAGAAAGTTGCTAAATCAGGAAGGGTAGAATGGCCGAGACATGTTGTGAGAATGCCGGACAGCAACCCCGCAAAAGTGGTGTTCGCCTCGAATCTGGTTGGTATCAGAAGCAGAGGTGCGCAACGTGCTTGATGGTGATACCAAGTGAAGCAAGACCTGGAATGTGTGGGACATTCGAGAAATTGGAGACGGATTGCCATGGACAGAATATGTTGGCGGAACATTGCTATGCAGGTGAAATCCTAAAGGACATCGGCCCAGGATAAGTAAGTTGTGACGTTATATGGGTTGAAGAAAGGTGACGGGCAGAGCCGGCAAACCCGTGCGGTCGCACAGAGTCTAGCGCTTCGCGGGGTACGTCGCGCTTAGTGATGACTAGACAACAATTTTAAAAAATTCTAGTGGATAAACCCTGACTATTCAGAAATATTTGTTTGATTTCTATTGATTCCTTTTCTCTTTTACTTAAATGCAGAGTATAGTATTTAAAAAAATCGATGGAATCAGGCCTCGCTGCTTTGGAATGGGTCAAATGAGCACTTAGCTCTTTTGAACCAATAAAATCTCTGGATGGTATTCCACCCATTTTTTACAACAAATGGACGATGTTGTAATGCCTGAGCTCATCAACCTTTTTCGAGCCAGTTACGCTTTGGGACATATCCCGGAGTAGTGGCGCAAAGTAGAGGTTGTGTTCATACCTAAGAGAGATAAAAAAGAGAAAAGTATGGATAAGGCTTTTAAACCAATAAGTCTGACTTCAACACTTCTTAAGTTGAAGGAGAAAATCACATACCAACAAATCTACGGAAACCCCATAGCACTGTGTAGTGACGTTAATTGAGAAATCACTCACATATCAGGAGACGGCACTTTGTGCTTTTCTTGATATTGAAGGAACTTTCAATTACACGCCCTTCGTTTCAATTATTGCGGCTCTTTTTTAAAACGGAATCCACCATTCAACAATGAACTAGATTCAAGCAATGCTTTTGAGCAGAGAAATCGCAGCATCATTGGGAAATACGTCGATGACGATGTCAGTGATTAAAGGATGTCCACAAGTAGTTCGCTCCTTCTCGCTCTGGACATTGATGGCCGATGCACTCCTTTACAAAATATTGCATCTTGGTTATGAGACTATTGCTTAGGTCGTCGACGTAACTTATCGTCAGAGGAAAATTTGACGCAGTACTGTCAAGGTGTTTGTTAGAAGCTCTAAGCACCACCATGTTATGATGCTTACAAGATGGGCCTAATATAAACTCCGCAAAAACAGTTGTTATTTCATTCAAGAAGAAATAAATTTCATTCAAGAAGTGAATAAAACGTGCTATTATTATCCCTATACTGAAGACACCAAACTTAACTTAACTGCGTTGCATGCCTAGGTAATGTTGTTAAGAAAGCATCCCACTGGAATCAAATACAAGGTTGTAGACTAAACAGTTTATCTATCCAAATCCTACAGTAGCTAAAAAAACTGCTCAACTCAACTCGTAGTGAACTACGCACAATCACAGGACTTCTAACTGGACACTGTCCCGCTCTTTATCATTTAAAGAATATCGGATGATACCGTTACCTGCCGCTTTTGTAGCTCTGAACTGGAAAGTTCAGCGCATCTGCTCTGAAATTACGGGATTCTTGTTTTATCTAGGCATAACTTCTTCGGAAGTTTCATTCCTAGAGCCCAAATTCGAAAGGTTCACTGATTTTATTAACCATGTAGTACTGAATCGGGGCATAAGATTACAACTAGTTGTCTCAACTTCGACAATGGGTATGAGCAGTCCGTAAACTGTGTAAAGCAATCGGAGTGATGATCATTAAAAAGCCTCGCTGCTTAATCTGCACAGGGCCTCGCGCCGTGTAACGCTGCGCTGGCTCTGGTTGACGGGCTGTCGAATTCACAGTTCAACATAGCATTGGAAGATATTATTCAGAAGGCAAGAGTGCGAAGAAGCGATATTATCGTCAGAAAGTCTTACGTGCTCCTAGGTTTTCTTAGGGCTGTCTAGCATCACCGTCAAAACACTATAGCACAGACAAACAGATATAACTCTTGGAAGAAAAATCAATAAAAATGATCGTACCTCACATTTAGCCTGAACACTAGCACCATCTATGATCGACATTCCCAAATATCAAATAGCAACAGGAGTATCCCTCGCAGTAGCAAGTATTTTTTATTGGGAATTCCCCTTCTTTCGTCAAAAAGCGCCACTTTGACCAAAACGGAGACATTCCCAACTAAGCCCAAATTTGAATTGACGGTTTAATCGGTACTAAGAATGGAAAACGAGTGCTATGTCTGTTTGTCTGTGACTATAGTCAGCGACGAAAACCAAATTACTGCCGTCTCCATCAACGACAAAAAACCACCCCACTATCACAAATGTCATTCCCATACATTTTTCGTGTAGCCAACATCTCATCTAGCCCATAACAAACTTTGCCTCGGACCAAATGTATTTGTGAGTAGCCCGCTCTAACTTCAGTCTCGGATGAATGTGTATTGGTAAGCGCTCGAACAAAATTATTTTTTTGCTTTTTTTCTTTTTGTGTCGGACGTGTAGGAAGCGTAAAAAGATGTTAGCCGCATCTTTACCCTTCAGTTTCATACGCCTTCAAAAAACCGACTGACTATTTCTGGAGAGAAAAAGTCACCTTCTATCATAGCAGCGACGAAAAATATTATGACTGTACTTTTTCTTGATAAGTCGGTTTTAGCACAGACATAACACTCGTTTTCCATTCTTCGTATCGATTAAACCGTCATGTCAAATTTGGGCTTAGTTGGGAATGACTCCGTTTTGGTCAAAGTGGCGCTTTTTGACGAAAGAAGGGGAATTCCCCATAAAAAATACTTGCTACTTCGAGGGATACCCATGTTGCTATTTGATATTTGGGAATCTCGATCATAGATGGTGCTAGTGCTAAATGTGAGGTACGATAATTTTTGTTGATTTTTCTTCCAAGAATTATGTCTGTTTGTCTGTGTTTTTAGTATGGGGTGATAACCCAAGGGGTTTCCAGTAAGGCGTATAAGTGCGTAGTAATCAGAGATTACTTTTGTAATCATTTACGAATTAATTAGGTAATCAATGGTAATCAGTAGAGTAATCAATGGTAATCTTAAGCAATCATTGGTAATCATGATTAATTTATAGTAATCACAAGAGATTGATTAGTGGTAATCAGAGGTAATCAGTAAAGTAATCAAAAGTAACTTTTTCAAAGGTGCGTAGTAATCATTGCTGTTGGAAACCCCTTGTGATAACCCTTGCAATATATACTTTTTTAGAATGCGAGTGACGGCTAGAAGTCGAAAATCGATGTTACACGCCATTTTGAAATCCAAGATGGCGGACTATTATTTATCATTTTGCATGAAAACCCTTGCAATATATACTTTTTTAGAATGCGGTTGACGGCTCGTCGAAAATATTTGACGCCATTTTGAAATCCAAGATTTCTTCGGGGTTTTGAGTTCCTTGGTGTATAAAAATAATTGGAGAGCTACGAATTGCAAACAGTTGATTGATCGAATCAAGAGATGCATTCGCAAAGTATCTTTAATTTCGGTAAATCAGATCTTCTTCATGTAGGGTATGTTGCTGCTTCGCCGTAATTGCCTATTCCCGTCCTATCCAACTCAAATTATTAAAAAACATCAGCAATTTTTATGATACACCATGCAAAATTAGTTATTCCCTAATATTTTAATTTACGCGATCAATCAAAGTAAGCTGAGTTCTATTTAAATGCTTTTTTTCATCAAAGAATTCCTAGCAGCCAAATTTCCTACGTTTGTTGTGCGACGAAGAAGAAAATGTCGACTAATCGTTTCAATTTCTGTCATTCATAAAATGAAAATAACTCACGCAACGCATTGTCGTTATTCTGCAGCCGGGAAAACTTGCATGACCCGCAGAAATTTTGCAAAATAACATTTGTCATGCCGTCCTACACAAATACAAGCTCGCTAGCTTTGTAAACATTATTGTTATTTTTAGTTCAAACGATGAAAAATTTTGATGGACGGATTTTAAAACGGTACGACGAATTTCAGAAATAAAGTCAGTTGCGTAGTTTCAATAAAATGATTTACTAATCACTTTTTAGTGAATTCAAAGTGCACGAATCGGAAGGTAAGTGTGTTTTAGTCAAATCAGCACAAGAATTTTTGGAGTATTCATTAAATCAACCTAAGAAATGATGAAAATTAGAGTGGCTTTCCTTACTACGACGGGAATTAGAAATAAACCCTATCTTTATCTTCTAAAATTCAAAACTACAATAAGGAGAATAAACGCAGATAACAAAACGTGACATAGGTCAAGGTATGCTAAGGAATGGTTTTGCAATTATCGTTTTGCTAAGTGTTTAGCTGCGATGCAACATCATCACAACTGTGTAATATATTTAGGCTAACACTTTCGAGATCTTTTGCAGAAATTTCAAAGCATTTTTGCTCGCATGTAATCAAACCGTTATTCAAACCATCAATATCGATCTCAACTGTTATGTTACCGTCGAAATATACTATTGCGTCTAGTATTTATATTTACCGCCATGGTGGTGACAAATATGTCAAAGGTAGACCCGCTAGACAGGCCAGAACATTACATTTCATTTGCTTTCAATGTATCACCATGAAAGCATGCGGCGCATGTTTCGTCTCCGGCTGAACAGTAGAAAGGAGAGAAAATTGGGTCGATTTTCCGCTAACAACAAACCGATGTACGCTCGGGTTTCTATTTTCTTTTGACGTCGATACATACAAGGGTGAGTTAGGGTGGTTGCATCTGCGGCAAAATAAAAACCAGTGAGCCGAGAATGCTTACGCGGCTGGCCGGCCAACAACATGCGATATTTGACTGACTGCAAGCTGGAACGTGGCCAATGAATGGCGCCAAGTGAAAGTAATGCGAATCGGCTGAGGGGAAAAATTACCATATCATGTCTCGAAAGACTACCACCAAATATCGATCGTCGAGACAGAAGTAGTGGCAAAACATTTAACTCGTGTGTACGAAACACGAAGATAATGACTGTATTTTTTCAGTTCAGCAGCGCGGATGCTCCTGCAATTGGCGTTGGTCAACCACCACAGCGCCAGCGGACGGATGTATCGTTACCGAAGATGTTATGCGGTTATTAAAACTCCGATGAATTTATCCGATCAAAGATGGTCGGTGGCACGGGGCGTCCGCTAATCATCCATAATTCCGAGCCGGTGGCTAGCTAGCTGGCTGGCTGCAGGCTGCAGCAGGTGGTGAAACGGAATTCGCTCATTGCGTTTGTTTTTTTCACATCATTTATTTTAACGTCCGGATTCATTTTCCAGCGGGTTGGCGAAAAAGATGGCAAACAATTGTTTTGTTTTGACCGTTATTTATGACTTTTCCACGAATTATAGGTATATAATTACGCAACGCAATAAACGGTAGGAGCTGGCGATTGTTTTTCATTTGTGCGAACGAACAATGCGGGCGAACGTTCCGATGCGAGCATGGAAGCCATTCATGAAATTTGCGGCCCAGTTTTCGTGGTGTTTGGAACTTCGGAAAATTGCAGCTCAATCGCCTTAAAAGATCAAATTAGAAAATAGGTAGCGTACTATCATGATAACATCTTCATTCGGAATTGCATGCATTTTAATAACTAACCTTATTTTGATTGAACTGAACTGGGATAGCCTAATTATATGAAGTGATTTGAAATTTACGCAAAACACAGGCTGGTTTTATTTCTTATCTTTATTTTGTTTGCATGTATTTGATAGTCTTTTAAGTACATTCTTTAGAGCAATTTTTTAATGTACACTCAAGTCTCTTTTTACACGGTTTTTTTTTACGATTTTTGAATTAACACGGTTTTTTTTATGATATTTTTTGAATTAACGCGGTTTTTTTTTAAACGGTTTTTTGAATTAACACGGTTTTTTTTAAACGATTTTTTGAATTAACACGGTTTTTCAGCGCGATATTTATGTTTTCTGAATTTACACAGTATTTTTTCGATGGTTTTTAAATTATAATGTTTGTATATCGTTCGGAAATTTTCTAAAAAAAGCCAGTACAGGGATACCTCGATATAAGACAATTTATAATTTCAAAAAGTTGTCTTATAACGAAATTGTCTTATATCGAAACATGTATTTTTCAAACAAAATTTGCATTAGCGGTCGCCAGTTTTGCTCTGTGTTATGTGTTTACGGTTTTTGAACTATTTATTATTGTTTGAACTATTAGTTTTTTCCTATTTTTGGGGTTATTTTGAAATAATGAACATCTTCATGGCACCGATTTCAGGATGGAAAATCAACTCTGGTATCGTAACCAGCTATGTCAAAGGGATTTGTTTCGATATAAGACAAAATTGTCTTATATCGAATTGTCTTATATCGAGGTTGTTTTATAACGAGGCTGTCTTATATCGAGGTATCCCTGTATATGAAGTACCAAGCCATGCTACGTCTAATACGTACATTCCCAGAATAGAATAGCGCAGAACAACGTAGGTCAGAGGGAATGGATATTACGAACCCCCCAAAACACACTCACATTATTAATAATAAAAAATAGTGTTCAATCAACAAAAAACTATCAATTTTAATCACGCGGTTAAGCGTCCTACCAGGGCCCTTTCGTCGATTACGGAAAGGAAAAGCAACCTACTACCCGAAAAGCTCGACGCGCACATGAGCTATAGTATATCTGCTCGACTAGTACCAGTCGCTCCCCCGAGAGCGGTAGCGTTCCCCGCCAACAGTAGCTCAAGCCGAACGAAGCAGCCAACGCCGAAGGCAGCCAGCGTTCCCCGCAAGCAGCAGCCTTCCCCGAAAGCATCAGCCAGCTCCAGTAGCAGCCGCTCGTAGATCGAGTGATTTCCCCTCCACAGATCCAGTAGCAGCAGCCGGCCGGCCCCGATATACTCACACATTGTAAGTTAGGTTAAATAAAAATCATCATCTAAATTCAAAGTTCTTTCTAAGCTGCCGTGTGTCCCTAATCGGTGTCAGAAAACCGACCTCGAAAAGGAGTCTTTCTCCCTCTAGATCGAGCTAGCCAAGAGAAAAGAGATCGTGAGAATCCACCCCGGAAGTCCCCAGTGGTTCGACCAGCGACTTGGGGTAGTAGCGGGTTATTTGCTACCAATAATTGAATAATGCATTATGCAACTGTGACAAATAACACAGTTTTGTGTTCCTACTACCACTTTTTTGGTAGTACGAACACAAAACTTCGAATCTAATTACACGTAAATTCATTTAAGACTGTACGAAACTGTTTCGTGGTAGAAAACAACGAAAGGAATTCGTACATTTTATGCTTCATGGTACTGATACAAGATTTTACATTTTTACGACGATTTTGGAATTAACACGGTTTTTTTTACAACAATTTTTGAATTAACACGGTTTATTTTACAACAATTTTCGATTTAACACGGTTTTTTTTACAACAATTTTTGAATTAACGCGGTTTTTTTTTAAACGGTTTTTTTTTACACGGCACGTATCCCCCGTGTAAAAAAAGACTTGAGTGTATTTGGAATTAAAACATCAGATACCTGTCAGGGTCAGCGAATTTGTTTACTAAATCCGGTTTGAAAATGAACGAATTTTTATACTCATTTACTCCTATTTGACAGATAAAATTTATCCAATTTCAAACCGGGTGCATCCAGTTTCAAAAGATATTCTAAATAACATAGAAATCAAGGATTAAAAACTTTTAAACCGCAAAGAAGCAATATACCACGGGCGAAAATCCGTGTGAATAAAATTTATAAAAAGACTCGAAAAGACGCATTCAGGTCTACAAAAGATAAATTCAGTCTACAAAAGATAGTGGTTTTACAAAATATGATTTTAGAAGATAAATCGTTGCAAACCCTTAGAAAAAAGAGATTTACTCAATTTCTCATTATGTGAGTTGCCATTCTATTTTACATTTTGCCAATGAAAAGTCAATAGTTCGTATTATGTATTACAATCAAAATAGAGGCGAATGCCAAATAGGCAAAGTCTCTTAAAAAAAAAATTACAATCAATACGATAAGTTTGAACTATTTTCATCGTCTCTAATTGACCAGCTACGGTGCAATATTTAATTGCATTGATATTGAAAACAGTTTCGCTAGTCGAATTTAAGCTTTCATCAAAATGATTTGCAACACTTGTCCTTATCCCGACAATGGTGGCTCCTTCAGTGTTATCCACCTTCTTAGGAAAATGACTTCTACTCACATTGTCGAAATGCACCGAACGAGCTTTGGAAAAATTTTCACTCATCATGTATGGTTTTTGTGTAGTTTTAATATTCGATTCACTTTGCAATGATTCCAGCACTATTTAAAACGCAAATAACACTAAATTACGCAGAAACATTTTTCTTATACTTTACAATGTCCTTTCAGTATTTACTTGTTCAAATTTTGAAGCAAGCTCCCGCAGGACGTTGTGTGGGTGGTTTAGTAGAGCTGTCATGTTTGAATGTAGGTCACCCAACATAAACACACATATACACCATTCAGCTGGTAACTTTAAGATATGTATCCTTTTTATCTTGACCTACGTAACCGATCGTTTCGCACTGTCACGAGTTATATAATTTTTCCCTAAACATGCAATCCGATAGATTTAATGATATGCAATAGAAAGAAAAAAATAGGTACTCACCATTCCACGATCATTTTTCGTCAAACTGTTCTTGCGAGTCGACTGCAAGGACGAAGATTTCGGCCCCGTCGGCACCGAACCAGCACTGCAGCTGTGATAGATTACACCATTCGGCAGCTGTTGTACACTTCCGCCGGCCGACGAGTCCTTGCGACCAGCCAACGGGTCTCCAGTGGCAAGCGGCTCCGCTGAGGCACCCGTCGGCGGATGACGATGGAGACTATTTGATTTGCTCCCATTTGGGAATGAATTTTTCACTTTTACGCTGGACGACGAAGGACTGGCTAGATTCGACGGATGATGCATAGTTACACTACCACACTCGCACAGGCGGTAATGTTGGTAGTCATGGAAGCTCTGGCTAGTGCGCATCCGCAGCGACTGGCTCCGGCGAAAGGGGGTTGGCGAAAGCATCGGTATCCTGGTGCTTTCGTTTTCGCCCGGGAAGGGCCGTCGCACCTCTAGCGGTGTCGCTGGTTTCGAGGACATGTTCGCGAGAAACGTTTACTGCTGGCGCCACCTGGATGTCAAGTACCATCGAAGCAGGCAGGAATTGTGGAGTTTGCCAATCAGGCTGTCAGTAATCTGTAAAAAATATAGACAAGAAACAATGAGGATGAGTACAGCTTCTCAAGCTTGAGTGGAAACAATATCGATATAGGGTAACCAACCTATTTTGGACCCCATCAGCAGCTGTACATAATTTGGACACTTGCATTTGATTTTGCTGTAAGTGTCCAAATTATGTACAGCTGCTGAGGGGGTCCAAAATACGTTGGTTACCCTATTAATTGGAAAAATATTTGTCTAGTAGCACGGCATAATTTAAATATGTTTGAATAAATACAATATTTCGTTGCGACTTCACATTTTGTTATAGAAGCGATGTTTTGGTTAATAGTTTAAAGATGGATTTAAAAGCTAATTACATGTTTGACATTAAAACAACATTTCAAAAGGTTCAATATGCAAATAAGAGTTTCTCTATGCGTCTCCTCTCTTATGCTTATCACGGCGACATAAATGCACTTGAATGCGTCTATTTTGCATGAAACGGTTGCCGGCGTTATATTGGCTAGCTAATTCTTAAGAAAAATTGGTTTGAAAAGCATTTATGCCGCCGTAATAAGCATAAGAGAGGTGACTCAAAGAGAAACTCTCATTTGCATAATGAACCTTTTAACATGTTGGTCGAGATTTGTACTTAGAAATCCGATTTTTATATTGCTTTTTTATCTTCAGCTTATACCAATTACCCAAGTAACGACAGTAGCTGAATTGTAAGAGCAATTGTTGTTTACGGGCTGGTTTAAGGCGACCAAAGCTGCATAAAGTAAGCAATTAAATGGCGTTTGAACAGACGATGTTTAGGCTACTTTACGTTTCTCAAACCAGCTTTCTCTCAAAAGCTAATAAACAAACTTGTTAGGGGATTTTTCTATTAAACAATCCGCTTCTAGACAGCCATAAACATCCAACCGTTTTACGGTTGCTTAAAGGTGTTAAAGTGGCTTTGCAACTATTACCAAACCTTAATCCGGCGCACAGCACAGCACACATACTGCCAGATCGTAGAATTTCGCAATCCGGCTGATAGCAAAAATGTAAGTCAGTTATTGACATTATTGACTGCTTTAGGAGTAAAGATATCTTCACTATCTTTTCTGCAGATACAGATGGGGCGGATCATATAGTGAGTACTTATGGATCAGAAGATAGAACCTATTAAAAAGTCTCCAGGAGATTTAGAGGTGACTTTAGCTGACTTGGATCATTCAATAAGGATTTTAATGGGCGGAAATTCATGACCTTTTCACAGTGGGCGAAGGCTTTGCGAAAATCATCTAAAGAATACGGCGTCGTTTGCGTGATGCAAATGAGGTGATATTTTAATTTTTTAACTTCTGCCTCCCATAAGCCACCGAAATGCGGTGTCCATGACAGGATGAACTGGAATTCAATTTCTCTTTGTAAACACTCATTCTGGCTCAGTAAATATATCTACACTGTACGAGTGTCAGAGCTCCCAAAAAGATTTGCACACCCGTCGATTACAGTAACCCCCTGTAAGAACGGTATTACGGACCCTCTTCTCAATGGAGTCTACGTAATCTTCAAACCCAGATCGTGTAGTCCAGTATTTTCGACAAAGTAGTTCAGTTGATTATGGTTTGTTTGAGTAACTGAGGCCTTTCGAATGTATGGAAAATAGTTCCGGATTGTGTCAATATGCGACGTTAATATATACGTCGGCTTCTTGTGTGCGCTATATTTTGTGATATTGGCCATTTAGCCAGTTGTTGTCTTCGGTGTGAGCAACTACATCCTATTAGACAGTATGGTATTTAGTCCAGGAATTCATGACTACGCAACGCTAAAAAACATCTGTGTTTTCACGGTGGAAAAAATCCTTGCCATGACTTATTTAGATGGCAAAAATTTACATTTAAAATTTAAACCAAATGTCAAATGTATTCCAATCATATCCATATTTGGTATATTTTAGTGTTTTTGCCATCAATTAAGCAATTTCTGTCTAACATTAGCTAGAATTTTGCAGATCTTGCATTACTTTTATTTCTTGTAGAAGGAAATAATGTACTAAATGGTTGTAATCAGATTATATAAACAGTATCAACATAGAAAAGTTTCATTTTAACAATGACTTTAGCTACCACCTCACGCCTATTATTCTACAGAGTTTGACAAATCGATGCTGAACCTTAATTAACAATAACCGTTCTGTTGAAACGCTTATGTTGCTGGGCACTCTTAAACTCTTGTATTGTTGAACCCCTAGACTGTTGAGCTTTTGGACTTAAAGGGTGTCCCACATTAAATTGCACCACAACGCAAGAACGCGGTACCACAGAAACGCTGTAGAAAATTATCTAGTAGCCCAATCCTTTTCAAATTTTCAGACAATAAAATATAACCCATTAGTCAGTTTTTGGCATATTTATTTCATTTAACTTCAATACCATAACTGATGCTCGCTCCTTACACTTAACTCCACTTATAAAGGTCTGTACAACATCTGGCCGCAGCTTCTTACGTACCGAAACCCACTTTTTCTTCATGTCTTCCTCAGATTTGACCTCCTTGGGATATTTCCCAACTCTCCTCCTTGACCTCCTCCTAGTATTGTGCCTTAGTTCCGGTGCGTTGGGATGGTTCATGTCCTTGGGTACGAAAGTACCCGTACTTCGTACTACTCCAGGATCCTTTGAATAGTGGCTCGAAGCTAGATCCGACCAGAAGATCGCAGGGCCCTCGTGTTGCTTCAACAGAGGAAGCAGGTGCTCTGTAGACACTCCTTGAGGTAGACCTGGCTGTTTACAGTCCCGGTAGTTACGAACGGCAAACTCCCTTTGCCACATGAGCAGATCGCTTGCTAAATCATGTATTTCATGGTAAACTTTGAAAGTTTCTGCTTCCCTATTTCCTTCGGATCATCAAACTTGTGCTGGGCGGTGAAGAACATTAGCCCCGGAAGCTGCCGAAAGTCCGCCTAGGTGCAAGTCTCATCATCCATGATGAGACAATGGGGCTTCGTCAGCGTACAGTTTCCAGGCTCGTGACTTTCTCACCGTATTTTGCCGTTCGTCACGATTTGGAGCCTTTTGCACTTTGTACATATGCGGTCCCTACCACTCCTTGGCTCTCTAAACGAAAAACTTGGACAGATTCAACTGTTTGGCTACATTCCTGACCGAAGCATTGAGATTTTCCTCAAACGCTTCCACGACATGCTTGTAATCCTGATCACTAATAGAACATCCATTTTGACCGCATTTCTCCTTCCGTTCGATGCTCAGAGTTTGGTAGCTACGTTTAACCACACGGCTCACAGTTGAGTGCACGTGTTGTTTTCCGGTGTCTCGATAAGATAGTTGAAGATTTTACAGGTGCTTGCGCAAAATCAATTCACGCCGTTTCTTTTCGGGTGACGCCAGTTTTTCAATTTTCGAAAAACTGACAGCGATAAAAATACAGTGTAAACAAAATACTCTAAACTACTACCCAAATTTTCAAGAGAAAATATTCAATGGGTAATTTTTCTTTCTTCGTTTCTTCCGTGGTGCAATTTGATGTGGGACACCCTTTACGACTTTTGAATTCTTTGAATCTTTGACTCTTAAAATCTTTAACCCTTAGACTCTTAAGCCCTTAGGCCCCTGGACCTTGGTATTTTGGACTTTCAGACTCTTGGACGCTTGGTCTCTTGAACTCTAAGACTTTTGTACTCTCGGACTCTTGGACGTTCGGACTCTTGAACTCTTGGACTATTGGACTCTCGGACTTTTGGACGCTTGGTCTCTTGAAATCTTAAACTTTTGGACTCTCAGACACTTGGACGCTCGGACTTTTGGACGCTTGGACTTTCGGACTCTTCGAATCTTGGACTTTTAAACTCCTTGACTCTTGGACTTTTGGACTCTCGGACTTTTGGACACTTGGTCTTTTCAACTCTTAAACTTTTGGACTGTCGGACTGTTGGACGCTCGGACTCTTGAACACTTGGACTCTTGGACTATTGGATCCAGTACTATTGAACTATCGAACTCTTGAACTCTTCAAGTTCTGGACTCTTGGATTCTTGGATTCTTGGACTTTTGGATTCTTGGACTCTTGGAATATTGGACTCTTTAAATCTTGGACTTTTGGACTTTTAGAATATTGGACTCATCGACTTTTATACTCATGGACTCTTCGACTGTTGGACTTTTGGACTCTTGGACTTTTGGAGTTTTGAACTCTTGGATTCTTTGACTCTTGGACTTTTGACCTCTTGGCTCTTGGACTATCTTGGATTCTTAAAATCTTTAACCCTTGGATTCTTAAGCTCTTAGGCCCCTGGACCTTGGTATTTTGGACTTTCAGACTCTTGGACGCTTGGTCTCTTGAACTCTAAGACTTTTGGACTCTCGGACTCTTGGACGCTCGGACACTTGAACTCTTGGACTATTGGACTCTCGGACTTTTGGACGCTTGGTCTCTTGAAATCTTAAACTTTTGGACTCTCAGACACTTGGACGCTCGAAATCTTGGACTCTTGGAATCTTGGACTCTTGGACGCTTGGACTTTTGGACTTTTCGAATCTTGGACTTTTAAACTCCTAGACTCTTGAACTTTTGGACTCTCGGACTTTTGGACGCTTGGTCTCTTCAACTCTTAAATTTTTGGACTGTCGGACTCTTGGACGCTCGGACTCTTGGACGCTCGGACTCTTGGACGCTCGGACTCTTGGACGCTCGGACTCTTGAACACTTGGACTCTTGGACTACTGGACTATTGAACTATCGAACTCTTGAACTCTTGAAGTTCTGGACTCTTGGATTCTTGGACTTTTGGATTCTTGGATTTTTAGATTCTTGGACTTTTGGATTCTGACTCTTGGAATATTGGACTCTTTAAATCTTGGACTTTTGGACTTTTAGAATATTGGACTCATCGAATTTTGGACACATGGACTCTTCGACTTTTGGACTCTTGGACTTTTGAACTCTTGGATTCTTTGACTCTTGGATTCTTCGACTCGTGGACTTTTGACCTCTTGGCTCTTGGACTATCGGCCTCTTGAATTCACTTTTGGGCGTTTGGATTCTCGGATGCTTGAGCTCTTGGTTAGTTGAAGCCTTGGATTATTCGGGTTTAAGACTGTTGACTGTTGGTCTCTTGAACTCGTAGACTTTTGGACTCTCGGGCTCTTGGACTCTCGGACTCTGGGATTCTTGAACTCTTAAACTTTTGGACTCTTGGACGCTCGGACTCTTGAATTGGACTATGGGCTATTGGACTATTGGATTATTGAACTATTGAACTGTTGAACTCTTGGACTAGTTCTGGACTCTTGGATTCTTGGATTCTTGGACTCTTGGATTCTTTGAGTCTTGGATTTTTGAACTCTTTGAATCTTGGACTTTTGGACTCTTGGACTTCACAGTGAAGTCAAATCGCAAAAACGCGATTATTTGCTATTGCGTAAAAAGTGTGTATTTTTTCAAGGAGAAGTTTACGCATTTCCACACACTTTTAGGCAAAAT
This sequence comes from Sabethes cyaneus, assembly GCF_943734655.1. Taxonomy (NCBI): domain Eukaryota; kingdom Metazoa; phylum Arthropoda; class Insecta; order Diptera; family Culicidae; genus Sabethes; species Sabethes cyaneus. The sequence continues at coordinate 202,844,047 of NC_071355.1, forward strand.
ATAGTACTTGCCTCTAGAAGTGGTTTAATTTGCCAGAAGTTGGCCAAAATTGAAGAAAAAAATTTAACAGCGGGAACTTTTTTTTAAACATTTCATGACTCACTAAATACGCATCACCAAATACGCGAACAAGCGACAAACAAGCCTGTAGAGAAAATGTGTAATTACGTAATGAATATTTTGTAGAACATTTAAAAGCAATAAAAAAATTACGTGCAAGGTTATTGAGGGAAATTGATTTTTAAATGCGTTTTTTAAGCAAATCATTATATTTCGCAACCAGCAAGAGACAGATAGTTACTGCATTCAGTAAAGTTGCTTAATGTAGTGTTATTGTGATGTTTTTTAAAACTTTTCTGATTTTCTGATCACCCTAAAGGCTTGTTCGCGACAAAATTTGGACACCCCAAATACAGCTTCGGAAATACATTAACAATGAGTGAAATATTTTGCAGAGTGGTAAACGTATGTTTGTTCTTTCTGAAAATATAACACTTGTTTATATTACAAGCGCTCAGCGTAAAATGGCGTCGAAAGAAGAGCAGGTGCGAAAAGCAATTGTGTGCGGTCGCAATGAAAATCCGGATCTCTCGTTAAGAAAACTTGCCAAAAAGCTTGGATTTCCTCCAAACACTGTTCACGGTGTTTTAAAATCGTTCGATACTCGCTTGACAACAGCTAGGAAGAAGGGAAGTAAAAAACAAAAACGGATCTGAGGAACCACTACAAGGATGCGAAAGTAAAACAAATATTACGGAGGAGAAGATCTTTTTGTACGTACCATTGCTCGTAAAATAAAAATGTTGCCAACATTCGTGCACACTTCTAAGCAACGACAAGGCATGTAGTCTTTCAAGGTGAGGACTGTGCCAAACCGTAATGATAAGCAAAATACGACGGCCAAAACACGCGCTCGAAAGCTTTATCGCGAATATTTAATGAAGTTTCCATGCGTTATAATGGACGATGAAACATATGTCCTAGAAGACTTTAAACAGCTTCCTGGTATGTCTTTTTACACTGCCATGAAACGGAATGGCGTTGCAGAGCATTTTAGGACAAAGAAGAAAGCCAAGTTCCCCAAAAAATATTTAGTATGGCAGGCCATATGCAGCTGTGGTCGAGCAAGCAAAAGTTACATCACTACGGGAACGGTTAACAAAGAAATATACCGCGAAGAATGCCTGCAGAAACGATTGTTACCGTTCCTGCACAGCCATGATGTACCCTCGCTGTTTTGGCCTGATTTGGCATCCTGTCACTACGTAAAAGATATTTTGGAATGGTATGATGCTAACGACGTCCTATTGTACCGAAGGAGGCGAATTCATCTAACTATCCAGAGTTACGCCCCATCGAGCGGTATTGGGCTTTGGTGAAGAGAGAGCTGTCCCAGCACAAACAACAAGCAACAACTATAGATAAATTTCGAAAATCTTGGACAAACGCAGCTGAATTGGTTGCCAACAAGTCTGCACTGACCCTCATGGCAAGGGTAAACTCCAAAGTTCGCCAATTTTTCATGCAGACCAAATAAGTAATGTTAATTTGTTTGATAATTATTAACGATACACACATAAATGATATAAAATTGTTTCATGGATTAAACTTCTTGCAAATTTGTTTTAATGCAAAATTGGAGTGTCCAGATTTTGTCGCGAACAAGCCTTATAAGGCGGATTCAAAGTCTCCATAATAGTGTAGAGAGATGCGCTATGTTTTATTAATCCACTTTTCCGAAAACACTCCCCTTGATAAATTACGCATTTTTTACGCAACTCGTGGCAGGATCGCCAATGTTATGTTTCGCACTTTAGCCATCTTTACGACTCAGTTCTCGTTTAGGCTAGAAGTTTGAAGCGCCTTGTCTCGCTTTCTCTCCGTTTCAGTTGAAACTCCGACATTTCCAAACATATTGTGTAAACATCCTGTAACACATTTTTGGTAAGCCCGCTAATATAGCTTGATTACTTCAAATTTCAGCAATAGAAAAATGATGGCGTACCGGTGGTCGGTTAGGTTAGCTTCAACTCGCACCACTGCACAAATAAAACTTAAAATAATTTTTTGAACTAAATTGTTATATAAATATTTTTACGAGGTATTTGAACCATTTAAGTATTTTAATAACGGTAGTAATTTTTCTTTTGCTTTAGCACGAACAATATTTTGCTTGCTTCTAAATTTTACGTCAAAATTTGTTTTAGTGTTTGATAGCAACGAAACACAGGAATTGACCATTTGGAATTTGCCTTAAATAGAAGCAGTTATGTTAATCTAAAACAGTTTAGAGCAACATAGCTCAAATAAAATTAGAAACAGCCGCCGAAATACCCACCATCACTCTCGTCATTTCGCATAAAACTACTTTAGACATAAAGCTGCACCTGAATTACATACATTATAATATCGTTACGAACCGTTAGATGTAGTCAGTGACATTTGCAATTTAATGAATACTTTCATTATCTCGTTCCACTCATATTTTTTTTCGTCCAGTTTATCCATTCAGATCAAGCCGGACGGAAACAATAGTCCGCGTTAATGGCAGCGTACAACACAATCGACAAGAAAGAGAGAGAGGGAGAGATAGTTGAAACAAATTAACTGTATGTTTCTCATCATCAAAAGCAGATGATCAAAGATTTAATTTTGATTTATATTAGGCACCTTCACTGCCTACTAGCACTTGCCGCTGGAGGAGGCGCGGCTAATGCTGGACCATTTTCGCGTGAAATTGTTACAATTTTCACGCTCAAGTTAATGAACTTTGACTTCCGACGCGGTGGATCGTGTGCGATAAATCGTTGTTGTGCCACAATAGAAATGTTTGGTGATTCGAAGAGACGGCTTTGTGGCTTTAAATCCCTATTTGGATTTGAATACGATTTCAAAGTGATAAAAATAACTTCATAATTTTTATTTGAAATATACTTTCAAGATGTAGTTGTTGATTCAGTTACTATCATAATTATCAATTTGAGTATTTTATGAGTATTTTATTATCATATGTTTTTTTTTGTATGCCAGAAGGGCACTGGGTTAAAAAATGTCACTATGACAGTCACGAAGATTGTCTTTTGTAGCTGGCCCCGATTGCTGTAAACAGTTTACGGATTGCTCGCACCCATTGATGGAGTTGAGCTGGGTTGTAAGACTGTGCCCCAATTAGGTATTACATGGTTAATAATACCAACTACCTTCTTGGGATGAAGTTTCCATACTGGGTATGGAGTTAATAGGTAGCTTCCGAAGAAGCTGAACCTGGAAGACGCAAGAGCTCCACAGGAGCAGAGCAAGTGCGCTGAACTTTCTAGTATCATATTTTATCATATGTTGGGAGTAGTCATTATGTTGTTTAGGGCGATAAATAGATACGATTTAATTGCAATCAAAAGAACACGAAAAGGAAAGTTTGCAATTGCCTTAAATCGGCGGTTAAATATCATATTAGTCATTCATTGTATTGCGTCTGTAATGGTGGTTGGCCCTCTTGTAATCTACACCTTCTAAGTCTTCGAGAGGCAGGAGGCGAAACAAAACTTTCAAATTATGTACGAGCCGACATGGATATGTAGAAGAAGGCCGATCTTGAATTCAATTAAGGTACGTTTATCTCAATGACAATCTGGTTTTGGTCGGAAGTGGAAGTGAAATTTACTAGAGATGTTTTACGTTGATGCTTGAAAATTCACAATGACTGTTTCTGATATTTTGCATGGTGGTTATGTCGAGTGTCCGACTATCATAGAATAAATTTTATATTTTCAGCTGTGAATTTTCCGTCATGTTTAGCTTGATCTATTCAACTGGTATTTTGATTTTAATGGAGACAGAAAATTCAAGCATTGTAACCAAACTCTCAGTTGTGTATTTAAATTTACTTACGATTAAGTATATCTAACAGACACCTGACTCTATATCTAACAGACATCACCAACTTGAAAACCGTGAAAGTTGTCTTCTGTTTATGCTTATGCTAATCAAGTTTTTACAATCATGCGTTCTATTGCAATTGGCAATATGCTTTTTAATTGAAATGGGTTGGATTAGCATCTTCAAGATACCAAATTGCAAATGTTTACAACGCCATATTAACTTTTCTATCCAGCAGACCAATCCAAATGGTACATTTTCGAGCGACATATTCCTAGTGTAAATACTTGGGGAAATGTCAAGTGGTTTTTCGTCGCACTAGTGTAGCTCACAGTTTATGATGAATAGAGCTCGACCTCGGTCATAGCTAGTCACCGGTAAAAGCAACCATAATGGCTTTTCCATTCAAACCATATTTATGCCCAGTCAGAGGTTTATATATACATATGTTGAGCTTTTGAACGCAATTCTAGAACCAACCGCATTTTTTCATGGTCGTTTGATGTGTCATCGTAAAATTTTTTTCACTTGTTAAAACATGGAAATTAAAGCAAAAATGCTCTAGCGATACGAAGAGCCTCGACTGGATTCGGATCGTTAGCCTGGTAGCCCAAAAACATCCATCAAGCTGTCTGTCGCTAACTGTTAAATCTGCTCGTTTCGGCGGTGGCCCAACTTCCCGCTGGCGCTGCTGCAGATATGAGCCAAAGGTAGCTCGCAACCTTCGCGGTTCGAAATAAAACGGCAACTTTTCCGGCAATCATCAACAACAACACTTCGGCACATGTACAAGCACTAACAGAAGTAGTTGGTGGCTGGCTGGTTGGTTGGTAAGTACAATAATCGTTTCTGCGCAAGCCTCCTGCTTCAAAAACCAGAAAGTGCAACGGTAGACGGTTGGGGAAACCGAAAAACAAAAATCTCCACAATGTTATTGGATTTTGAAACTGGGTTATACACGGTGGGAAACTAGAAAATAGCATATAAAAACATAACAGCAAACTGTGCAATCATATTAACAGCAGCTCGGACAAATGGAACCGAAGAAACAAGTAAAAAACACATACACAAGTGGCGAGGTCATTCCACTCGGGTGGCCACACCAGCAGCGTGGCGGAGTACCCCTAATGACGTTAAAGCTTTATATGTTATATTTTTCCGAAACCAACAATGGTTCGGTAAGATTGTCCTAGGTTTTGATCACTGGATCACACTTAATTCCAATATTTACCGACACGCGGATTGTATCATAACCGAAACACTAATTGCCCATTTTTTGAGTATGTTATGGTGTAATACTAAGCTATATGTTGCATTAAAATGCATATTAGATCTAGTTGTATGATACAAGGTTGTTGACTTCCCAACTTCGGTTCAAATCGTCTATCTAAATTGAATCTAGTATTGTTTAACATCTATTACTTCCGATAATTATGGGAAGCAGTTTTGATTTCTTCAAATTGTGTTAATAAAACTGGGTACGTAATTGAGAAATGATTGGCGAAAGAGGACCGAACATGATGGAAAAATGAAAAGCAAAATATAAATCATCATTCTATAGGGTCAAAAATTGATTCGATTCTAACTGTTTAATCTAATAACGTGATTAAAGTAGCACGATTCTCGAGTCCCTTTGTTTCGCAAGGCAGCAATCTGGAACCACTGCTATTTGTGTTGCAATGTATAGAGTATAATTTTGTACCAAAATACGTGATTTTTTTCATACTGATAGATGCACATGTAATTTTTCTACAATCTCAAAAACCTTCCGCAATAGAGTGGTCTATATGCAGGGAACTAGTAAATAAGAAGCAATGATAAAAACCCCCTATGAAACGAGTTGCGTGTGAAAAAGCTTAACGAGCCGGAGTCGAATATCGTGCATTGTTCGATACCTGCCTACCATTTTGCAATCCAAGACGGGGACTTCCTGTTGGCTGAAAGTGAACAAAAATGACGTGAACCCCCTACAATATAAGTGCTGACGCTAAAACCAAAGTCTTGGCGCTACATCCCGACAGAATTTCGCCTTCTGCTTATTTGTTTGAAAGACTTCAACAGTCAACTGTTAGTGTACAGATTACAGGACAATAGATCATTAAAATAGCTGAAAAATCTCCAGATGGCTTCAGCATAGACATGTTCTGTCAAATATCTGTGAACGACTGTCAAAGTGACTAAAAAGACCGGTTCAGATTAACCGTCAGCAACCGTCAACAGCAACGGAACGGAAATAAATTATGACGGGTAATCTATAACAGCCTTAAAGTTTACTCTAAATATGGCACGTAGCGCTTTAGTGTCCATCTAGCAGCAAGCATGAGGGAAGCTACGCAAAATGATTCATTTCGGAGCTAGTGCTGACTGACTGTAACAATCAATCCCACACTCCTAGTCGAGGTTCGAACATGTGACGACTGATTTATTAAACCAGTGTCGTACATCGAAGAAAACTGGTAGTGGAGAGTACCGACGCGTCGACCCTGGGTAATGTGAAAGATACCTCAGTCAGATTAAGCAGATATTCGGTTATTTTTTCAATAGGACGTAGTGTTCACCTGCAGATAATAACCATCATCCAGTTTGTCTACATTTTCACTTATTTCCTTTGCATGTATGCGCATGTGGCGTGCCCTAGGCATTTGTTATTGTTTTGATTTGATGTTTGTTATGTATGCAACAGTATGAAATGTGAGCAATTGCAATACTTGATCTATAGAAGTTACGGAAACCAGCAAAATTTCGATAAAAACGATCGGTTTTGCTAGCGGGAGGGAAGTAAAATCAGCCTTCATTTGCGGTTTTTTGCTCAGTGCATGCTCAATTGACCTCATTGCGGTTCAGTGAAATGGGATTCGAAGAAGTCGTGTATAGGACAATTATAGAGTTTATTATTATCTACAATATTGTTGAAGAAAGTATAGTTTTATCTTTTGTATTTATGGAGCTATAGAGCGACAATATCGTTAGTAGCCAAAAGAGCGTTTTTTATTCTACCAACGGGCAAGCAGCCCCATAGCACCATAGATACAAAAGATAAAACCATATATAGTTTCTTTAACTATACTGTAGATAATAATCAACTCTACAATTACCCTTCATACTACTTTTTCGAATCCTACCTTGCTGAAGCGCTGTAATCAAATGAGCACGGACTGAAACTGCAAATTGAAGCCTGGGTAAAATGCGTTTCAACTACCGTCATCCGGGGCGAGATTGTGCCAAAAAAGCATATGTTTTTGTTCTTTAGCTCATTATACACACAATTAAGGAACTAAGTTGATTTCAAACCTGTCAATATATACTAAATTGTTCAATTAACAACTACCGTAGAGTTGGTTTAGTTACAATGAAACCTAATTTGACTGGAAGTGCATGAACTTTGGCACAATCTCACCCCTTCTAGGGGGTGACATTGTGCCAAAAACATAAAGTTAGGCTAAAAACCTAAACAGTGAACATTAGCATGTTTATAAACAATACACATAAATATCAGTATAAAGTAGTTCACATGGGGCCGTCTATAAACTAAGTGGACTATTAGGGGCAGGAGGTCGGCCAAAAACAACGCATCATATAAAAAGTATGAACGAAAATAACCCGGAGAGTCTGAAATAACTAAAAATGAGTTCGTAGTCAATGGACAGCCTTTATATAGCCAGTAGCGTTCTAGGGTTAACAAGGGGGAGATATATGAAGGGGTGTATCCTAAGGGGGCATACTTATTTGATAATTTAACAAAAGTAACCATTACTTTGTTCGAGAACTCGCGGCCGCAGAACATGTGGTCTATCCCACCCCCCTCCCCCTCCTTAAAACTGGCAGTTTATACACGGTATAATATATTCGTCTTATATTAGAGTGTTTATTCAAAGTATCTGAAATTTCCAGAGAAAAGGAAAAAATTAGTTTAAATGATTTAGCAGACCTATGATGCTGCTTGCTCCAAAATGGATGATGCAATCTAATCTGTCAAAATATTGTGCTCAATAGTAAAGAATGTGAGTGTGCTGGTGTATGCTGATGTATTTTTGTTGTGTATGTGAAATCCACAAATTGGATCGTTTACTATGGTTTGGCACAATCTCACCCCCGTGAAGCTCGAAAAGTACAAAGTTTCGAAAAATATTATTTTCGTAATCATAACTTATCCTACGCATAATAACCTTTCAATACATTGTAAATGATTAGTTCAAGATAGCAAGTTAATGCGATTTCTTGTTTAGGTTGGTTTATGCGGGACATTTTTTACAAGCGTTATTTCCGCGTAGTTTTGATCGCGAACTTTGAAACCCTGTTTAGGCTAAATAATTTGCTAATATTATCTGTGTTCCATTCTAAGTTATGAATAAATATATTATGTTCATCATCATTTTGAATTTAGGTCACCAGTTTCTACAGATATAATAAATTTTCACAAATAAACATTTTTGGTTTTTGGCACAATCTCACCCCCGTGGCACAATCTCACCCCGGATGGCGGTACCTATATTGCCAAACTCGTTGAGCAGGAAAAAACGTTTTACTCTTTTTCCATTTTGCGCAGTCGCCTTCACTCTCAACTGTGTATGGAGTTTGATGAATTTTAAATGTGAAATCATTCAAATTTCCTAAACCCCGGTATAGAATGTTCAGATTAAATATAATCCCATTATTATCAGAGCATTATAGGAGTTTGATATTTTCGGTTATGGAAACATGTAGATATCACGATCATAGAGCACACTGGGATGAAATATTCGTTCTGTATCAGACCGAAAGTTCAACATAGAAAAAAACTCCTTTGAAGTTTAAACTTATACAATGTTAATTGTTTGCAAAGTATGCCCAGCTAACCTATAAGCATTAACATAAGCGATAAAACAGTCGGTAGCAATTCTGGTATTTTTTTACCACAGAACACAGATTGCTGTACAGTACCACCTAGCTAATCCGACAAAATCATAGCCGCATTATAGAATTTTGACTCGATAATCCGGCAGACAAACTAATGTCAGTGTGGGTAAACAGTTCCGGAAATTTCCGAAAAGATTTGTCGTAAACACATAGTAAATTTGTTTTATATTCAGTAGTGCTCAATTTATTCAATAAAACACTTTAAAATCTTGGTCAGCTTTGAAATAAGCGCAGGCACGTCAGGCTATTAAGAATTGTGATGGAAAATTGACGTCCTGGTAAAATCGAACGCTAGCTAGAAAGAGCACCTCTTACCATTTCCCTTAAGTTGGAATGAGCAGCCACACTTCGCCCAATGAAAGCAGTGTTTGAATGAAAAATATTATGTACAATGTTTTTTAATTCGGAATTTTCTGGATTAGCGAGATGCGGACTATCGAGTCGTCAGATTAATGGATGTCGGATTAATGGGTGTCGGATTAGCGAGGGGATACTGTATATTTGCTTTTTGATTGTAAATTGGCATTCAAAATTCTATTCAAATTCTTGTTGTTGGCAATAAAGTAGCCGCATATTTCGCTAAAGTACCCTTTGAGTAGCATTTAATTTTGCAGTTCAACATTCCCTTATTGTTTTGCGGTTCGACGTTTCGTTAGAAAGTTATTCGCAAAAATGTGCTTATTTCTTGTTACGATTTTCTCCGGAACTGCTCAACCGAGTTCAACAAATTCTAATAACGGGTGACAACTAAAATTTTGGATTTTTTTCTAGGCCCCAAACGAGCTCAGAGAGATATGAGAGCATGTATGTGTTAGCTCTCTCTCTCCCCTGTCTTTATCAATATTTTTTGTTTTGGTTTATGCTTGCCCAGTATTGCTTAAAATGGCGTCGAAACAAGAAGCATTTCGGGAGCGCGTTGTACACTTCTACGAACTGCCAAAGAAATCTTGGCAAAAAGTATACGGTACAACTTTTAAAAAGCGAATATGTTGCGGCTTCGACTGGTTATCAGATCCTAAGATGCCCAACAACTATTCACAAGCAAGGTAATGGAAGACCAGCCAAAATTATGGACACAGAAAGACATCGTTCTCTTTCTCGTGCCTTCAACAATAAGCCCTCTGGTTTGGCTGTCAATTAAGATGTACACCAGACGAATGATTGAGGAAAATTTTTATCCCATTCCTACAAAACCATCATGCCACCATGGACAATTCGTGTTTTGGCCGGATAGAGCCTCATCGCAATACGCCAAAAAACATAATATTTCCTAAATACCCATTCGATCCCATTTGTAACCCAAAAACCACGTCCCGACAAATCTGTCTCAGTGCGCCCAATCGAAGATTTCTTCGGGATTTTGAGTTCCTTAGTGTACAAAAATAACTGGAGAACCACGAATTGCAAACAGTAGATTGGTAGAATCAAGAGATGCATTCGCAAAGTTGACATGACGGTCGTACAACACTTCTGTTTCAACGTCAAACGAAAGCTTCGTCGAACAGCCGGTTACGGACCGTTTTCAAACGTACATTAATTTTTTTTAACAATGGATAATGTATCTTTAATTTCGGTAAATCAAATCTTCTTCATGTATCTTTGCGTTTTTTTGGCAGCTTGAGAAAAAAATTCCAAAATTTTAGTTGTCACCCGTTGTTTTTGCGGTTTGGTAATGTATTACACATTATTTAATATTTTTCTGTAGAATGAATGAAAATTCGACAGCAGTTATAGTTATAGTTTATATAGTAAAAGCGGAATGAAAATAGATGTTCGTTACATTGAAAATCCAGCGTGCCGCTCCACTCCATTGAACTCTATCTTGGGTCACTCGTCGCCAATTTTTCAGTCGTCTCAGAAGTCACATATCACTTTCGACCTGGCCGAGCCCTGTTGTACGTTGAGCCCCCTGTTCATGGTGCCGATGAGGTTGTTGAAGAGAATTGTTTTCGTCGCAATGTCGACTTTCTCCAGATGTACGATGGGAATCCCTCCAAGCAGTGCTTGTAGCTCGTGATTCATACGCCTCTGCCACTTTCACGAATTCATCTATCACTGGATCTCCTTACTAATGTGGTTGACCACGGTCACCAGCGATCTTAAATACACGAAATCATCTACCACTTCTAGCTCGTCGCCGTCAACGGTTACCTTCCGTGGGAGGCTCGCGTTTGCTTACTTTGAGCGTCATCCTTTCATGTATTTGGTCTGCGACGCATTTATTTTTAGCCCAATTTTCCTAGACTTCGCTTTCAGTCTGGTGTAGATTGCCTCTATCGTCGCAAAGTTCCTGGCTATGATATCAAAGTCATTTGCAAAGTCTAGGAAGTGGTTACCCTTGGTGAAAATCGAGCCTCCCTTTTCGATGCCCGCTCGTCAGATCACCCCTTCAAGAGTGAAGCGGTCACCTAGCCTCAACCCGCGCCGCGTCTCGAAGGGACTCGAGAATGTCCCCGAGATGCGCAAGAATGTATAATGTAGCTCTGATCAATCGCGTCAGTTTATCCGGTAAACCGTGTTCGTGCGTTTTGCCATAGCTGATCTCGATCGACTGTATTGTATGCTGCTTGGAAATCAATAAAGATGTGGATCTTTTCTGTTCGACTTTTCTGCAAAATCTGTAGGATGGTAATAAATTGGTCCATAGACCGAGCCCTCATGAAGCCCGCCTGGTGATTCCCTATGAAACCCCGTACTATCGTTGACAGCCGGCGTAACAGGATCTGGGAAAGTACCTTGTAGTACCGGCTTTTACCAGCATTATGCAGCGATATTTGCAGCAGTCGAGCCGATCACTGACTTTGTAGATGGGCCATTCTATTCATTTCTATCCTTTGTTCCGGTAGCTTCTGGTTCTGCAAAAACTTGGAAATAACCCAGAGCCATAGAGCCGTTGCCAGCGTTTCTCGATCATGTTAATAAAGCTCTGCTGATAGACTTTGTTGGTCTTCAGCAACCCGATTACCCGTTTGACTTCTTGGAGATCAGGTGCTGCGACACGGTCACTCCTAGCTTAAATTCTTTACCGTCTCCTTCTGTAACTTCGCCACTGAAGTGTTCATCGAAGAACTGCTTTCACCTGTCGACCACCTCACGCTCGTTTGTGATTAGATTCTCTCCTTCGTTCCTTCACATATCAAATTTTGGAATGTAACCCTTACGAGTTTGGTTCTCGTAAAACTTCATGTGTCATTAGCTTAGAATAGATGTTCTAATTCTTCACGATCTCTTTCTTTTTTTGGCGCTTTTACTTTTTACAGGATCGTAGTCAACTGGCCCATTGCTTGTCTGTATTTGGTCAACTTCTGCCTAGTGCCCAGGCAATTCTCAGATAATTTTTCTATGCTCTTTTTTCTCCGCCACTTTTTGGCAGTCCCATCAAACCAATAATTCTATATATTCTGGGGCATTGAATATAGTTCCGAGGGTATTCTGTCCTAACCGTCTACGAGGTTTGAAGCACCTAACTCCTCGGAAGAAGGCAATGCCTTATCCAGTATTTGTGCGAAGTTGCGGGTTATCTAGCTGCCTGATATTCAGCCGAGGAGGACGGCTTTGATGTGTCTGGTGTACGACTGACAGTTTTGAGCGCACATATACCGCTACTAGGTGATAGTCTGAGTCAATATCTATAATAATCTATAAGCTATAAGAACATGGTCAATTTGGTTTATTGTACGTTGGTCAGGTGATCTCCAGGTGGCTTTGTAGATATCTTTGCTTGGGAAAAAGGTGCTTCAGATCATTAGGCCTCGGAAAGCTGCAAAGTTTATGCTTCGTTTGCCATTATCGTTCGTGTCGGTGTGCGGTGTGCATGGTCCTATCATCCTATCCTATCTATACAATTCTTTCCTACCGATGTGGGCGTTCATATCCCTGATGACGATCTTGATGTCCCGTGGCGACCAGCTGTCGTACATTGCCTCCAGCCTCGCGTAGAATGTTTCCCAACCAACACCAACTCGTATAGCAATGTATGAAAATTATCGTAAATATCTCTTAACAAATTCCGATTCGTAAATAAAGCCTAATAAAGTGCGCACAAGTTGATATTCCATCGTTTATAATGCTAGTAACTGACAAACATACGATTTTCAGCACAAAGTCGTATAGCTGCATGCAGCTGGTCGCGGTTAATCGGATCTTATCATATTGAAAAATCCATATCAGTGTATCGCTCAAAATTATTCCTCAGTGCATATATCACCTCCAAAATGGTACGGATAGGCGGCTTTTACGCGTCGAATACGATTTTGTTGAATACATATCAGTACGTAACTCTTATTTGCAATCTAATTATACATATAACAATGCTGACTGGGTTCGTTCTCATCGTCGGGTCTACCTTCGATGTTTGGATTTGAAAGAAATAAAGTTGCAGGATTGGTGCGCCATATTGTATTGCTACGCCTCACTAGTAGTAAGTTTATAAGATGTGGCGCTAACTAATTTTGCTGTGGTAATATAATATTTATGTAATATTTATGACTTGTATAATCATGGTATTGTGTAATACCAGGACAAAATCAGAGGTATTGACTAATACCGCAATAAACCCGTTATTAAATTGAAATAGAAAAGCGACTTTAGAATTGTTACTTGGGCAATCTATTTGAATGATTGCTGAGCTAACCCAACTAGCATTTTTATATGTATATAAAAGTTAAAGATCGGCATTACGTACATATATACATGCTAATAAATCGGATTTGATGCACAAAATTGGAATATCTGTAATATTTTGGAAGCGATATACGTGATGAGGAGTAAACATACGCATTTAATCGATATAAGTAATCATATACGACAATATACGATTAAGCCCGACCCGCTCCGTACTGCTATACGATTCTGTGCTGAATATCGTATGTATGTCAGCAATTATAGTTATATACGACTTATTAAGCTTTAGTTACGAATCTGAATTTGTTAAGAGTTATTTACGATAATTTTCGGTTATTGATGTACGATTTGGTGCTAGCTGAGAGCAGGGATGGCACAATCACTTTGATTCGATTCACATTCATTTGACAGTACCGTCTCAGTCATGCAGAATTTGAAAAAGTTATGTATGGGACGATTGAAGAACTAGTTATTATCTACAACTTTTCTGAATAAAGTATTGCTGTATATTTTGTATTTACGGTGCTACGATGCTAGTACCTCTTTTGCGACTAAGTGAACGTTTATTGTAGGATTGTAGCGCCGTAACTACAAAAGATACAGCAAAACTTTATACAGCAAAATTGTAGATAATAACTAATTCTACAAATGTCTCATGTAAAACTTTGTCAAATTTTGCTTGGCTGAGACGGTACTGTCAAATGAATGTGAATTGAGTCAAAGTGATCGTACGTGCTGGGAGTGTTATCATAATAAGTAAAAAAAATCACTTTGAACCACATCAAAATATTTTTTTCAAAAAATTGTTATTAGAATAATTTAGGAAAACTTAATTTAACGCACCGTTAGGGTTGATTTTTTGTCACATTTCCCCATGATTCTGCCCTGTACAAAGTTTGAAGAAAAAAACTTTAGTTGTAGAACGCCAGCAGACTAATAATAATAAACACTAATTTCCATATTTTGGTAATACAACAACACTTCTGTCTAGAAATAGAACTAATCGATTATAAATGCGCATAATTGATATATATTGCTCGGGCCCGTGTAGTTAGGCCCTACTGGGTGCGAGCAACTAACTTATTATTTATTTTAGTTCACAGCACATGGATTCAATATGCGCATCAAATTACTTCACTACTAAGTAGGTATATCATCTAATTGTCAGAAAAAAAACTGCGTTGTTCTATTTCGTCTATTGCCCAAACCATTACATAATTGTTGCCCAATTGCTGGCTGTTTGTAAACTCTCGCATAACACAACAACCCCCAAACAGAAAACCACCCCCAACATCGATAGCATTACATAATGCGCCAACGAAGTTATTGCGCTCTTCTAGGTGTGTAGCATCGACAAGAACCGATTGGCTGGTTTTACCACCGCCGCGAGAATGGATGATGGTAGAGCACTATTTTCGAAATCCTTCAAAACCAGTATAAATCGCATTTACCTACTCCTCACTCGGGCACTAGAAGTTACGAAACAACAGCCTTTCGTGACCGTAAATGTTCCAATATTTTAGCTGACGCACGAGGCTATCGTTCGTTAGTGCTGAACATAAAAAAATTGGATAAATATGGAAAAACACGCCCGAAAACCAACCGCTGACCGACCATCAGGTACACTCACCTCAAAAGCCAAACAAATGTTCCACGCTAGGCTTTTCTAGTGGCGCTCTACTTCCGTCTTATGTACCGACGACAATCGCACTACGAGTACCGACAATTGAACTGCACTAATCCAGAATGCGCCACTAGCAGTACTCATCATCATCATCATGGTCACTGTCACGAGTATTTCACTAATGCGGGAAATTTAATTCGACTTCGGCAGTGAACAACGGGAATTACATTGAACCTAATTGGTTTTGTATCTAAAGTACAAAACAATTATGTAATCATGTAGTCCTGCTGTTAGAACATTTTTTTTTGATTCGGTTTTGGCTTTCTTCTTGCACAAGAGCACGTGTTTCTAGGTGTACCCCAGCCTTTTGTAATGGAGCAGCTAAGATTTCACCAGGTAGCCTCGAACAACACTGAATTCGACTGGTCGCCACGAACAACACCAGGTTAATCGAAGAAACGTTGTTTTACAACTACCTGAGTTGCTTCGCAAAACGGCACACCACGCAACTTGGAGAAAGAGAGCCCGTCTATTTTTTTCGGTTACACTAGAGAGCCTTCTATCCTTCGATGGTAGCTGGTAGGGTGGGCCACTTTCCAAATTTTTTGAATTTATACGGTATTCGATGGATGGTAAAAAATCGATAACGAAATAATTAGAACTTTTTACAGTCTATTATTAGTTAGAAACTATATTAGGAAGTAAATTAATTATTCAATTTTGAATCATCATAACTACTGATGTGAAAAGTGACCTTCACAGTTTATTGAATGCCAACCGCTGAACGCTCTGTGGAAATCAAAGTAAAATAGAATAGTTGATGGCATATTAAATTTCCAGAGAGGCAATGGGAGAAGCAGAGCAAAACTTTTGTGAGTCGCTATGCTCTGAGTCTATGTCTCAGAGACTAGAGTGAGAGAGCATAACAGGAAGCGGAGCAAAAAATGTTCCGTTTTTCTTCAGCTTGGCGGTCAAAAAGCCGGCACAACATAGGTAAGAGTAGGAACAAACAGATGTGTTTGCTGCACGATCGTGGTGGTTAGATTGGTTGGTTTCACACGATTTATAGATTTTGTTTTATCACAGAAATAGGCAAACAAAATCGCAATTATCTTTTTGCTGCTGATGAAGTTGTATTACAAACACCGATAAATTTGTTGTTGGCAGCATTGTAATAAAATAGATTTTTATGAAGTCGGTTAACATTTAACACGATTTTTTTCTTGCGACAAAATGTGTTAATATGTGTTGTTTGAATTTTTTTTAGTGCGTCGGTTTAGAACACACTTTAGCTTAAAAACAAAAATGAAAATAAAAAAATATCGCAAATTTTAGAGTTAATATTTTGAAACGAGGAAATTGGATTGGTTGGTTGCGTCGAAACTTAAAGTGTGTATAGAGAAGGAGGGAAACCTGATCGGTAGCCATCCATTTGCTAATATTCAAGGTTTTGGGACAAACCTTCTAGGACGGGTTGTTGAATCTTACTTGACGAACAGGCTGCAGATTATCCGATTCAATAAGCACCTTTTCGATTCAGTAATGGTAACAATCGGGGTTCCACAGGGCTCTCATTTAGGTTCTTTGCTTTTCATTTAGTTGTTAAATCGTCTCAAAGTATTGATTTATGCCGATGGTATGAAACTATACATTGAAAACTCAATGACACATTCAGGTGTTTCGGCAACAGATTGGCAAGAGAAGTTTTTTAGAAAACTGACATTCGTAGACCGTTTTAATACGATTGTTAACAAAGCCAATTGAACAATTGAACTATTATTTTAAAGATATTTACACTACAGCTCGAGTCATTTAACACCTTGTTGCACCTTCTGCAAAAACGTGTATCTTGAGTTCAATAATCGCCTAGAACCATATATTCCTGTAAAATGCAACCAACATAAGCTAAGTACGAAAAACTTCTTTTTAAAGAATTTCCAAGAAAAATACCCTATAGCTCTACACTCGATAAAGTTAGAAATGTCATTTCTTTAGCAAAGTTCTTTGCTTTTATATTTTCCATAACTTTGCCGAAGAAACCATGTGTCTATCTACTAACACAAAAAATTGACGTGTATCGAGCGTTTAGCGAAGGCGAAACACATAAAATGTATGCTTGCCGTACTCTCATTTGGGTGGTTGGGGACAGGCGGAATCCATACAAATTTATAGTAATCAACTTCAGCTTTAAGATAAAGCACTGATTTCATAAATCATACCCCATTTTACCCCAAAGACTCGTGAAGCTACGAAAATTTAAAGCTTGAATATATGATAACTTAGAAAATAAAAGTGCCAGAGATTTACGGTCTTCTACCGAAATGTGTATTTTGAGAGCTTCGAAAATTGCCTAGAACATTGTATTCTTGTAAAATGCAACTAACAAAAGCTAAGAATGAAAAACTAATTTTTAAAGAAATTTCAAAAAATATGCTCTATAGTTCAGCACTCGATAAAGATAGGAATATTATTTCTTCTGCAAAGTTGCTTGTTTTTACAATATTTACAACTTTGCCGAAGAAACTATGTCTATATTTCCTAACACAAAAAAGTTATTTTTTTATTTTCATTTTAGTAAGCAATGACTAACTTTTGACAGTTTTAGACTAAGGAAGATATTTATACGAACAAAAGTGCTGAAGACCATAAATGATAAAATGAAAGCAAAAGACACTAGGAAAAAAGTTCCACTTTTCGCCCTTTCGGACCACTGTGTAGCCGTGAGATTCTGAGATTCATATTATCAGCGGAAATCAGGCTTACTATGGACTTCACAAGCTGCAGTCGAGCTTATTAGACCGGTTGTTCTCTGCAGGCATAAAACATGGACAATGCTCGAGGAGGACCTGAGAGTGCTCGAAGTTGTCGAAAGACGAGTGCTAAGCACGATCTTCGGCGGCGTACGTACGGAGTATACAGGCGGAGAATGAATCATGAGCTCATACAGCTCTCTGGCAAACCCAGTATCCAAATCTGAGCGGATACGATGGGCAGGGCATGTTGCAAGAATGCCGGACAACTACCGTGAACGTACCATATTCTGCGCAGTTAAGACATTTTTATGATTCTTCCGCTATTCTAAGTATTCTAGATTTAAATTAATAACGTAGATAGCAGCAACGTGTAGTGCTACGGTCTATAATATCTGGTAAAAAATATGGGAATTATAAGTCGACCAACAATTGAGTAGATTTTTCGTTTTGTAAACTTATCCACGGTGCCTAATTCTGCGCACTTTCTTGCCCATGTTCCTAATTCTGCGCATGTTTGCTCCTAATTCTGCGC
Source organism: Sabethes cyaneus (assembly GCF_943734655.1). Taxonomy (NCBI): domain Eukaryota; kingdom Metazoa; phylum Arthropoda; class Insecta; order Diptera; family Culicidae; genus Sabethes; species Sabethes cyaneus. The sequence goes on from NC_071355.1 coordinate 202,862,351, forward strand.
ACCCAAAAAGTGAAAATAAATACTCCTGCCATGCTGTTTATGTCTTTATACGCTGAAAGCACACCAAAAAATTCGGCATTAGCCATTACCATAATTAAATCCATGGTCAGGCCTTCTTGTGCTATCCGGGTGGCAAAGGAATATTGTTATCATTTTGATTGCTTCATTTTAAATATTTTATTCTCGATAACGTGAAGGGCGAATTGATTCGGGTTTTCTGCATACTGAGCATTACACTATAGACTAATACTAAAAATTGTGCTTTCTTATAGAAACCACTTCCCCACTCTCTGACAGCTCCATGAGGTTGGGCACAAAAAAAGACATGGTTTCATAAATTGGCACTCGTAGGTTCGGACCCTGAGACACAGCCCAAGATTCCAATTTCAATTCTACTATTCTACTTCATTTTTCATGCCTCTATACCGCAGCCATTTGTGGTGAGGTTGCGTATTCTTTCGTGATTTCTTCGTAGGATGCATTACTGCGCAGAATTTGGAACATGAATAAAAAATCTGTGCCTAAATCTGCGCATTATTGCATCGTATTTTTCTAGGTAAAGTAATGCATGCAATCACTCTTTTTGTCTAAAACATGACTAAAACTAATTATTCTTTCTAATTATGTTGGGTAATTTGATCATTGCAAAGAATTTCGATCATAAATTTGTTAATTTTCTAGACGGACAATCTTAGCGCTGGTGCTAACGACGATGTTTTCTGCCATATAAAATACTTTCAATTTCACGTTAAATTATTTCGCTCTCAAATATTATGGCCCGTTTGTCAATAATGGCGTAATATTCAACAGACATTTATAAAAAAATAACGTAATGATCATAGTTATGCACAATGTTAATAAATACTTATATAAAGAAAAATGCGCAGAATTAGGAGCTGCGCAGAATTAGGAGCGGCCACCGTACCCTGCAAAGATGGTGTTCGCCTCAAATCCGGTAGGAACAAGACTGTCAGAAGCGCAGCGAGCAAGATGGTTAGACAAGGTGGAGCGAGATCTGGCGGAGAGTACTCGGTGTCCGAGGAATTGGAGAGCGGTAGCCCACAACCGAGTTGATTGGAGACTTGTTCAACAGGTTTTGTATTAGGACGACAAGCTACTTAAGTAAGTAAGTAAACTCAGGAATGAGTATAGTAGGGACGAGCTCTGAAACACCAGGAACTACTGCAGCTTTAAGATGTCAAAGGTCGGCTTTCTGCGTCCTCTCTGATATTGAATTCATTACCAGGGAATGAGGAAAACTGCATGGATAAGCTTCTCAATCCGGTGACACGATTAGAGATTAACTGGCAACCCGTAATCTACGGCGTCTGGCAAAAACGACGGCTGAAATAGTATTTCGGCAAGGGCTATTTTCGCAGTGAGACCCAAAAACTCGCTTACCTGCCTCCCATCAAACCAGGTTTCAGTGTACTCATAACTACGACTGATTCTTTCATTTCTCTGCTAACCACGGATCAACTGTTCGTGCGGTTCTTCTGATGTGATCCAGAACCAGGAAATCTCAGACATCAGACTCAATTTCATGGACTGCCATTTAAAAATAGCTGCCTGGCACTGTTCCCATCGTGTACCTGGCGAATTTCGGAAGGCTACGGTGGAGCGGCCACGTCGCGATGATACAGGACGACTGTGCAGCGAAATCTATTCTCTTCAAGAACCCCGAAGTTTTTGGACCGTCTTAGTGGAATACGAAACCTGAAATTAAATAAAAAGAAAACTATTCCAATTAAATTCTACTATCTATATTCATACCCTACAGATACGTATTTCGCCTGCGTCTTGCAGGCTTCATCACTTTCTGTTTTAGAACTGAAAATAGACACTGATGAAGTCTGTCAGTCGTAGGCGAAATACGTAGCTGTCGCGAATAAATATAGATAGTAGAATTTATTTGGAATAGTTTTCTTTTTATTTTATTTCAGATTCAAGAACCCTACCGGCACTAGGAATAGAAGGGCCCAACGCGCTAGATGGCTCGGCCGGGTTCGGGTTGATGCTGACTTGCGAATGTCCGAGAACAATGGAGATAAGTTCTTAATACAGCTCGAGCCACTCCGTTGGAGGATGGAGTCAATCCCGGTGTAGTGATTAGCATTCCCGCCTCTCATGCCGAGGACCTGAGTTCAAATCCCAACACCGCATGAAGTCAAAAGTCACCCAAGTCACGAATGACCCAAGCTGTCAAAGTGACTAAAGTCAAAAACAAAACTCCATTGGAGGAGGAGGAGGAGGAGGAGGAGAAGGAGAAGGAGAAGGAGAAGGAGAAGGAGAAGGAGAAGGAGAAGGAGAAGGAGAAGGAGAAGGAGAAGGAGAAGGAGAAGGAGAAGGAGAAGGAGAAGGAGAAGGAGAAGGAGAAGGAGAAGGAGAAGGAGAAGGAGAAGGAGAAGGAGAAGGAGAAGGAGAAGGAGAAGGAGAAGGAGAAGGAGAAGGAGAAGGAGAAGGAGAAGGAGAAGGAGAAGGAGAAGGAGAAGGAGAAGGAGAAGGAGAAGGAGAAGGAGAAGGAGAAGGAGAAGGAGAAGGAGAAGGAGAAGGAGAAGGAGAAGGAGAAGGAGAAGGAGAAGGAGAAGGAGAAGGAGAAGGAGAAGGAGAAGGAGAAGGAGAAGGAGAAGGAGAAGGAGAAGGAGAAGGAGAAGGAGAAGGAGAAGGAGAAGGAGAAGGAGAAGGAGAAGGAGAAGGAGAAGGAGAAGGAGAAGGAGAAGGAGAAGGAGAAGGAGAAGGAGAAGGAGAAGGAGAAGGAGAAGGAGAAGGAGAAGGAGAAGGAGAAGGAGAAGGAGAAGGAGAAGGAGAAGGAGAAGGAGAAGGAGAAGGAGAAGGAGAAGGAGAAGGAGAAGGAGAAGGAGAAGGAGAAGGAGAAGGAGAAGGAGAAGGAGAAGGAGAAGGAGAAGGAGAAGGAGAAGGAGAAGGAGAAGGAGAAGGAGAAGGAGAAGGAGAAGGAGAAGGAGAAGGAGAAGGAGAAGGAGAAGGAGAAGGAGAAGGAGAAGGAGAAGGAGAAGGAGAAGGAGAAGGAGAAGGAGAAGGAGGAGGAGGAGGAGGAGGAGGACCTGACATTGAGTTGCGCTGGCCATAACACGGTCAAATGACTGGAGTATTCGGTCGTTACATGGCAAGGAGTGCACCAGCGCATAAGCAAGCATCACTAAACAGGGGTCCAGAACGAGCGGAACTACCTTTTGGGTGCGTCCCACCACTACGTAAATAATGCAAAACCGCAAATAAAATTGGGACGCTAGAGAAACTTTTTCGACGTAATTTTAAACTCTGCGACATAACGAAGTTTTGGTGAAAAGTGAGAAAGGTCTCCTTAGCTACCGGAGGTAAAGGCCTTTCTGACCTCTGATACCTGCGTGAGCTTGATATCAACGTTTCTAGCTTTCGCGGATCACGGATAATTATATCCGTAATGAGTTTTTGAAGAGTTCTTCTTTGATAGTCTACGGAATCAGCACTTCATTGCTTAAAGACGCTAACTGAAAAGTCGCTCACTAAGTGCTTTACTTGATATTGTATACACCTTCGATAACAAGTTTTGTGCTTCCATTAATACGAATTAATCTCCTTAGAAAGAGAATGGGGGTGGAGGAATATTGGAGAAATTGGTTAATATTTTCGCAAACAAATTGAAGCAGGTCATCAAGAATGGCGGTGGTCCTACAAGCTAGTAGTTAAACTAGAAACTATAGTATGCAATGTATTCCTAGTTTTAAGTGTTAAAAAAGCTATGTATCATTTGGTGTAAACTGTTGGTACAAAAAGATGGGAGGTTTTGTGCCTACTGGAGAAGGAATGTCAAAGCTGTTCCACTCCAGCGGGATTTTCGCTTCTCAAATAAACTAAACACTTAAAATTAAAAAAAAAAATTATTGCAACTAACAGTTTACTGTACGAACAATTTTTTGACTGACTGCACTTTTATTCACTCCCCCTGGTCGAATCATTATAAAATTAATATCAAAATAAGTAAAACGTATATAAAATTGAGATCAGAAATAATAAATTAATGTTTTTTTTATAAATTTTTCAAACCGAATCTCCTTAAGCTGTCAAATGCGGTAAATGAGCTATCAAAGCAATGAATCAATCCAGATAAACGTGCTTTCTCTATTGCTATTTCAATGGTAACGGGTGGCAACTAAAATTTTGGAATTTTTTCGCGGCCCTTATGCTCAACAACAAACGAGCTCAGAGAGAAATGAGAGTATGTATGTATGTGGAAGACCAGCCAAAATTATGGACGCAGAAGGACATAGTTCTCTTTCTCGTTTCTTCAACAACAAACCCTCCGATTAGGCTATAAATTAAGATGCACCAGACGAATGTTTGAAGAAAATTTTGATCCCGTTCCTACAAAAACATCATGCAGATGGACAATACGTATTTTGGCCGAATAGAGCATCATCACATTACGCAAAAAAAACACAATCGTTCCAGAATACCCATTCGATCCCATTTTTACCCAAAAACCACGACCCGAGGCATCTGTCTCAGTGCGCCCAATCGAAGATTTCTTCGGGATTTTGAGTTCCTTGGTGTACAAAACTAACTAAGAATTGCACAGTTGATTAGGAAAATCAAGAAATGCATTTGCAAAGTTGACATAACGGTCGTACAACGCTCCTGTTTCGACGTCAAACGAAAGCTTCGCCGAACAACCGATTACGGACCGTTTTCAAATGTACGCTAATTTTTTATCAATTTTTTAACAATGGATAATATATCTTTAATTTCGGCAAATCAGATCTTCTTCATGTATCGTTGTCTTTTTTTGATAGCTTGATAAAAAATTCCAAAATTTTTGTTGCCACCCGTTAGCGTCTGAGTTTGAGGTCACTCGATCAAAACTGATGGATGCGATTTTTCACACACCTTTTTTCAAAATAAGTCTCATTATCACGTTATCTTATAATATTAACAGTTCAGCTTAACCAAGTTTATTTATAAATACTATCGTCGGGCCGTCGCGGCAAAAGCTTTTACCTCGATATCTAATTGGGTTTACACTCTCTCGTGCGCGTATTCAAATTGCCTCTGCAAAATAGGAGAAATTGAAACTGAAAAACTCCGAATACCGCCGGCAACGTACCCACATATGAATGTATGATTTTACAGTCATGTGCAAAAATTTGAACACGAGTTATTCGCTGAAGCATTTGGTAAGTCCCGTCACGTTCACTTCCAATGATAGATTAACCGCAATGCTTCAATTAGACATAGTCTGGCGGTCAATGAAACCATTAACCGGGGGTAATGTACGGCTAGGAGTTCGTCGAGATGACTTTCGGGAAACGATGGATGGATATAAGTGCAAGAGACCTTTTGTCTACGATGCAAAACCACTGGTTTCAGTAGCTCAACTTCTACCACAAATTACTGTGTGGAAGTGCATGGTCCAATTATCTCATCCACTGCACCGATAAGGTAGGTCGAGGTACATATATACCTCGGAACAATATCGACGGTTGTGGTGTACCTATTTCTTACCTTATTTCGGCATGTCAGTGTAATAAAATTTTAAATAACGGAAAAGCCATATATTCCAACTGAATCGTTTGGTCATTACAAAACAAGGAAAAATTCATAAAAACACATCACGTATGAAATGAGAGTATGAAAAAGCAATTAAGCAAACTTACCGGCATTAATTGGTTGGTTGCATATGCCTGTTTCGCTTCTCGCTGTGTGCTGCGGCTGCCTCAATAACAACGAACGAGCTACAATCGCTCCAATCTTATCAATTCACTGTCCAAGGTTTATCACAAATAGAAATAGAAGAAGACAATTTGCCTTATTACACTGATTGGCAGATTTCTAATATTCCAAATTTAAATCAAATATTTTTCCGCTTGGCCTTCAACGTGGCTCATTTTCGTGTGCCATTCTCCTCCATTCAAATTATTATCTAGGCTTAGGGAAAAAGAGGCCTCCCTTCGAGTGTGTTTTGCTTGTTTGCTCGATGAGTTTGCACAGGTGCTTTTTCCATTAACAATCAACAATCCACTGCACTACTGTATGGTTCACAAAACACGCAAAATGTTAATCATTGTTGTTGTTTTTTCGAGCCAATTTCGAGAACCTACTAAGCGTGCGAGATTTTGTCCACCGGCATTGGTTTTTGTAACGACACGAACGGACGTCCACGTTTGAAACAAAACTTACGACACTGACAGGAGGACTGGACTGAACTGAACTGGACAAGGCTATCTGCGGAAACACACAGACACGACTGCTGCTGCTGCTTGCATTCAGCGGTGGTAGCGCACAGCTGAACACTGAAGCGTTCGTGTAGCCAAACTAAATCCACGCGGGGCACGTGGCTAATATTCGCGAGTTCGCTTTTCTGTGTGCATCGAGCCGGCTTCTTCAGCCATAAGGGTTTGGGGCCCTTTTATGGTATTAAATTAACAAAATTTGGTTGACAAAACTTTCGCAAGAAACAGTTTGCAATTATTTCATCTTTTAGTTTTCTGAATTATTAGATTGGAGGATGATTGTACAGAATTAGTGCAGTTACCCTACTGTTTTTATTTGCTATTGCGAAAAATTTAACTGGCCTGCAAACCGAGAATGCCAAGAAAAATTAATTTTTTCGAACATTGGGAAAAAGTGCTCGTAATAAATTGTGTTTAGAATAAATTATGAAACACAAAATTGTTCAATTATTGAAACAATGATTGCTTTTTGTCAGTCGCTCGTAAATTTTCATTCTACTTATTGACGATGCAAAAAATATAATGGAAGTGCACCTTGATTTTACCCATTGTTTCACGCAATTCATTGATGTTCTATAGTTGCAATGTTCAGCCGATTTAATTTGGTATTGCGTCACGTGTTGGTCAAAATTAGCATTATTGGTTACCTTCGTAATTATAGTTTTCAAATGAAAGGGCATCAAAGGCATTCAATCAAAACATCAGTTTTTGGCATTTTCTTGATAAATATTGTTTTGTCAACAAAAATACAAAAACTAATAAGACAACAGAATCAATTGTAAAAATAAAAACTTCAAGGTACGCATCCACATGGGATATATATGAAATGATGACGTAGGACATAATATACAGCTTAAGTTTCGTTTTCAGACTATTTTATCAGCTAATTAGAATTATTGATTCTACAATGGAGTACGGTAAAACGATAGTGTCGTTTCAATTACCTCTGTAATGCGATGAAACCTGAAAATCCTCTACTAAAGCTTGCTTCATTTAGAATTGGAACAAGATTTTTGCTCATATTGTGGCGCTCTTGATGGACGGATTTGGAAGTTCTTGGCGGCCACGTGTTGGAAACTTTGTTAGCTTCACCTACGTATTTTTGGCATTCCGCAAAACGACTGTATTTTGAAAACAAAAAACATGGAAGCCGAAAGAAAGGAAAAAATTGAAGATAGAATTAACAAAAGGGCGAATGTCGCAAGCGTAAACAAACCGAGTGAGGGTTGATTTTCCTATGCTGGTCCAGCAAAAAGTAACTCTCACTCGTTTTGTTTACATTTGCGACATTCGCCCTTTTGTTAATTCTATCTAGAATTGTGCGCAGTTATTTGGAAAATCCATTGTGGTCCTCATCTATAGGCTAGCTAAACAGCTGAAATTGCCCAGAGATACCGTATGGTGCGTTATCAAACGATATAAGGAAACATTGACGAAGATTCGGAAGCCTCAAGTTAATCATCGGAGTGGAACTGTAGTATAATCAATATATATAGAATGCCAGTGTCGCTGCAGTGCGCGTGGTAAACATCACACATGTTCAGATAATGTATTTACATTATATATGCAAATGTGTGTGTGCCTGAGATTCATCAAAAGGGAAATCTCATTGTCAAACTTTGACAACCAGTTTAAAATTTCAAATATGGCTGCCAAGTAATGTGATTGGAAACTTTGCATGCTTCAAATTTCTGAAAAAATCGGTGCAAAAGGGCACAGTTGTGGGATAGTATTCATCCGGACCAAAAGAAAAAGAACGTTTAAAACCATGGCATACACTGGCATAAAAACACAGCGGAGAACGCACTGAAAACAGCACCAACCAGCGCACAGATAAAGAACAGATAAATAACAATGAGCAACTTTGACAATGAAGTTCCCGATTCACAGATTTGATACAGATTGTTAGCATCATGTTTACCAAAATGAGTCCTATAGAAAAACAGCGACACTGGCATTCTATATATATTGATTCTACTGGAACTGTCGACCGGAAACTGTGTGGTAAGATTTTGAAGACCACCAAGAGCTATCCCAATCTGTCAGACCGTGATTTGGCCATGAAATTCGGTGCTGCCCATAGTACCGTGAGGAGAATTCGACTCCGGGAAGGAATCAAGTCTTCTGAAGGACGGTGAAACCTGTGTTAAGTAAGGCTGACTTCGGGCAAATGCCAGCTCAAAAATTTTACTTGGCACCGACTCGGGGGGATGTTTCAAGCAAATTTGAATTTGTTTTTGTCGACAAATTTGCACGAAAATTTATGATTTGGCAGGGCATTTGCAGCTGTGGCAGGAAAAACGAAAGTTTACAGTACAGACAATGACGTCGGAACTGTACCAAAAGGAATGTCTCCAAAAACGAATTTTGCCTTTCATTCGATCCCACCACCATCGCATGGTTTTTTGGCCAGATTTGGCAAGCGGTCATTACAGCAAAGTCGTTCAAGAATGGTATCCAGAGAAAGGGGTCCAGTTTGTTCCGAAAGACCTTAACCCTCTAATGGGCAACATCGTAAAAACGATGCGATCAAGCTAATGGCTGTTTTATCATTAAAGTACACTCAAAAGAACCTTAAGTTCTGATTTTCATGCAAAAATAATTATCTGGACGAGCGCCAGGTTAGAAAAAGTCCAATTTCTCTTTTTGGTTTTTCATGTCTAACGCTCCACCTAGATATTTTTTCAATTCAAATACATTACAAAATTAATATAAAGCATGAAATTTACTCATGGAAAAATCTTAAGGTCAATCATTTTGTTCTAGATGTGCTATTTCATCAAAAGTAAAAAAGGAAATATTCGCGCATTAATTATTTTCGAAATTTTGCGGAATTTTTGTTTTTGAAAAATGATAACTTTTGAATGCATAGTCAGAATGTTGTGATATAGATCATTTTGCGATGACGTCATTTTGCCGTCAAATGACACCACTTGGTGGTTTGTTTACATGTTTTTGTCACATCCAGCAGTTTAGATTTGAAATTTCGTGAAGGATTACTGCATCAATTTCTGTAAAATGCATATAAGGCACTTTCTCTTCAATAAAAACTATAAATTTCTATCATTATCTGCCGAACAAAGATAGAAAACTCAATTTAAAATTTAACACCACGTAAACAAACCACCAAGTGCTGTCAAAAAAGTGTGGTTAGGAGCTCCCGTGTAATGATCTATTAATATCAAAATGTCAAGAAATCTGTTCTAAACAAATTTTGCATGTTGTCAATTCAAAACAAATTTCGTATGCGGCTCTGGAGCTCCAAAAGCGAAGGCCGTCTACACACGGCCTTACCCGTTAGAGGGTTAACCCACTCAATTGCCCCCAGTTCCGCCCTATTGAGAAATACTAGGCAGTCATTAAGAGAAGACTCTAGGCAAAGGGAAAAGCTGTCAAAGACATCAATCGGATGAAGATATGGTGGAATAAGAGCCAAAACGATGGACGAAGAAAGTGTGCGCCGCCCAAGAGCCATATTACAGGATTTTACGTATTTATTTTAAGATTATGCATTCTTTTGGGATTAATATAAATCGCGAAGTAATTCGTTTAACCACGTTTTTTATTAAAGATAATGTAAACATTGAGAATGTCAAAAAACAGGTAGTGTTGCCAGGAATCGGGAAACCAGTGCGCGCAGATATATTAAATTGCGCAGCAAAACATAACAATATTTCTCTCCTTCAGCGACCATCGGGTGAGAAGATGATTCGTGGCCGCCTTGTTCTCGTCGATCTTCGTGGGGCTGCAGGTGTCGCCATCGCACCAGTATCTTGGCTAACAGGTGGGGTGATGGCCCGTTCGCCACCGTTACTGCCTGAGATCGGAGTTGAAGTTGACTGTTCCTGACTGCTGGATCCAATGGTAACGCCGGTTGGTGTAGACTCCGATGAAAACTGAAAGCGGTAGGGATCAGGCTTGTCACCCATACATGGACTTTTCTCTGACTCGCTGACTGATTCGCTCGCGTTGTTTTGCAGTTGATCAACATGTCGCTTGCATTTCTTACCCTTATAATCAACCTCATAATGTAAGTCTCCTAAGCGAGCCGAGATAATGCCGGGAACCCACTTAGCCATTCTTGGATTATAGGAACGAAAATAAACTGGTTGGGAGACTTTAAACTCACGAAAAGACGAATCCATTTTACTTTTCTGTTGTTGATCGATTTTTGTTGATGGATCCGCTGGTAATACTAAGTCTAAGCATGTTCGAATATTTCGACCCAAAAATAGTTGACACGGTGGTTGACCTGTAGTAGAATGAGGGGCTCTTCTGTATCGACGAAGGAACTCGTTCAGGTTACGCTGTATGTTATTCCTCGTTGAGTTCATCGCTTTTAATGCATTCTTCACTGTCTGTACACTTCGTTCTGCCTGTCCGTTGCTGGATGGATGGTATGGAGCAGTTAACTTATGATATTTAACGCCTGCCATTCGAAGAAATGTTTTGAATTCAGTAGATGTAAAGTTGGTTCCGTTATCAGAGACTACAGTTGTAGGAACTCCGTACGCTGAGAAAAGTTCGTCAAACAGAGTAATCGTCGCACTAGCTGTCATGCTAACTGTAACCTTCACCTCGATCCACTTACTGTATGCATCCGTGATTATTAGCAACATTACTCCCAAAAGTGGCCCGGCAAAATCGATGTGAATGCGCTCCCACGGCGCCTTAGGGTATTCCCAAACGTGATCACGAAACTTTGGGGGATCATTAGCATTTTTTGCACACTCGTAACACATCTTTGCAGTCCTTTCGATATCTGAATCTATTCCGGGCCAATATACAAACGATCGCGCTAACCCTTTCATCTTTACTATTCCCAGATGTCCAACATGTAAATCCTTCAGAATAGTTGCTTGTAAAGAACGAGGTATGATCACTCTATGTTCGTAAACTAGGCATCCAGCGGCAGTTTTGTAGTTGATTTGGGGAGATCTGAAACCTAAACGTTCCAAGGATATGCCATCCTCGAGTGCACGAAGAATTTTTCCTAGTTCTTCATCTTTACGCGTTTCTTGTGCGACTCTTTGAGCATTAATCGGCAGCTGTTCGATTTGACGTAACATGAAGCAATCAAATTCATCTAATTGCTCATCCCAAGCAATCGCATGATTTTCTCGCAATAGATTTACCGGACACACTGAAACAACACGGGAACAATAATCTGCATTTGCATTTTCTTTTGTTTTTTTGAACACTACTTCGAAATCAAAATTACCCAGAAAATCAGCGTAGTTGGCCATGCGACTGATACAAAGCGTTGGAAGCGATTTTTCAGGATGTAGTATTTGTGAGAGCGGTTTATGATCGGTTATCAAAGTCCAATGACGAGCATACAGGTACATGAAGAATTTCTGCACAGCCCAGATTATAGCCAAGGCCTCCTTATCGATCTGGGGGTAACGTTGCTCCGTCGCGCTCAACGTTCGGCTCGCGTAGGCAATCGGTCTTTCTGCTCCATCGCTCAGGCGATGAGATAAAACCGCACCAAGTCCCGTGCTACTGGCGTCCGTAGCTAACAACAATGGCAGATCTGGATCGTACTGCATCAGTACCTGTGGTGAAATCAACGCATTTTTAATTTCTTCATACGCTGCATCGGCACTTGTTGTCCATTTGAAATTATCCTGGAGCAGCATATCTCGCAGAGGACTATCTCGTGACGATAGGTTAGGGATAAAAGCACTGTAATAAGTTGCCTTTCCTAGAAATAGCTGGAGCTCTTCTGCATTCGCCGGTTTCTTAGCATCACGTATTGTTTCTACATGCCTGTCGGACTTGTGTACCCCTGCTGCATCAATTTTATGCCCCAGAAATTCCACAGCGGGAGCTCCAAAAACGCACTTTGACCGATTTAAGCAAAGTCCGTTTATTTTCAGCCTATTCAGTGTTTTTTCTAACACCTTCAACATTTCCTCGAAATTTGCCGCATGAATCAAAATATCATCATAAAAATTCACAACATTCGGAAGCCCTTGTAACACTGTTTCCATGCGACGCTGCCAAATTGCGGGAATGTTAGCTGCACCGTATACAGCACGAGTGGGTCGAATCAACCCGTGTGTGGGTGTGTTCAATGTAAGAGCATGACTAAAATCGTCGTCAACTGTCAAGTGGGAGTACGCGTCAGTTATATCTAGATGACAGAAGATAGTCGCGCCCTTCATCTTATGAAAGAGATAATCTGCACGAGGAATTGGGTGCTCATCAATTATCATTCTGGCATTTAGGGTCGGCTTATAGTTACCTGTGATTCGGATCTTTCCATTCTTCTTAGCAACAACATGAGTAGTAGATGCCCATTCAGATGACTCCACCCGCTGGTAAAGTCCGGAAAGAATTTTCTTGTCGATTTCCTTGGCATATAAATCTCGAAGTGCGAAAGGAATTTCTCGTGCCTTTGCGAAGACTGGCGTTGCTCCTGGTTTCAGATGTAACGTAGCCGGAGGTCCCGCAAGTTTCCCCGCAGATTCTCCAAATACATCGTCGAAACGTGAAATGAGGTGTGATAGTCGTAGCTGCTGTACCTTTGTGATCTCCGGTTCCGCTATAGTAAGTGTGTTGACTTGCTCATCGCCCTTAAACAATCGTACAAAGTCAATATCGAGTGCAAACTGCGCAATCCATTCTCTGCCGAAAAGTGAATCGAAATCACCATCAACGATATACAAGTTTAGACGCCGAGAAGTGTTGCCTAGTGTAACGTTAACTGGCAAGCGGCCTATGCAGTGGATTCTATGACGAGTGTAACTTGCGAACTGCCTTTCTGACTTTTGCAAGCGAAAACTTTTTTTAATCTGTTGAAGTGTGCGCAGACTTATGATGGCACACGGTGCTCCTGTGTCGAGCTCCATTTTCACAACTTTGCCGTCGATCAGGACATCCAGCATCTTCCTGTCTAGCGACGCAACTGGCGAAACAATATTCACTTTTTGAAAAGTATCCGTGGAATCCGAACCTTCATCCGACAAAGGGAGCACTTCTTCTTGGATCTGGGCCGTTTTCGATTTACATACTTTCGACAGATGCCCCTTTCTTTTGCAAGCAAAGCATACTGCATTACGAAACTAACAGTATTTTCGTTCGTGACGGCCTCCGCAGCCGTGGCATGTTGAAGTACGATCGGGTTTATTCGAATTCAAGCGAAAGCTTTCTTTTTTTATGCCTGTTGACACATAACCTAACTTGTTCGATGCTTCTGTTATACCGGCTGGGCTGGCTGTCACTTCCACTGATGTTTTGTGGGTTGCTTCCATCGTGTGTGCAATTTCGTATGCTGCGTCGAATGTTTCCGGCTGTTTCCGAATAATTTCGTCACACATACCGCGCGATTCCAGACCAAAAAGAAACTGCTCGATTAACATACGATCCAAAAATTCACCGTACTCACAATGAACAGCTGCCCGCCGTAACCTTAATGCAAAACTTGCAACATTCTCTTCTGGCTCCTGACGTACTTGCCGAAATTTAATGCTCTCTGCATACTTATTTTTTGCCCGGTCAAAGTGTTTTACCAATATTCTTTTCATTTCGGCGTATGTCAAATCTTCCGGCTGTCTTGGGCTCACTAGGAATTTGAGCGCATTATTCAATTCACTGCCGATATGAACGCGAGCATACGCCGCATAATCCACTTCCCGGATTCTACTGAGATTGAGAGCCCAGTCAAATCGTTTAAAATAGTCTTCCACCGATGAACAGTCTGCTGTCCTGTATTCGCCAATTGTGAACGCTGCTGCTTTTGGGGCTCCTTCCGGTGCTGCATTGGCACCACCTTGAACTTCTTGAACTGCTGTTTTTAGCGCATTGGCGAAAACAGCCGTGAGGTTTTGTAAAACATCCTCCGGAATCGACATTTTGACTCACTTCTGACACCACTTTTACGTATTTATTTTAAGATTATGCATTCTTTTGGGATTAATATAAATCGCGAAGTAATTCGTTTAACCACGTTTTTTATTAAAGATAATGTAAACATTGAGAATGTCAAAAAACAGGTAGTGTTGCCAGGAATCGGGAAACCAGTGCGCGCAGATATATTAAATTGCGCAGCAAAACATAACACAGGAAAAGTTCGAGAATTTCTTCGAACCGTGACGAATAATTTTAGCCGCATTTTTTTTCTTAAAAGTATGAAGGAAATGCTACATTTGTTTAAGAAAAAATCTTGAATTCAGTAATAAATAACTGAAATACTCGCAGTTGTTTTTGTTTGAATACTATTTGAAGCAAGCTTTACTGGGTATGGAATGGGGAGAGTTACCTGTAAGGTGCCTCTGATATAGCTTTGGCTCTCTCAGGCCCCTTCTTAGCGCCTACTCGAAAATTTAAGTCAAACAATTACGATCGATGGCCATACCTAAAATGCTGTATGTACATATTAGAGCAGCTAGTTTTTTGTTGAATAGTCGCTTATTCAACTATTTTATAGCCAATTACCGGGTAACAAGCGCTTGACAAACCGTTATTCAACAAAAATGTTTGTTGGAGTAGGCACGTGCAACAAACATTTCTTAAACAAAAATAGCTTATTTATCTATTTTACAGCTGGTACCCGTGGAACAAGTGCTTGATAAGCTATTGTACAGCAAAAATGTTCTTTTGGGCGGCGCGTGGAAGACAGCGTGACAGAGCTGGTTTGAAGCCGAGTGCTGGAAACTGACAGATGAGAAGAACCAGACCAGGAGTAGCATGTTCACTGCGGCTACACGCTAGAACATAGAAGGGTATACAGAGACTAGAGCTGCGGAAAAATAATCCACCGTCTAAGAAAACGCGAGATCGAGGAGCAAATGCTTATCGGCGAAGAGGATTCACCAATAAGAACACACGAAGTTTCTACAAAATAGTGAGGTGCAGGAATTTTTGCCATGCCATGAAGGCAATCAGTGTGCTGAAAACGGTAAGGCTGGTGGGAAGGACGGTATTCCGGCTGATCTTCTAAAAGCGAGTAGTGAGCGGCTGTATACGAAGCAATCCACCGGATCATTATCAGGATCTTGGAGCAAGAACAAACGCCGGAGTGGATGGCCCTATTTAAAAGAACATCGACTCGAGTGTAAAAACTTTGCTCAATTCTGCCTATAAGGTGGAGGTGGTCTCTCATATCCTGCACTATAGACTGAGACCATTAGCGGAGTCTTTCATCGGCGAGTACCAAGCTGATTTTCGTAAGGGTCGGCGGATTAGGTGTTCATCCCGCGTCAGTTATTAGACAAGTTCCGAGAGTACAAGTTGTAGACTCACCATCTGTTTGTAGATCTAAAAGAGGCGTACAATTCAGTCAAAGGAAATGAGAATGCAAGAACATAATTTTCAAACGAAATTAATTACGCTCAATCACGACGCTGATAGAAGGGTCAATATCATGCGTTAGAATAGCTGGCGAGACCTCAATCGCTTTCATGACGTTAGATGGACTGTAGCAAGGGGATACACTCTCTAATTAGATATTCAACATTTCCTTGAAAGGTGCAATACGAAAAATAAACGTGGCAAGGAACGGGATGCTTCTATATTTTGCTGATAACGTCGATATCATCGGTATCAACCGCACAAGTAACGTTTTTGTTTTATAATAGCTTATTCAACTGTTGTACAGCTATTTCCCGTGGAACAATGGCTTGATAAGCTATTATACAACAAAATTGTTATTTGGGCGTAGAGCAGTGGAAGAGGCCTTTTAAATGGGAAGCAGCGAGATTGGGACTTACCGTTAATACCGCCAAAATAAAGTATATGGTTGCTGGCAGGGAACGTGGGAGTTCTAATGGTGTTGGCGCCTAAGTGGAGAAATTCAAATATCTTGATAAACTCGTGACATGTGACAACGATGTAAGCAGCGAAGTACAACGACGGATTGCAGCAGCGAATCGGGCTTTTTATGGATTACGTAGCCAGCTGAAGTCTCGTATTTTGCAAATTGGCTCAAAACTGGCACTCCATTCTGGTGGCAAAATGGAGAATGGAGTAGACTAATCGATAATAGACCGTTACTGCAAAAGTAAGTGTATAATAAAATAATGTTCTCGTAAGATGGTTTAAGGCATTCCATCATTGTGGCTGAGTGCACTACCGCGTTGCGGGATAGACTGGAATTTATATTATCAAATTTCATTAAAGCATACATATTTTATCCGATCACGTGTCAGACTTTATAAATAATTGTGCATTGTTCCTATTCAAAACGGTTTTATTCTTTCCATTTTATAACAAATGCAATATTCCTCAACAAAGCAATAGTAAAATGTGTTACCTACTTAAGTAACCGTGTATAATAATAAATTCTTGATCTTCTGTAGTACGTCTACCCTTACGCTGGCATTGTTCTTCACTGGCCGTGGTTTACAGCTCATCCCGTTCGTCCGCTCCCTCGTACTCGTAGTCATCCTCGATGGGTTGCTCGTTGCAAATGTTTGCAACCTCCGAGCAAAGCCTGACGTCCGTATCCTTTACCTCCTCCTCCTGTTGGAACATTTTCAGGATGCTCTCCTCGTGGTCTTCCACGATCTCCAAGCACAGATGTTTCAAAGTTTTGTTCAGATCACCTTCCTGCACAAAATCGACGTCCGACATTTCGGGATTCATGCCGAACTCGGTCATCATTTTCAGCACGACCGGTCGGCCGTTTTTCTTGTAGCGCGCTTTGGCGTAATCGTCCATGCGATCGCAAACCGATTCCATCAGTTCGGTGAGGTACATTTCCGATTTGGCGTACAGGATGGTCTTCTTCTTTTTAGAATCACCCGTGGCATCCAGACGATAATCACCGACGTCGATTTTCTTCTTCGGATCTACCTTGGACACGGCCAGTTCCATTTCGTTCATCGTTGCTTTGCAAACAAGGCATTTAACTTCTTTGCTGTCGATTGGACGGGCTGCAGGATGTTGAGCTGCTGCGAAACCGGCAAGCAACAATATTGTTCCCACCACAGTCAGCAGACAGCAGGTTTCAGTCTTCATTGTTTCTCGTGATGTATAAAGAATATAGAACTACTAACGGAAAGTACTGCAGCGTGTAGTTACTCCAAAACTTTCGAGCGATATAATGAGTCGTACTCCGAAGCAGGTTGATCCCAATTGGATTAAGAAAAAATAAACACGTTTACGCGTTCTGATTGGTCAGTGATAAATTTAGGCTAAGGCTGACGTCGATTGACGTCTCCGGCGTCTGTACGGTGTAATTATAGCTTCGAAGTTCGAAGAAACGAGAAAAACGTCAAAATGCTAAATTACACCGCAACAAGCTCAATGTATATTGTCTGTTCCATTGGTAACAAAATAAAACAAAGGTAAAACGTACTGCTACGGGCAGCGGGGTGGTGTGGTTGTCAAATCACATACATTGTCCATGTCCCACTCATCGGTACTTTAGTACTGGGACCTACTTAAAGGTTGATTCGTTTTAAAACAACTGAAACTAATTAGAAAGCAGTTAAACACAGCCTTTTAGCTATCCAGCTTTCCATGAGCGATAATGGCGGATATTGAGCACAAGTGGGCACAATCTTTTGACATTCATTGGAGGAGCGTCGAGTTCGCCCTGACGGAGTTACTATGGATACATTCATGATTGTTTGTTGTTCGAATGTAAAAATGTAAACACTTTTCAATTTTGCAGATCAGCTAAAAAGGGACATAATTGAACGGACAACAAGTTTTATGGATTGTGGCTTTGCAGTTTTCGCAAATTTCAGGGAGAATGTCCAAATACGCAATGGAAAGTTTCTTATCAAGTCGAGACGCTGTTCGAGAGCAAACTTGACAACGGCTCGACCAACATGAAGGTAATGTTTGCGTTAATGTGTAATGTTTCGAATGTTTAATTCGCACGATTGTGAAAAAGTATTCTGAGCCAGTGCCTTCAGCAAATTATGGCCGCAAACCACTATAATAGTTTGAATCCGTTTAGTTATGTTCCACTTCAGCTGATCTGCAAAATTAAACAATGTTTACATTTTTACACTCGAACAACAAACAATCATGAATGTATCCATAGTAACTCCGTCATGGCGAACTCGACGCTCCTCCAATGAATGTCAAAAGATTGTGCCCACTTGTGCTCAATATCCGCCATTATCGCTCGTGGAAAGCTGGATAATGTAACTATTATTAGCTGTTATTTTCGATACGCTGACTGGTTCCAAATTATCGCCATCCATGGATGTTTAGTCCGCAAACTTTTGACAATTTTACACCCCTGGCCACGGGGCGAATCACTTTAAATTTAAATATTAAATATTGTCAATTGCATTGTCCCTTAGACTTTCGGTATTTTATTTATAGACGTCAAAATATTTTCACACATGCATTTTCCTTTAGTTGCTTTAAATTGTAATCAACAAATGCAGCTTCAATTCCATCACCAGTTGATTTGTAGTCTTTTACTTGTAAACCCCCGTTATCCATTTAGTACTAAATAAACGAATTCAGCAGTAAGAAGGAAACAAAAATCAACAAAGGCTTCTCGCTTCGAATGGGAAATCGAATTACAGTAAACACCCGCTGCACGGAAACGACACGCCCAATAATTTTGTAGCATTTCGTTCATAATACCTTTATCGTAATTTTTTCATAATATCCCGCATTTTGCACCTTACTGGACACCGCAGTCTAAAAGTGCGACTGGCACAAAAAGTGCGATACTGCGAATGCTGTGAGTGAGAAAGAGAAAGAGTGACAACTGCAATGTTGCTGTTTTCTTTTGTCATATACATTGGCATTATAGAAAATAATCTGGATTAATCCAGGTACAGCTGCAAAGCACAATAACATTTTAAATTTACGCATCAATGGTAAATTCACATAAATTGCTTAAGGGATGAAAAACCAATATTAACATTTAACCACCAATAAAGTTGAAGTACGCTTTTGAATTCGAATTCAAATTAGTAAAAGCGTACTGTAAACTGGTGTAAGCATATTTGGTGTGACAAAATGATTTGACTGTGATTTTATTTCGGGGAGCCATGCGCAATATATTTATGCATATTTACATTCACTCGTTCCAAAAATCTGGAGACAAATCTGCAAGTCTGGTATCCCTGGTCAAGTCCCATAACAGTATGTGGCAATACCCTTTATGATGAGGTGGACACATTGTGTCCACTCTATTGTGTACACACTTAAACAGTTCGGTAAAACTTATCGAAATCGAAACAGCTGAACGTTCGGTAAAAATTTCGGTAGTACATTTCGACGTTTACGGACCTTAAGTAATGTTTGGTGCAATAAAACATTTTACCGAACGTTCAGCTGTTCTACCGAAATCTTTACTCTTTTTTAAGTGTGTATAATTGATGTAAACAAAACTGAACGGGATCATGTTGAAAATAATCATGTTACACTGTTACAGCATTTAGGCCAGTTTGGGACACTTTTTGTACATTGATGCCAAATCGTTGGCTTTAGTTTCCGCGTATCTCTTACTGTGAGTATTTCTAGTTTATATCTGCGTGTTAATTTTTCATTTCACTTGTACGCACCCCTCGGTTACACCCTTTGCACCGGTTTTCAATCAGCACAGGGAACAACTTCACTTTCCTTACTTGCACATTCACGCACTGAACTGTCAAATTTTGCTTACCGAGCCCGATCCCAGCAGAAAACGCCAAAGTCATCGTCGCATTTTTTGAATCTGGTGAAACAAGAAACAATCTCGTACGGCTTTGTTCGATAATTATTCAAGGGTCTCACTTTTATTAAGTAAGTATTAAATAGTTATTGAATTGCTCTATGTCGGTATGTTATAGATAGGTGAATTAATGTGTTATACATGTTTATTTCAGTAACAAGCAATGGATCGCCTGCTTCGACTTGGTGGGGCTATGCCTGGCCTAACCCAGGGACCTCCGCCGACTGATGCGCCCGTTGTGGATACTGCCGAACAGGTTTACATTTCTTCTCTGGCCTTGTTGAAAATGTTGAAACATGGTCGTGCTGGAGTTCCGATGGAAGTTATGGGTTTGATGTTGGGTGGGTTTCCTGTTTTTTTTTTTTTATAAAGGTACCAATTTTTAATTTATATTCATCCTTTTCAGGAGAATTTGTGGATGACTACACAGTTCAAGTGATTGATGTATTCGCAATGCCTCAAACCGGTACTGGAGTGTCGGTAGAAGCCGTTGATCCAGTGTTCCAGGCGAAAATGTTAGATATGTTAAAACAAACTGGTAGACCGGAGATGGTGGTTGGGTGGTACCATTCGCATCCGGGTTTCGGTTGTTGGCTTTCCGGGGTCGATATCAATACACAGCAATCGTTCGAAGCGTTATCCGAACGTGCGGTGGCCGTCGTCGTTGATCCAATTCAATCGGTCAAGGGGAAGGTTGTGATCGATGCTTTCCGGTTGATCAACCCAAACATGTTGGTTCTGGGCCAGGAGCCTCGGCAAACCACGTCCAATTTGGGACATTTACAGAAGCCGTCGGTGCAGGCTTTGATTCATGGACTCAATCGCCACTATTATTCGATTAGTATTAACTACAGGAAGAATGAGTTGGAGCAAAAAATGTTGCTGAATCTGCATAAAAAATCATGGATGGATGGACTTACGCTCGCTAACTATCAGGAACATTGCAGCATAAATGAAAGCACTATTAAGGAAATGCTGGAATTGGCGAAAAATTATAATAAGGTGTGTGTTTTCATTTTATTTTATTTAGGATACATTTTTATTAAGTCGATCACAATATTCTAGGCTTTGGAGGACGAAGAAAAGATGACGCCGGAGCAGTTAGCCATTAAGAACGTTGGCAAACAGGATCCTAAGCGGCATCTTGAGGAAAAAGTGGACACTCTGATGTCGAATAACATTGTCCAGTGTTTGGGCGCGATGCTGGATACGAACGTGTTTAAGTAAGCAGGTTAAGCCGAAAACTCCAATCAAAAACTGACTCGTTTGCTTGGATATGTGCGCTGGTTCTGAAATTTAAAATATAAATTTACTATTTTATAAGTATCACGAGTAGTGTTTGCATTTTTTCTTTATAATAGAACGTTTCCCCTAATAAAAGTAACTGTGCTAAGCTGACTCGAAAGACTGGTAATGGTGCACTTTCACGGACTTTAGAAGTCTAATTTCTAAAGCAAATACCTATATCTATAACAATAAATGTCACTTGACTGGACCGAACTGTCACTGCTGGACCGCATTGCTATCGTCGTTGAGTTCGTCACAAATTTTGTCCAATTTAAATCTTTCTTCTTTTGGTTTAGTTACCAGTCGCCAGTTACCAGTTGCTGAAAAGCATTACAGCTGGTACGCACGATATCCTGAGACATTTCATCCTAAATCTTCTCCAAACGTTGCTTAAAAGTATTCACTTCATAGTCAAATTCGTTAGTGCTCCTTAGTTTGCCTCGCCTGTACCCCATGCATAGAAGTCGAGACGATTTTTCGAAGAAATTAAATCCGGAAAATTGTACTCACACCAAGCCTGCACAGCTTTCGCCTGATGAGACGGTGCAGAATCTTGTGGGAAGAAGTATGGGGCATTCTTGTAGCGTTTTTTTGACGATGGGAAGCAAATGGTTCTTCAAAACATTATCTATGTAATATTGAGTGTTGATTTTAATCCCAAATTCATTCTCTTGCAACCTTCTGTTTTTCAGTCAAACCGTGCACCCGTTGTTCGTCATGGTTAACAGAATATTCTTCGTGGTTAACAGCGAAACTCTTAGTTCCTTGGCTATCTTGTGCCCCGCCTACCTCAAGGTGGCAGCCCCTTATGCGGGATTTGGACCTTAAGTTAACAACACAGAATTCTGTGGTAATAACAACATGGTCATTGGTGGATCGCTCTTTCCCCATAGACCAGCACATAAAGTCACCTGGGTTTCCCGCGATTGTCGAACAGAAAACCGAATCGACTACATCGCCATAAGCCGAAAATGACGAAGGAGCCTTCTTGATGTACGCAACTAACGCAGCACTGCTATTGCATCCGACCATCATCTTGTTATCGCTGAGATACGTTTGCGCGTCGCACGTGTCCAACGACAGGAGGAGAAAGTTGGGTGCCGTTACGACGTCCGCCGATTGGAGAATCCTGAGGTGAACAGGGCAATAAAGAATAAGAACGCCATTTTCACGACCAGTGACGAAACTCTCGGCAAAGCGCGCAGCGGGCGGAGGGAGTGGATTTTGGATGAAACCTCTGGAAGAAGATCGACGAGCGGAGAGAGGCGAAAGCCGACAATGAGCGAGCGCGAACTAGATCGGCTAAGACAGCTTCCCGTCAATGATACGCCGAACTGAAGAGGGCAGTTAAATAAGCTTGTAGGCGGTACAAGAGAGGCTGGACTAACTTCTTTGCCGAACAAGGGGAAACCGCCGCGCCGTCGCCAATGGTGATATCCGTTTGTTGTACGATATTTCTCGCCGTCTTAGTGGTGTCAGGATGAATACGAAGATGCCGCTAAAGGACAGAGCTGGTCAGCTACGGACTGACCATACAGAACAGCTTAAGCGATGGACTGAACATTTTGAACAACTCTTCCGAATTTCAAATGTTAGAGACCAGGGAATCAAAGTATCATTGTTCATACGCAGAAATAACCGACAAAAACGAAGAGCGATAAATCAATTATTCTCTGCCTATAAAACAAACATACGTAGCAACCAGAATTTATCACGATAACAAAATATTAGGACAAATGATTATCCCGTCACACCAGCAAGCAGGACAATTTTCAATGAGAATATATACATACAAGCCCTTGTTATTGGTGATGCAGGTATACAATAAAATATGTCTTTGTCGCCAGTCGCCTGCTTAAAGACAATACTTTATCAGCAATCAGTTTTCTCAAAACCTTGCTTGGTATAGTCCAAAATGGATAAAAATATGTTAAAGATAGGGGAAAATGACCAAAATGGGCCACTTCCCGATGACATAAAGGAAAGAGATTGGCGCCACGCGATTCTCCGGAAAATTTTACATAAGATCACCTAAATTTTATCAGCCTGCAGCCCGTATCTTGATTGCGTCCGTTTTTTGGTTCCTTTTTGCCCATAGTGCGTTGGTCTGTATTACCCTCAAAGCACTCTGTAAGGTAATCCTCAACCGGATCCTGGAGAGATTGACGCTAACCTCTAGCGACAGTAAGCTGGATTCAGTGCTGGCCGATCATGTGTAGACCATACCACAACGTTACGCATTATATTGGAGCAGACCAACGAATTCCAGAACTCTCTTCTACTCTTCTGACTTCGAAAAGGTGTTCGACCGACTCAACCACGAAAACATCTGGGGGGCACATAGGCGTAGAGGAGTTCCAGATAAACTAGCCCATCTCATCGGGGCTCAATACGAGGCATTCTCGTGCAAGGTTTTGCAGGACGGCGTCCCCAAGTAACATTTTTGTTGCATAATAGTTTATTAGGCTCTTGTTCCACGGTAACTAGCTGTACAATAGTTTAATAAGCTATTATACAACAAAAATGTTACTTGGGTCTTATCCTACCCTATAAGGGTTACACTCAAGTACTTTTTTTTTACACGGTTTGTTTTTTCGATTAATAAGAACAGGGCAACTTAGGGATCATTCGTTTATATCTCAATACATTTTGGAGTGGCCCGACATTCGTCACGTAGTTTGTAAATGGTCCCTCAGTTGTACCCTTCTTGAGTAATCGGAAAAAACAAACCATGTAAAAAAAGACTGACTTGAGTGTACTGCTGGCGTGAGACAATAGTTGGAACGATTAACAGTAGACCAAATCGAGGATTGTCTTGGAAGCAGTTATATGATCTCGACCTAGCCGACTACATTAGGCCGTATGAATAAAGAGTTAGAGCAAACTTTCCCATAAGATTTATACGGGAAATGCAAAGCAAACTGTTTTATTCATACGACCTTTTGTCTTGCTTGCACAACGTCGAAACGATATGCAGAGCTAGATGACCGACTCACAGGTCCCAGGCAGCAGGTCTTACAGTCAATGTAGCAAAAACTGAGCCTATGGTAGTGCACAATTCCACCATCTTCACAGTAGCGGTACAAAAAGTTGAGTAGGAAGACGCCTTTCAATATCTTGGTAGCCAGAACAATGCCCGATGATGGTACCAAGAGTGATATAGTCACACGGACCAGGAAGGCCAGGGCCAGGGGTGCTATTGCATGTCTGCGAAATATTTGGTGTTCAAACAAGATTACTCTACATACAAAAACCAGAGTTTTCAACTCAAATCCGTACTATTGTATGCCTGCGAAACGTGGTGTGTCTCAGCGGAGGCAACGCAAAACTGCAGGTATTTATTAACCGGTGCCTGCGATATATCGGTCGTGCCTGACAACTGGATATCCAATGAGGAACTTCATCGTCGATATCATCAACGGCCGATAGCCACATAAATTCGTGAACGTAGGTCTGACACACCTCGAGGAAAGGAGGGAACGAGGTCTGCAGTGAAGCACTCGACTGGAATCCACAAGGACAGCGTAGAAGAGGCAGACCCAGAGGCTGATGGCGGCACAGCTTAGCCAGAGACATCTGGGCTGTAGACGAGAACCTGTCCTGGCGACAGATAAAAGCCATGGCGGGTAACCGTCAACAGTGGAGATCTCTGATTTCATCCCTTTGTTCTGCCGGACCGGCGGATTTGGAGATATAATAAGTAAGTAAGAAGTGAAGAATAGAGCTGCCGGAAAGAACCGTAGTAAATGTACGTGAGTTGGACTGTGCTCTGAAAATTATTAGTCATACATCATCATAAGAAGACTTTTTATCAGGAATGGCAAAAAGATAGTGATTATATATAGATGATAGAGATATTTTTATTAGATATAGTAAATAAGTATACAAACACTGAGAATAAAGCACGAGTTTTAGAATGTACGTTTGTTTTACGAATTCTTTTGTTGTTTTCTACGACGAAGTAGATTCGCAAATCAAGTCTGAATGTGCCGTATTTATAATGGTTATTGTCTTGATCATTTCAAGTATTGAGTAAAATAAAATTCTTACGTACAAATCTTGTGGTGCACATTCAATGTATTCTCTGCTTCCGTCACATTGTCTTCCATCTGGCTGGAGCAATTTGCCGCTGGCACTTCAACTGTAAAAACAAAAAAAAGTTCGATAATAAACAATACAGAAACCATTAGACCCGCACGTGACCGTCCCGTCCTGTTAAACGCTGCAAATGTCTTTCGGGGGTATCATTTTGAATAATTTAATTCAAGAATCGTCCCAACCTCAAAGTTTCATCTTCTCCTTCTCTGCGGCAAAAGACACCACACCGAAACTCAAAAGACTATGAAAATGTGGCATAAATAACGAAACTTGTTGATATCAATTTGCCCTCTTCCTACATCTTGACCGACCGCCCTTGCGACCATCGAATTGAAACAGATTGTCCCCCCAAGAGGCAGAGAGTGGAAATGATTCTGCCAACCAACCAAGTCCGCCGCATATTGGTCCGATGACCGCTGGCTGGTGATATCAATATCAAAGTTTCATGAAATTATGTTTAGATTTTACGACGAGTGCACGCGAAGGCACTTGAATGTTAATAAAGCTTGGAGTGTTCAGTTCACTGCCTCCAGCAGTAGTTCCTTAGCTTAAACGACAGGATAGACCATCGAACACTGCATCGCGCTGCTGCCACTTTCAATGAGGACTTCCACCACGTGGTATTGTTGTTCATTGTCCTTTGTAGCGTAGCCACAGTGATCGGAATTTTTCAATTGTTGGTGAAGTGCGTGGTTTTGCAACATAATTGCAGATAACAATTTTTCGAAATCATTTATATTAACTACACATTTTTACTTTGATCTGCGATTTTTAGAAACACAAGCCATTTAGTTTTACTCTAATGGCAATTAGGGAATGTAACCGCAATGATTTAAAACTAATAACAATCAAACCCAGTTTGACTCACAATTAAGTGCATAATCTCTGGATAATCCCTCGGTTGCCATTAGCGATTGCGTGTACCAATCATAATGTATGAACCCCATCTCGTCGCTACACTTCCTTACTTGCACCGCGAAGCAGGGGCTGCGGAAGAGGTTTTTATTTCCCGCCGCATTTATTGCACATTGAAAGTACCCACGGCAATCATCACGCCTGATGGGCTATTAAAAAGCATTTTTTTAAAGTTGTACTCCAAGCAAAAACCGGCAACATAAGGCACGCAAAGAATGAGCAAAGAAAAACGTATAAGTAAGTCATAAAATTTCACACAACCGTTTATATCAGCGTAAAATAAGGAGGAGTACGATAATCATAAAATGAAGCGAATCTATCACTTAGTCACCCGCCGCCGACGTCGACGCCGACGCCGAACGCACATTTTAATGTTAGGCAATGATGGACGGGGGAAGATGATGGCCCATTTGGCGGCAGCCGATGCGACCACCTTTTTCGATCACCATAAAATAGCGGATATAAATTCGATAAATGGTTACCTACCTTCCTGGAGTTTAGTAAAAATTTTGAGTCCAGCATAAGGTTTTCAACAAGTGCCGCTAAACTTGATTTACAGTGAAACAACAGAGGGAAAATATTTATATTTTTTGTTAGACTAGTCGGCCGGATACGACGAAAAAAGAAAATAACCTTGAATTGAGTTTGAAATCGGTGAAAATGAAAATGCTTTTAAATTACAGGATAAAAGAGCAACAATCCCAATTTAGGTTACAAAAAGATGATAATAGCAAAAAAAAATTCAGCCAAAAACCGATCCCAAAGGGGACTTAGAGTTTCTAAGAGAGAAAATGATGGAAAATTGAGTTCAAAATAATCAATATCCGGTTTTAAAGATCAGAAAAGACAAACATTTATATAATCCGAAACCCTTCTAAAAGTCAGAGAAGGTGGAAAACGTAAAAGGTATTTCTGCTATAGAAACCGAAAACGAAAACGAAAACGAAAACGAAAACGAAAACGAAAACGAAAACGAAAACGAAAACGAAAACGAAAACGAAAACGAAAACGAAAACGAAAACGAAAACGAAAACGAAAACGAAAACGAAAACGAAAACGAAAACGAAAACGAAAACGAAAGACGGAAGACGGAAGACGGAAGACGGAAGACGGAAGACGGAAGACGGAAGACGGAAGACGGAAGACGGAAGACGGAAGACGGAAGACGGAAGACGGAAGACGGAAGACGGAAGACGGAAGACGGAAGACGGAAGACGGAAGACGGAAGACGGAAGACGGAAGACGGAAGACGGAAGACGGAAGACGGAAGACGGAAGACGGAAGACGGAAGACGGAAGACGGAAGACGGAAGACGGAAGACGGAAGACGGAAGACGGAAGACGGAAGACGGAAGACGGAAGACGGAAGACGGAAGACGGAAGACGGAAGACGGAAGACGGAAGACGGAAGACGGAAGACGGAAGACGGAAGACGGAAGACGGAAGACGGAAGACGGAAGACGGAAGACGGAAGACGGAAGACGGAAGACGGAAGACGGAAGACGGAAGACGGAAGACGGAAGACGGAAGACGGAAGACGGAAGACGGAAGACGGAAGACGGAAGACGGAAGACGGAAGACGGAAGACGGAAGACGGAAGACGGAAGACGGAAGACGGCAATACTGAGTTACAAAGGTTTTGGATTTACAATACGTTACCTGACGTGATCAGTAAAAATGAAAAATGAAAAATGAAAAATGAAAAATGAAAAATGAAAAATGAAAAATGAAAAATGAAAAATGAAAAATGAAAAATGAAAAATGAAAAATGAAAAATGAAAAATGAAAAATGAAAAATGAAAAATGAAAAATGAAAAATGAAAAATGAAAAATGAAAAATGAAAAATGAAAAATGAAAAATGAAAAATGAAAAATGAAAAATGAAAAATGAAAAATGAAAAATGAAAAATGAAAAATGAAAAATGAAAAATGAAAAATGAAAAATGAAAAATGAAAAATGAAAAATGAAAAATGAAAAATGAAAAATGAAAAATGAAAAATGAAAAATGAAAAATGAAAAATGAAAAATGAAAAATGAAAAATGAAAAATGAAAAATGAAAAATGAAAAATGAAAAATGAAAAATGAAAAATGAAAAATGAAAAATGAAAAATGAAAAATGAAAAATGAAAAATGAAAAATGAAAAATGAAAAATGAAAAATGAAAAATGAAAAATGAAAAATGAAAAATGAAAAATGAAAAATGAAAAATGAAAAATGAAAAATGAAAAATGAAAAATGAAAAATGAAAAATGAAAAATGAAAAATGAAAAATGAAAAATGAAAAATGAAAAATGAAAAATGAAAAATGAAAAATGAAAAATGAAAAATGAAAAATGAAAAATGAAAAATGAAAAATGAAAAATGAAAAATGAAAAATGAAAAATGAAAAATGAAAAATGAAAAATGAAAAATGAAAAATGAAAAATGAAAAATGAAAAATGAAAAATGAAAAATGAAAAATGAAAAATGAAAAATGAAAAATGAAAAATGAAATTGAAAAATGAAAAATGAAGCATGGGAAATCGAAAAGAGATATGATTTAATTGAACTGTAAGCCATTTTCAATACTGAGGTACAAAGGTTTTGGATTTGAAATTTATACGTTACCCGTCGTGATCAGTAAAGTTGCATAAGAACTTATTAACTACAGATAGTTCTCATTTTAATCCTATCAAGTGTGCCGTCCTATTACATCGTAAGTCGTCATCAATGCAAGTAAAATTTTAATGAAGGGTTTTACAATCGAACACAATTGCTCTGCAGATTTCGTTACAATTGATTAGCTGGAGCAAAATCCTCCAACCGAAAGCAACAGCCAGCATTGGCCAATCTGTCCGGAAGTACCACTCCTTTGCGGAATTCCGAAGTCTTATTGCGGTCGTGGTGCCACAATAAACCATTTCGAGCGCGGCAACAGTCGACAAACGGCAAAAGATCAGAGCGGTTCTGTTAAACCGGGTCAGTATCACCACCGAGAACCGTTCTCGAAACGAAACACTGCATCGCATAGCTGGCTTACAAGAAATAAACCTTTATTTTCAAAAGGAAGAAGGAGATTAAATTTAAATTTAATTACACCCACTCGGTACTCGACTTGCCGTCCTTGTTTCGACCGTTCCGTCAAACGACAAGTAGCAGTGTGCTGTGAGAAGACAATGGACAATACAGCAAGCGAGCGAATGAAGCGAGTTATTTCCAGCTTTCGGTTTCTATAGTTTCGGCCACTTGAGACGTGGTAGCTCGGGCACGGGATGCACATCAACTTCTTGCGGGTGATGGTACAGGGAAAACCGCATAGCCCCGCTAGCTTGGCTCTGTCTTTCAACACTGAACAGCTCCGGCGAAATAAATAGAGAGATATTTGTTTCTTCCTGTTGACAGAGCAAGTTTCGGGTATCGCCAAGTAGCATCTGCACGGCAGTTGCAATAGAAACAACCGGCAGGGGATTTGCCGTGTACCATAATACTGATTATAATCTTCCAGATGGGCTACGCTCAAACTGTATTGAAGATTCAAGACGTAACACTCAGGATTTTCCAATCTAAACACAAAAACAGCTTAACTGCTCAGCAAAGCTGCTTGAAAATTTGGAAGCAAACCATCCCAACGAAACACGTCGGACGTCGGACTATCCTTCCAAAGGTAGCACAGGATCATGATTCATTCTCCTTTTGTTTGCCTCTGCCAGATGATATCACACATAACATCTTCATGTTCTCGATGGTTCTGCTTGACGGATGCTTCATGTACATGCGCCTGCATAACCATACAACGATTTAACTAGCATAAATATGACCCTCCTCCCCCAGTCTACATATATCTACTTACTGCATCAGTAAAGAGCATCCTGGGATAGTGATTTCTGCTTTCCGGTTCACTTGCACTTTTAATAAGAAATGTGTAAATATACGTTCTGGATGAATAAGCTCCAATCAACGGCCGATAACATGTGGCCACAGAGCTTTTCAACCAGAACAGGGATCGTCAACAGTGAAGCTTTCAGGGTCTTTTTATACGAGTAGTGAATTTAAACGAAGGAGTTTTTCAGAATTTTTTGTAAATTATAATTTTATGAGAAATTAATGGTTGAACACTTTTTCGTATCGAATTGCTACGAAGGATCGGCAATGAAATTAATTTTTAGCATCTCGTGGCGTGAGCCTTTGATATTGGGATCTGTAACTCACTGGCCGCAGTTTGACAACCACTGATCTACATGTAGTTAACAAATTTCTAATGCTCAACCGGTACCTATATTTCAGAGGTCAGAGCACGTATAGCTCGAAACACTATAATGAATAAAACTCTTTTACTATCAATCAATCTATTTATCTAATCTGGTGAATACTTATACTTGTTTGGCAGGGCATAAAAGTTTCTTTGAGATGAAGTGTCTAATTTTATTTCAACTTTATCATAGACTTCATCGGAAATTCAGTTACAGTTACAGCCAGGAAAATCAACTTAAACTTTACTGAGTACAATAACATAGGCTCCAGGAAAAGAGGCTTCGAACTGATATCACAGTCATTTTCTTTTTGTTAGATATCTATGTCTTTTTTAATATTATTACCACAATGAACAGACATCCATGTACGAATATCGACGCATTCATTTTTAGCCCTAGAGGATAGGGTCCCCGCTTTCAGTCTGGCGTAGATTGCCTCTGCCATCGCAAAGTTCCTGACTATGGTATCAAAATCACCTGCGAAGCCTGAGAGTTGGTTATAGCATGCATGCAGAATAAGCCGTCACTTTGTCCTAACCCTCGATGCGTCCCGAAGGGACTCGAGAATGTTCCAGAGATGCGTACGAAACACCTCGCTCGGTATAATGTAGTTTTGATCAGCCACGTCAGTTTTTCCCAAAAACCGTGGTCATGCATTATTTGCCATAGCTAGTCTCGATCGACTGTATCATACCCAGCTAGCATTTTCATATGTATAAAAAAGGTAAAAATCAGCATTACGTACAGATATGCATGCTAAATAAATCGTATTTCATGCGCAAAATTGGCATATCCGTACTATTTTGGAGGCGATATACGTGATTACGAATAATTTTGAGCGTTACGACTATATAAGCATTTATATACGACAATATCCGATTAAGCGCGAGTCGCTCCGTACTACTCTACGATTTTGTGCTGAAAATCGTATGTATGTCAGTCATTATCATTATATACGACATAAAATCAACTTGATCCCACTTTATCCAGCTTTAGTTACGATTTCGAGTTTGTTAGGAGATATTTACGATAGTTTTCGTATATTGATATACGAGTTGGTGCTAGCTGGGTATGCTGCTTTGAAGTCGTTACATATATGATGTGTGGGCACGTTGAACTCCCGATATTTTAGCAATATTCGTCGGATGGTAAAAGTTTGGTCCGTTGTGGCGCGTGACCCTATGAAGCCAGCCTGACAATTCCCTACGAAACCACGTGCTATCGGTAATATCCGGCGCAAAAGGATCTTAGACAGTATCTTGTAGACGGAGTTTACCAGCGTTGCATCAACCGAGCCGATCACCCTTTTCGTAGATGGGTCAAACCACTCCTTCCATCCATTCCTCCGGTAGCTTCACTTCCACCCTAATTTTGGAAATAACCCAGTGTAGAGCCTTTGCCAGAATTTCTCGGCTTATAAAGCTCTGCCGGTAGGTATTCTTTAACGACGACTTCGTTGGTCTTCAGCAACCAGATTTTTCGTTTGACTTTTTGGAGGTTATGGGCTGTGACATTATTGTCTTCCAAGGGTACTACTAGGTTAACCTCGGTTGCGTCTCCTTTTGCAACTTCACTATTGAGGAGTACATCGATGAAATGTTTTCACCTGTTGACCTCTTCGCGCTTGTGATCAGATTCCCTCATTCCTACTCATGTGCATGTCCGATTTCGGTTCCTTACGAGTTTGGCTTACCTTCTCGTAAAACTTGCGCGTGTCATTAGCTCGGAATAGTTCTTCTAAATTAGAACTTCTAAGTTTTTACGATCTCTGTCCTCCTTCTGGCGGAAATGGTTGGAAAACCAAATGTATGGCAGGAAGAGACTCCAGACCAGGGCTTCGACCGATCCTTTTTTTCTACCGCAGTCACACCAACGCGCATTCAAGTTCACACCGTCCGTTTAGAGGTGGAATGCGAACGCTATGCATAACACAACTGGCAGTTTGCTCAGTCAAACGCCGATTGAACGCAGCAGTACGAACGCGTTCTAAAACTTTTTGACATTTTCGTTTCGATCAAGTTGCCTTTACCGTTTGGAGCACCGAATGACTGCAAAACAGTCAAATGACTGGCAATCACCACACTAACGAAAAGCAATCGCATAATCGTATGATTCAATACTACAAAAAACAACCACTACATATGCATGGAAGAAGTCGGTCGGACTCCGTCCAATACAGACGAATATTTTGCTTGCGTCCGACCGACGTCCGGGTGACAAACTATTACTGTGAGCAGCCGATTTGGAAACAAAAAGAGCAACAAAAAAATACGTCATCGTATGCTTCCAGTCAGTTTGCAGTTTATATTCTCAAAGCGCAAAGCAAAACGGGAGATCGACTGTTTGCTTTTGCTGACATGCCGCATGAATTGTAAGACGGCAGCAGCGCAAGCGGCAGATTGACTGGATTCAAAAAACAGTCAAATGATCGTTCAAAAAACGGAGTTTGAATGCGGAAAGTTCGCATTCACGGCAGTCACATTCAACTTGCGATCCCTTTCAAGCCCTGTCCAGACAAAGCAACGCTCAATGGGCAAGAATGAGCTCGTAATCCCAAGAATTAGAAGCCGCTGGTTTGGAATCTTACAAGACACCTATTCTTATGTAAAAAATGCAGGAAATCAATTGGTGATGGTTTCATCCTGCGCACATTTCGGGAAGCGGTCCATTTGCCATATTATTCCCAAAAATCATGATAAAAGCTAATTAAACAGTATAAAAACTTATTTGCCGCCAGTAAAATGAACTTAAATAGCTTCCAAACGTTGTCAAAACATCAGAAGAAACAAATCCCATTCATTCCATACTGTGCGAAATGCTAGAATAGTCCATTTTGCCCAATTCACCCCTAACTACATGGTAAAACCTAATCAAAGCGATTGCAACTAATTCAAAGAAAGTAGTAATAGTAGTAGTAGTAGTAGTAGTAGTAGTAGTAGTAGTAGTAGTAGTAGTAGTAGTAGTAGTAGTAGTAGTAGTAGTAGTAGTAGTAGTAGTAGTAGTAGTAGTAGTAGTAGTAGTAGTAGTAGTAGTAGTAGTAGTAGTAGTAGTAGTAGTAGTAGTAGTAGTAGTAGTAGTAGTAGTAGTAGTAGTAGTAGTAGTAGTAGTAGTAGTAGTAGTAGTAGTAGTAGTAGTAGTAGTAGTAGTAGTAGTAGTAGTAGTAGTAGTAGTAGTAGTAGTAGTAGTAGTAGTAGTAGTAGTAGTAGTAGTAGTAGTAGTAGTAGTAGTAGTAGTAGTAGTAGTAGTAGTAGTAGTAGTAGTAGTAGTAGTAGTAGTAGTAGTAGTAGTAGTAGTAGTAGTAGTAGTAGTAGTAGTAGTAGTAGTAGTAGTAGTAGTAGTAGTAGTAGTAGTAGTAGTAGTAGTAGTAGTAGTAGTAGTAGTAGTAGTAGTAGTAGTAGTAGTAGTAGTAGTAGTAGTAGTAGTAGTAGTAGTAGTAGTAGTAGTAGTAGTAGTAGTAGTAGTAGTAGTAGTAGTAGTAGTAGTAGTAGTAGTAGTAGTAGTAGTAGTAGTAGTAGTAGTAGTAGTAGTAGTAGTAGTAGTAGTAGTAGTAGTAGTAGTAGTAGTAGTAGTAGTAGTAGTAGTAGTAGTAGTAGTAGTAGTAGTAGTAGTAGTAGTAGTAGTAGTAGTAGTAGTAGTAGTAGTAGTAGTAGTAGTAGTAGTAGTAGTAGTAGTAGTAGTAGTAGTAGTAGTAGTAGTAGTAGTAGTAGTAGTAGTAGTAGTAGTAGTAGTAGTAGTAGTAGTAGAAGGGTAGAATTACAGTAGATCCAAATTTGATTATCAAATGAATTTCACACTAATGGATTGGGCGGACCCATAAGAGTCGCCTTCCAGCATTAGGATCCATCCATGTCCAATAATCAATTTCGCTGTACCTACTTTAACCCACGTGATGATTTGTTTGTTTTGCATTGAGAAGTGACCTTAAAGATTCAGGTTGGCAATCCACTCCATCATCCAGCCTTCCACATTTATGATATCAATAATAATACTGTTAATAATATGATATTAAGATGAAATATGGTAAAAATAGAACAATCTCACCAACAGTCCTTCGTATGGAATAGAGTAGCATCCTTTGAGGTTCCATAAGTGCTTCTAATAGTTAATTTAATTTTTCATTCTGGTATCCATGTGCAGTATTAAGACTCGTTTTGGTCAAAGTTTTTACTATTTAGCAGGAGATGCTTTATAAGCTAAAACGAAAAAAAACCACGGTTTTGAGACCAGGCAGCCGGGAACCACCCAGCATCGCACCTCCTAGCTTGGCTACTCAATGGAGCATTACCAGGTATGGCCACGTGGAGGCGCTAGGTAGGGGCTTGGGATGGCTAGAGCTATATTGGACGCACCTCATTTGCCTTCCCCATTTTATACCCATTACAACTAATTCAAAGACAGGGGAATAAACTCGAATAACACCGGTACATTCGAAAGACATCAGAAGAGTTGAATGTCATCGATTTAGTACCGTGATGAATTCACAATCGGATCTCTGGTCACCGCCGACAATAATACGAGCAAGGAGTTTCAACGACGTATCCAAGCTGGAAGTCGAGTTTATTTTTTACTCCACAAGTTCTTTGATCAAGCAGCATACGCCGCCGCACAAAACAGACAATGTTCAAAACGCTAATCAGACCGATAGTCCTCTGCGGACTCGAGACAGTAATTTTGCCCATGGAAGATATACGTGCATTTGCCGTATTTGAAAAAAAAAAGGTGTTGGGGACTATTTTTGGCGGAGTGCAAACAGATAGCGGAGAGTGGCATAGGCGTATGAATCACGAGTTGCAGGCACTAGAGGAGAGGCAGGCGCTTGAAGAGATTCCCATCGCACATCTGGCGAAAATTGGGCCGCAAAGATGCTGGACGACTGCGCAGTGTAATCCGTTCTCCCTAGAACCCTACCGGCACCAGGAATAGAGGGGCCCAATGTACCAGGTTGAAGCCGACTTGCGTGTGTCGAGATGAGCTACGAATTGACGACGAGTAGCCCAGGACCGAGTACAGTGGAGAGGAATTCTTGATACGGCAAGAGCTCTCGGTTGGTAGAAGCAAACAAGGGAACGTATGTTCATGAACCGCCTATTTATGAGAACGGGTTCAATCTGGTTCATAGTACGTTGATTAGGAGATCTCCATGTGGCTTTGTGGATATCTATGCGTGGGGAAAGGGTGCTTCGGATAACCTCGGGGAGCTGCGAAGTGTATACATCGCCATCGTTGGCTGTTGTTGTTGGTGTCGGTGTGTAGGCTACGGGGGTCTTTCACCGGTTTATACATTTCATCCCTGCCGTCTAGGGCGTACGTTACCTCGAATCGAAGTCGATTCCTTTCTCCCGGTATTCAGTCGTCAATTAATTGGACTTCAGCTCGTAGATAGTATAAGTGTCGTAAACTGTGTACAGCATAGTTACTTCACAGGTAGTTTACAAGTGTCTAAAAAGTGCAAGCAATACGCGCTAACCTTGCGTAAATAGGCTATTCTTAAATAAGATTTTATTGCCGATTCATTTATACCGGAGGCATAAAGTATTCAGTTACCTTTAATTCAGCCGACGGCAGTTCAGTTCCACGTGCTGGCATAAGCAAAGATGGAGCTGATCAACTTTTTAGTGGAAGGAGCGAAATGACGGAAGTTCAAAGAGACTCCGGTACGTTGATTCAAACTGTGAATGCGTTATTTTGTAATATAAAAAATGGTTCAAAAATTACTTGGCGTAAAGTTGTTTGTGACAAAATTAAATTCAAAACGGGTCTTTTTGGCGCAAAAATAACATTCCCAAAAATATCTTCCTGCATATTTATGGGTCATATTTAAAATTAATTCATTTTTAGAACTAATTTGCATGTGTTATACAAGCTCCCAAAGCACCAACAAGCTATGCTTTTAAATACCACTTAAACGCTATTATTCATGCATAGCTGATAAAACATGCCGGCATTTTTTGCGGTAACATTGTGTATTCCGTCGAAAATCAATTATTATTTCGCATGACTTCACAACGCAATGCATTGATATATTTCAGCACCGACTGGGTAGGGTACTGAAATCTGTCGGCAAACAACCTCCCTGCTGCTGCTGCTGCTGCTGCCGGTCGTGTAGTTTCGGTCATAACAAGCGCATGTTTTCATCGTTTTTTACATGTGCCAGCTGGTTGGATGGGTGGCTGACTGTAACGGGACCGAAATACAAAGGAAGATCCGGGGCAGTTCAAGTCGAGAGCACCGGATGGCGGAGTCCCATGTCGCCTTGTGTGATGAAATATTCACGTACCTACTCGAAGCGCTACCGGAAGATTCTGCTGAAGAGAGCTGATTGAATTTCAAATCGTTATAAAATTTTCAGAAAGTGCATTTCCCAGCAGCAATGTGGAACGCCTTTGTAAGGGAGGAGTAGGGAGTGGGGGGACTGTATTCGTCCAAATGTAAGCTACAAAGGAAACAAATATCTATACATCGAAAGAAGCCGTGTGGAAAGCGATTATGAGTACGGGACAAAAGCGGCGTTTTTATTAAGGACGAAATTGAGATGTCATTTTGAAGCGTATGAATTGTAAAGTAAAAACATTTACAGGTACAACAGACATGTCACAAATTCGGACGACAGGAATACAAACCTCGATATGAAAACGTCTTTTTGTATCGGATAAGTTGAACAGTTTTCAACTGGTCAGGGTTTCTGTTGCTAATCTATCAAGCTGCCATCAACGCCCACACTCCGAGTCACCGTGTCCCGAAGGACTAATGATATTGCCATGCTTGTTTTCACTTCTCACAAGAAACAGTTAAATTGCCAAGGGACATGAAAATGGCATTCGAAAATTGCACCCGAAGCAAGTAAGCTAATACTGACGATATGCACAATACACGTACGACATTCGGCATCAACTAACTGCTAATGTGCATCTCAGAGCTTCGACATACTTTGTAACCGATGTTGTTTGGACTGGAGCTGAAGCACAGGGTCCCCAAAAAAACCGCTTACCGTTTGCATGTCCTAGCAATCGTCCACAAACCATCCCTCACTCGGAAGCCACCTTCTTTCTGTTCTCTTCCGCAACACTTGCTGACGAGCGATCGTCTCTCAAAGTGTATAGGTATAGGACAATCGCATTTGCATGCATAGTGAGATGGCGAAAGTCCGGAAGGACACCCACACACGAGAATCCAGTACCACATAATCTCCTTTGAAGTATGGAAAGTGGGCAACTTTTTCTCATCGCATGACCACTAGACTGGGCTGGACGGCCCAATGCGGATCTTTTCGTCCAATCGGCAGAGGAATGCATCGACCGGGCGGTTGTTTTTTTCTTCTTTTTTTTTCAAGGCTCTGTTAAACTATACTTTCGGAACGAGGTTTTAGGTTTTGGATAGGTTCTACCACATACCCTTAGCTTTTCGACTGGTTGCACGCAAAAGCTGCATGTAGAGAACAATTTTCCCACAGGTAGGTTTCGTTAACTATGAAGCACTCAGGTGAGGCGTTTTGTGCCTGCTGAGAAGAATGCAAATTTATCTTCCGCAAACGTGATGTGTCAATTATTCAGGTATGAATTGTTTGATTGCACAGCTTTTAAACAGTTTAGATTCGGTGTTTGTCTAAACGTTCTAAAGTAAAGCATCTGGGCAAGCGAGTGACCGCAAATAAATATCTATACTAACTTTCCTTCTATCCATATTTGAGAACGAGACATCAAGCTCTTGCTGCAAGATTGAATTGAAATCTTTGTCTTATTCTCTCACATGTTTAACCTCTTTTCTGGTCCTTTTTACTCTTTTTCAGTCCAGTTTTCCACGCTTTGTTCCGTTTTTATCCTTTTTCTTTCCTTCTATACCGTTTTCTTGGTTTTTGCATTCATTTTCGCTCTTTTTCTCTTGCTCTCCTCTGTCACTTCACTGTCCCGTGTTTTAATTTTCATTATTCCGTTTTTCTTCGTCTTTTGTCCCATGTTTTCTTATTTTCTGCATGTTTTTCCTCATGTCATGTGTACTCGTGTATTATTTTCTTTCCCGTTTTGTCACGTTTATTCTATTTTCGGTTCCGATTTTTCCTTTTCCTCTTCAGTTTTCCTTTGTTTTCCTCGTTGTTTCGTCCTTTCTTTTCCGTTTTACCTTTTTCTTTAATCCGTTTTCCCTGTTTTTTCTTTTTCTATGATATTTTCCCGGTTTTTGTCCCATCCCATTGAATTCATTTCATCTTTTATATTTCGATTGATCGATTTTTCCGTTTTACTCTGTTACTGTATCGGTTTTTTCTCAGCTATTCGTAATTTCCATTTTGATTTGTCTTGTATTATGTTCTGATTTTTCATTTTTTCTGTCACGTTCTGTTTTTCTTTTCCGTTTTATCCCTTTTGTCTTCTGGTTTCATAGTTTTTCTCAAGCGTTTTCCTTTTCTGTCCCGTTTTCCTCTTTATCTTCTCCTTTTCTACCCTTTTTTCTCCTTTTTATCCCATTTTTTCTCCTTTCTTGTCCAGTTTATCCTCATTTTCTGTCTTTGTATTCTTTATGGTTTTTCTTCTTTTCTCTAATTGTCTTTCTTTTCTCTTTCGTCATTTAACTTTTTCTGTCCTTCTTGTATTTTGCTCGTTTTCTCTCTTTTTCTTTCCTGTTTACTGCTTTTCCACTTTTTTCTCTTTTTATGTCCCGATTTCCCTCCCATTCAATCACTTTTTTCTTTCGGATTTTTTTTTCATGCCAATTTTTATTCGTTTTGTCTCTCGCATTTTTCTTTTTTTCTATCTTGGTTGTCTAGTTTTGATCACGTTTTCGTGCTCTTTGCGTTTGTTATCCTTTACTAATATTGTCACAAAAAAACTGTTTGCTTTGCTCTACGTTGTTTGATTTATGAATTATTGATTGATTGACTTGAATCTAGACTTGAAATTGAATTTGAAAATGGACTTGAAATTATGCTGGAAGTTGGACCCAAAATCAAACTTGAAATTAGACTTATCTATGGACAATGACAAGATTTGAGAATTTAAGACAACAAGCTTTGAAAATGAACTTAAAGCAGGAATTGAAATTGGATTTAAATTAAACTTGACGTTGTATTTGGAATTGAACTTGAAACGGGTCTTAAAAATGGACTTGAAATCGGCGATGAAATTGGGCATAAAATTAGAATCGAATTTGAACTTGGAATTCAGCTTAAATTAGACTTCAAACTAAACTTAGAATTAAATTAATAAGTGGAAATTAATTAAAGTTTTCAGAGAAGATGGGGTATGTGCCCCAGTAATATGTCCCAGCCTACACAGAACGAAAAAATGAATTTCACATGTCAGAAGACGTAAAATTACAAAATTTTTTCGAAGTGTGCAGGCACGCCCATTAAATTTATAGGTATGTAATATTACGACACATTCCTGTCACGCTACTTAAAACAACCCACAGGGATTTACACCTTCAAGTTTTCAATAACAATTTACATACGCATTACTACCGAGTGAGCTTGATTTTAGCGGCTTCTGGCCGAAATGGGCACGCTCGCCATGTTCTTCACGTTGAATTGATAGGCCTAATAACACTGGAGCAACATTCTATGAAAATAGCTTCGTAATGTCATATTATTCAGCCTCCCCGAAGGCTTTGATTCAATGATGCGTTCAATGTGCATAATGGGGGTACCTACCTACATGTACGAGCTGCAGCACTGATTGCAAATTTAGCACCATATGCGGTGAATTCACCCAACCACCCGTCATCATCATGCCCCCTTGTTACCGCACCACACTCAATGCATATTATTATTCATGCTGTGAGTAATTTACATTAAATTAGAACGGTTCGATTCAATAATCGTGTGTGCTTTGCTAAGCAAATAATTCTTATACATAATTAATTTTGCCGTGTGCTTTGTTTCGCGAAACTTCTATTTGGTAGTCAAAATTTTACCTCGTTTGGGATAAGTGTTTGGTGTCCATTCATCAGGACAAATTGCAAATTTTAACGTTTGATATTTGAAGATCTTCAATGTTTTCGCTTAAATCAAACTGATAGATGCCTTTCCTTTCTGTTTCAGTAATACGACAAGTAGATAGAACATCCAGCAATGCATCTGCAACAATTATTTACT
Organism: Sabethes cyaneus; assembly: GCF_943734655.1. NCBI lineage: Eukaryota > Metazoa > Arthropoda > Insecta > Diptera > Culicidae > Sabethes > Sabethes cyaneus. Next base: position 202,902,828 of record NC_071355.1, read on the forward strand.
CATCGACTGCAATATGTGGCACATGCAAAGCAGTTTCCCAACTTCTGTAATGTGGCATATGGCAAGAGATGTCGCTTGCACTTTGCTGGCTGTAGAGCAAAGCAAGTCATTTGAGTTGATTGTCTATTCAGATGGAAACCGAATGCGAAATGAAATATCCCTTCTCTCGACTATGTATCGAATAAACTTTCGAATTGGTTAGTGAAATATATGCTTCTTTTAATATTCAAATGTTTACAGACTCAACCTCATATTTATAATGAAGTGAGGCATTCAAATAATTCTTATAACGGTCTAGAATGATAAACTAGATGAAACTAGAAAATTTCGATATATAGGCCAAAATATATTGGGTCATACAATAGCACTTCCACGCTCTTTCGGTTGGTACCCCAATGTTTTACTAGCGAAACTACTGCTGCGCTCTTATATTAGGTAGTCTAATATCCAATTTTGTTTTATTCTCCCAGTTCCATCACTCCACGCACCACACACTCGCCTCGACGACGATAATTATTTTTTGCATGATTTAATTAGTTAGTTGATTGCCCGATCTTATACGGGCTCCTTTGTGTCTCAGCCGCTTGTCATCTATTATTGTAAAGAAAATTCTCGTAATGCAAAACACAAAACCCTTTTTCTTCATTTGAGTGTGTCTACTCCTTTTGTTAGTTCCATTTCGCCCCCCTGTTGTCCACCAGCCAGTTTTTTTCGATACTCCCCACAAAGCGAGACAAAACTTTTTTTACGTTTGTTATCCAGCCAACTGTACAACTGCCAGCTACTGGGTACAAATACAAGAGAAGCGCACTTTTTTACCCATTAACCTTCATCGCCCTTGTAAGAGAGCACCCGCATTTAGGTCAATCTCCTTGCGCTGATTCTTATATGGTCAAGAACATGTGTGCCAAGTTTGATGAAGAACTGTTCAGGCGTTCCGGAGTCATAGCGGAACATACATTCATATTCACGTTCCGCGTCCCCCGTTGGTTTCCTCCCAGTCAGCTCCCCTTTCTGTCACGTACTGCCAACTGTTTCCTTGTATCTGGAAGGAGTCATATATGTTCCCGGTGTTCAAGTAGGGCGATAAACGGAATGTGGCGCCGTATCGAGGAATTTCCAGTTCGTGCGCCTGCTCGAAAGTTCTAGAAGCTATCGTAGACAATCATCTAATATTCAGCACAAAAAACTATATCTCGACCGCACAGCACAGATTCTTCCCTGGCAGGTCCGTAACCACCAATTTATTAGAGTTCACTTCATTTTGCTTGTGCGGCATTGATCGAGGTCTTCAGATTGACGCTCTATACACCGACCTGAAAGCTGCATTTGATCATGTCGATCATGGGATATTATGTGCCAAGTGTGATAAACTCGGAATATCTGTCACGATGGTTGCATGGATAAAATCGTACCTGCGGGATCGTAAAATTGCTGTGAAGGTGGAAACGTCGCAATCTCGCTGGTTTAGTAACAACTCCGGAGTCCCTCAAGGAAGTATCTTGGGGCCTTTACTGTTTTCGTTGTTTATCAACGATGTTACAAAGTTATTACCTCGTGGTACACGACTGTTGTATGCCTATGACACAATAATCTACCAGGTTATTCAAAGCTACGATGATTGCTTCAGACTCCAAGCGTTAATTGTTTTGTTCGCTGAATGGTGCCACCGCAACTTTTTGACATTAAGCATCGCCAAATGCACTGCCATGAGCTTTGACCGCAAAAAACAGCCTTTGTTGTTTGATTATCACGTTGATGGAGTATCCCTATTACGCAAGGAAGTTGTTACGGATCTAGGTGTTATTCTGGATGCTCAATTGACATTTAGACAACATTACTCCATGATCATTAACAAGGCGAATCGACAACTTGGCTTAATTTGGAGAATTGGAAAAAAATTTGAGGATCATGGCACCTTGCTGACCCTCTATTGCTCGCTGGTACGCTTAATTCTGGAGTTTTCCTGCGTTATTTGGGACCCGTATTACGACATCTGGGTGAAACGTATTGAACGTATTCAAAAACGTTTTATTCATCGTCTTTGCCGCACCCTGCCATGGAGAAATCCCGAGAGCTTACCACCGTATAATGACCTCTGCATTCTTTTTGGAATAAAACCCCTGGAACAGCGACGCAAGGATATAATATCTCAAATGGCCAACAAAATCCTGACCGGTAGCTACGATTGTCCCAGCATCCTCGCTATGCTACAGATATATGGTCCTCTGCGCCCGCAACGTCATTCACGTCTTCTACGGGTAAACGTTCATCGCACGAATTATGGTCAACACGAACCTATCCGTCGACTTGCTTTGGCATATAACGAAAATAACAGTAATTTTAATTTTTAGTGTTAGTGCCTTCTGCTGTTTTCTGTTCATTCAAATCATTGTAAAGTGTGTTTAGTTGTTAAGCGTTATATCAATGTAACTATGTGTATAAAAGATGCTGGGTTTTTGCGCCGCTTTGAAAACTGCATTTTCAAGGTGGCTTTTCCCAGCCATATTCTTTATTCATTAAGACTATGATAAGTCGGATGAAATTATCAATAAATAACAAATGACAAATAACAAATAACAAATTCCTTTTTTTCACAAGTCCCTCCTTGGTGGACTCCCTCTTTCTATAACCTCCTTCCATAACTCTTGCTCCGCCTGCTTGTCTCTCAGCTACTCGCGCAATAGGTCTAGGTGAAAGGAAAACGCACCCTCTTTAACTTATTTAGACCTCTTCCCTTGTTGGAGATCCCCTTTTTGTCAACCTCCCAATGCTGATTCTTTTATGCTAAGAAACATGTTTGTCAAGTTCGGTGGAAAACGGCCAAGGCGTTCTTGAATTACGGCGGAACATACATATTTTCGCTATATTTTCGTGGTAAGAGTTGCAGTTTGCTGCTTATGTTAATGCTTATTGCCCAGCTAGCATTTTCATATGTATAAAAAAGGTAAAAATCTGCATTACGTACAGATGTACATGCTAAATAAATCGTATTTCATGCGCAAAATTGGCATATCCGTACTATTTTGGAGGCGATATACGTGATTACGAATAATTGTGAGCGTTACGACTATATAAGTATTTATATACGATAATATCCAATTAAGCGCGAGTCGCTCCGTACTACTCTACGATTTTGTGCTGAAAATCGTATGTATGTCAGTCATTATTATTATATACGAAAAAAAAAATCAACTTGATCCGACTTTATCCAGCTTTAGTTACGATTTCGAGTTTGTTAGGAGATATTTACGATAGTTTTCGTACATTGATATACGAGTTGGTGCTAGCTGGGTGGTTACCTGGGATGGGTAGTTTAATATACAAATTTGCAATTTTTCCTCACAGTAAAGTAGACAACAACTCCCCTCACTGCTTAGCCAGAAAGCGGATAACAATATTCGCCGTGATTGTATAACATTTCGCCGAATACAAATTTCGCGCAAAACCTTAAGCAGAATGTACCATTTCACGGAAATCTTTTTCGTAGAAAGTACCATTTCGTAGGGGTGATCCACTCCTTACTCATTGTCGCTCGTTCGGATTTAACTGAAGGAAAGTAATAGAGGTCAGTAGACCTAGGAAAACAAATAAACCTAGACAGTGGTGATTTCTGCGGAGGGGTTGCCCCCCCTTCACAGCGACCGTCGTTTCCGACGACGGGTCGCCGGCAACACTCGCGGCCGTCTCGCCCTGAATGATCTAGCGTTACTATAGATAGTATTTGTGGTCTTGTTATTGACTAATGTTTTGTGGAAGAGTCTCGAATTTCTCGAGTTAGTTTTTGAGCTACACAAAAAATTCTGTTTTATTTGTATGAAAGTCCATATCCCCCTACCACAGGGGTGAGAGGTCTCTAACCATCATAAAACTCCAAAATCAAGACTCCAAAATCCCCCACATGCCAAATTTGGTCCCATTTGCTTGATTAGCTTTCGAGTTATGAGGAAATTTGTATTCCATTTTATGGGAGCCCCCCCCCCTCTTAAAACGGAGAGGGGTCATAATTCACCATAGGAAAAATTTCTGCCTTCTAAAACCCCCACATACTAAATTTGGTTCCATTTGCTTGATTAGTTCTCAAGTTATGAGGAAATTTGTATTTCATGTGTATGGGAGGCCTCCTGCTAAACAGAAGAGGGGTCCTAATACATCAAAAAAATTCTTGCCACCGAAAACCTCCACATGCCAAATTTGGTTTCATTTGCTTGATTAGTTCTCGAGTTATGAGGAAATTTGCATTTCATTAGTATGGGTGCCCCCCCCCCCTCTTAAAAGGGCGAGGGGTCATAATTCACGATAAAAAAATGTCTGCACCCTGAAAGCCCCGCATACCAAATTTGGCCCAATTGCTTGATTAGTTCTCGAGATAAGAGGAAATTTGTATTTCATTCGTAGGGAGCCCCCCTCTTAAAGAGGAGAGGGGTCGTAATTACCTTTCTAAAGAGAGGAGGGGTCTCAATTCACCATAGAAAAAATTTTGCCTCCAAAAACACCCGCATGCCAAATTTGGTTTCAATTGCTTGATTAGTTCTCTAGTTATGGAGAAATTTGTATTTCATTAGTATGGGAGCCTCCCTTTTAAGTGGGGGGAGGGGTCTCTAACCATCATAAGAACCTTCCTCGGCCCCAAAAACCTCTACATGCAAATTTTCACGCCGATCGGTTCAATAGTTTTCGATTCTATAAGGAACCTACTGGCAGACAGACAGAAATCCATTTTTAAAGGTATAGATTTGGATGGGAGCCCCCTCCCCCTCTTAGTGGGGGGATTGGTCTTTAACCATTATAAGAACCTTCCCAGGCCCCAAAAACCCCTACATGCAAGTTTTCACGCCGATAGATTCTGTAGTTTTCGATTCTCTAAGGAACATACCGACAGACAGACAGACAGAAATCCATTTTTATAAGTATAGATCAGGATAGGTACTTACTTACTTACTTACTTACTTACTTAGGTGGCTTGCCGTCCTAAGACAAAGCCTGTTGAACAAAATTTCTCCATGTAACTCGGTTGAGGGCTACCGCTCTCCAATTCCTCGGACACCGAGTACTCTCCGCCAGATCTCGCTCCACCTGGTCTAACCATCTTGCTCGCTGCGCTCCTGGTCGTCTTGTTCCTACCGGATTTGAGGCGAACACCATCTTTGCAGGGCAGTTGTCCGGCATTCTTGCAACATGCCCTGCCCATCGCATCCGTCCAGCTTTAGCCACCTTCTGGATACTGGGTTCGCCATAGAGCTGTGCGAGTTCATGGTTCATCCTCCGCCTCCATACTCCGTTCTCCTGTACGCCGCCGAAGATCGTTCTTAGCACTCTTCGTTCGAAAACTCCGAGCACTCGCAGGTCCTCCTCGAGCATTGTCCATGTTTCATGCCCGTAGAGAACAACCGGTCTAATAAGCGTCTTGTACAGGGTGCACTTTGTACGGGGACTTAGTCTGCTCGACCGCAATTGCTTGTGGAGCCCATAGTAAACACGACTTCCGCTGATAATACGCCTCCGAATCTCACGGCTGGTATCATTGTCCGCCGTTACCAGTGAGCCAAGGTAGACAAATTCATCGACTACCTCAAACTCATCGCCGTCGATCAATATACTACTGCCCAAGCGGTGTCGTTCGGCCTCGGTTCCGCTGGCCAGCATGTACTTTGTTTTAGACGTATTTACCTTTAACCCAATCTTTTCTGCTTCGCGCTTTAGTCTGGTGTACTTTTCAGCCACCGCCACAGATGTTCTGCCGATAATATCCATGTCATCGGCAAAGCAGACGAATTGACTAGATTTGTTGAATATCGTGCCCCGCGTGTTGATATCCGCTCGGTTCATAACACCTTGTAGCGCTATGTTGAACAGCAGGCATGAAAGACCATCACCTTGACGAAGCCCTCTGTGTGATTCGAATGAACTTGACAATCCACCCGAAATCCGAACACAGCACTGCGTACCATCCATCGTAGATTTAATCAGTTTGATGAGCTTCCTGGGGAAGCTGTTCTCGTCCATGATTTTCCATAGCTCTTTCCGGTCGATGGTATCATATGCGGCTTTGAAGTCAACGAATAAATGATGCGTGGGAACTCTGTATTCACGGCCCTTTTGGAGGATTTGCCGCAGTGTAAATATTTGATCCGTTGTAGACCGACCTTCGACGAAGCCGGCTTGATAAGTTCCCACAAATCTATTCGCAATTGGTGATAGACGGCGGAAAATGATTTGGGACAGCACTTTATAAGCGGCATTGAGAACGGTGATCGCTCGATAGTTCTCACAGTCCAACTTGTCGCCCTTTTTGTAGATCGGGCAGATAACCCCAACTTTCCACTCCTCCGGTAGCTGTTCCGTATCCCAAATTCTAACAATTAGTCGGTGTAGACAAACGGCCAGCTTTTCTGGTCCCATTTTAATAAGCTCCGCTCCGATGCCATCTTTTCCAGCTGACTTGTTGTTCTTTAGCTGCATGATGGCCTCCTTAACTTCGCCTATCGTTGGGGCTGGCACCTCTTCCCCGTTTGTTGCACCGTCGAAATCGCTTTCCCAGCCGCCATGGCTCTCCGCCTGGGCGCCATTCAGGTGTTCGTCGAAGTGCTGCTTCCACCTATCGGTCACCTCACGATCGTCCGTCAGAATACTGCCAGTCTTATCCCGACACATTTCGGCTCGCGGCACAAAGCCTTTGCGGGATCCGTTCAGTTTCTGGTAGAACTTCCGCGTTTCCTGAGAACGATGCAGCCGCTCCAACTCCGCATATTCCTGCTCTTCCAGGTTGCGCTTTTTCTCCCGAAAGATTTGGTTTCGCTGCATCTTCTTCTGTTTGTGTCTTTCCACGTTCTGACGTGTGGCACTGCGCATCTTGGCCGCCCGCGCAGCGTTCTCCTCATCCATCACCCTCCTACATTCATCGTCAAACCAATCGTTCCGCTGATTCCGGGCCACATGCCCGATGGAGCTCTCCGCTACACTGCTGATGGCTGTTTTGATAGTGTTCCAACAGTCCTCGAGAGGGGCTTCGTCCAGCTCGTCCTCTTCCGGCAGTGCAGCTTCGAGTGAATGCGCGTAGTTTGCGGCGACGTCTGGCTGCTTCAGCCGCGCGAGATCTAACCGAGGCTGGCGTCGGTACCGAATGTTGTTCACAACGGAGAGTCTTGGGCGCATCTTAACCATCACTAGGTAGTGGTCCGAGTCAACGTTAGCGCTTCGATAGGATCTGACGTCGATAATGTCTGAGAAGTGCCGACTGTCGATCAAAACGTGGTCGATCTGTGATTCTGTCTGATTTGGTGACCTCCAGGTGTACTTATGGTGGATTCTGTGCTGGAAAAAGGTACTACGTACGGCCATATTCTTGGAGGCGGCAAAGTCGATAAGTCTTAGGCCCATTTCATTGGTTCGCTGGTGTGCACTGAACCTTTCAATCACCGGTTTGTATTCCTCCTCCTGGCCGACCTGAGCATTGAAATCCCCGATGACGATCTTGATATCATGTTTTGGGCAGCGGTCGTATTCACTCTCCAACTGCGCGTAGAATTCATCCTTGTCGTCATCGGTACTTCTGAGGTGAGGGCTGTGCACGTTGATGATGCTTATGTTGAAGAATCGGCCCTTGATTCTCAACCTGCACATTCGAGGATTGATTGGCCACCACCCAATCACCCGTTTCCGCATCTCGCCCATCACTATGAAAGCTGTATCCAGCTCGTGTGTGTTGCCGCAGCTCTGGTAGATGGTATGTCCATCTCTGAACGTACGTACCGTTGAGCTCTTCCAGCACACCTCCTGCAGCGCTACGACGTCGAACTTGCGGCTCTTCAATACGTCGGAGAGCACTCGAGTGCTCCCTTGGAAGTTGAGAGACCGGCAGTTCCACGTCCCGAGTTTCCAATCCATAGTCCTTTTTCGTCGCGTGGGTCTATTCCGATTGTTCCAGTAAGAATATATTTGTTCTTCGTTCCATGCTTTAGTATTTTTCGTGGTGACGGCTTGCAAAGCCTGCTACACCAACCCCCTGTTTCGCCGGAGGGCCAACGAAGCTCGAAAGAGCCCTCCTTTCCTGTCAGCATACGACCTTGGCTTCCACCGGGGTTGGTTACCCGATCTCCACCAAAGTTGCTCGTATCCCGGCTGGTACCACGAGGCGGTAGGAATAGGAGTTGTTGAATAAGAGGCTATGAACCACTGTAGGGTCTATTTTATGCCTACACGTGCACAAGGCACCGACGGTACGCATTATTCAGCCGTTTACCAGCCAATCAGGATAGGTACTGGCTTTCAATTAGATGCGAGACAATGCACGCGGGTTAACAGCTAGTGTTCGGCAATAATGCTTACAGAAAGCTTAGGTATATGATTGCAACAAAGATAAACTTGAGGAATGATGAAACAACGAAGCATACGATTATAACGTATAGAAACGGAAGTTTTTTGCTATTAACCAAATGTAACACGGACATAATTTATACATATATTGTAAATAATGGATATAATAGATAACTTATAATTAGTAGGTTGGTGGACGGCTGGATAATGCGTAACATAGAACCCATAGGTGTCCCTTAGCCTCTTATCCAGCAATTTCTATCTGCACCTCATCGTGATACCAGCAGGAATAAGAACCACCTTAGTGGAGATTGGGTAACCAAACTCGGTGGACAACGTCCACCACAAAGAGGAAAGGCTCGTAACTCATTTGGACGCTGAGTGTACCAACGAGAAATAGCATTGTCAGCTTTGGGGCGTCTGTTTCCATGTTAGGGGTGGTTCTTGATGATTTAAAGATTTCTCAACCAAGTGCGCGGCAGCACTCCAGCTTAGGAGCGGCTCATAATAGCGTCTGATTCGGAGCAAGCGGCTGAATTAAGAAATGCATTGTCTCAGTACTACACCTAAGATGGCAGCCCCATCACGAGACTCGGTAGCGTGGCCCTAGTAAGGCAACCTGCCCAAATCTAAAAATACTCTGAAAAATTAAGAATATTCAACTCGGAATTACGGAACGGTATCTGGAACTAGCCTCCCAGTTGGCTCCGAGGTATGATGCTGGCCTAATATGGCAGTCGTCGTAAGTTCGAATCTCGGCCGGGAAAGGCTGTTAGAGGCAATAGGATTGTAGCAACTGGCCCTGCAATTGTCCTTTACTCTAATAGCTATTCGCAGTCAGCTGTCTGTTGTATATAAAATAGAAGGTCAAATTTCGATAACGTAATATAGCACCTAGGGTTTACTTTGCTTTCATCTGGAACTACAGATCGCTGCATTTCGTGGTGGCGACTGCGTGCTGCTGGAACATCTAGAGTCCTTAAGGTTCGGCATCGTGGTACTGCAGGAAATCTGTCGCAAAGGCGAGAAGATGTGGAGTAGCAGTAAGGTTCAATTTTATCAGAACGGTGGAGCGACCAACGAGCTGGGAATTGGCTTTGTAGTGATGGGCAGCATGCAGGCTTGCGTGATGGACTTGAAGGTAATCAACCAGAGGATGTGTATGTTGAGGATAAAAGACCGTTTCTCCAATTAGCCATCGTAAACGTGCGTTGTCGATACGAAGTCAGGCTCGACGATGAGAAGAAAGCGTTCTATGCAGACAAACGGTTCGCCACAGGACGGACGTCAAGATCGTCATTGGGAATATGAACACAAAACCATCTGGAGATCACCTGACCAATGAACATTACTGTACCAAAGCGACCATATTCTTACTAATGACCGATTTTTCGAACATGTCAACATACGTTTCCTACGAAGTGCGAATATAGACTCGCGACAAAGCCGCTCTTCTCGGTTAAAAATTCGGTCCGTGTGGAGGACTACGCGCGCGTACTGGATACCTCTGCGGAGCTCGGTGTTTCGACCCTCGAAAACAGATGGAGCAGTGTACTCTCGATCGTTAAGGAGGCTTTGATGGGAAATGCCAACAAGCGATGATAGAGGAAAGAAGAGCTTGGAAAAACTATCTAAAAATGGTAATTGCGAGTAGGGACAATTTGACCAAGTATCGCCGATCGCGGAATAAGTTGACCATGGCGGAAAAGAGTTGACGCGGAAAAAGTGCCAGAACGAGGACAGAGATCGTGAAGAGCTAGGACAACTATTCCGGGTTAATGAGATGTGAAAATTCTATGAGAAGGGTGACAAATCCGGTAAAGAATACAAACCTGGTCACAAACAAGCGTGAAGAAAGCAAAGCAAAGTCATGGGCTCAACGACGCATTCAAGCTGGACGTCGAACCTACTTTTCCCTCCGCAAGACGCTTCGATCAAGGAAGCGCTCTACGGACTTTGTAACGGAGATATGGAGATTGTAAGTTTGCTTTCGGAAGATATATGGTACGGGAGGGTATTCCCAGCACGCTACTAATTTCGGCATACATTACCTGTTTTGGCTACACTTTCCCAAATAAAAACTTTGCCGCTATATAACAATACTGAAAGGAATGTAGCACTCATAGGCTTTAATGTGTTATTACTATTTTCATAAAAATGTAAGTAATTTGCTAAATTTTATTCAATAAACATCAAAACCACTGTTTTTCCACTAGCACGTAACCAGGTTGAAAAAACCAGCAGCAATCGCTTACGCGTATCCGCTCTTGGTGATAGTTTGGAAAACACACAATTATGATCACGTTTACTTATTCTAGAAACTGAACAGCTGTGAATATGCTATAACAGAACAATTCTACTTCTTTTTATCACGGAAGAACACAAAAATTCCCCTCTGATATGAAAATATAAATCAATTTTCATTCACCAGCCATTAGCAGCATTTTGTTTTTAATTCCAGCATATGGTGCGATATTTACACTACTACCAATATGTGAGGCCTGAAACGCCTGAAACGCTTCTATCGTGTTGGCATAGCTTGTATTTGAGTGACTTCTGGCGCTAATGTATATGAACGATTCAATGATACACTAGCGCCAGCAGCAAGCTGTTGTCACTGCAAAACTAATTATCTTCAATAATACATTCCGGGGTCATGTAGGCAATACCGAAACGTTACCCATCGGTCTCTTTTGATCTGTTTTTGCAAAGCATCTAATCTCTGTGCAGGCTACTTCGACCGGTCGGATTTAAAAAACACAGACACCACTATAGAAAATGGGCTCAATTTAGTCGCAGCGACTTCATCATTTCTCGCTACTATAGCTCAAATTCAGTAGCGTTTCATTAAAACCAAAATACACGCCGATATTAAGTAAATAATATTCTATTAACTGCTATAAAAATCTTGACTCGAATAAATATAGTTTCAACGTAATTCCTGAATATTGTTCAGGCTACCGCTTAATGGGCTGGAAATATCCTCCCGTACCCTACGTGCACTTGCCATATTTCAACGAAAGGCATAGCGGACTGTTATTGACGAAATAGAAACGGAATGCAGAGAGTGGCGGAAATTGGGAGACTACGGTGCGGTGGGTCGGGTCGGCCGCGCCCCAAGAATGCAGGATAACTGTGCAGTGAAATCCCTTCTCTTCAAGAATTCTACCGGCATCAAGAATAGAGGGACCCAACGTGTTAGATGCTTCGACCTGGTTGAAGCCGATTCGCGTGTGTCGAGACGCGTAACGAATTGTTGAGAAGTAGCCCAGGACCATGGTACAGTCGAGAGGAATTCTTGATACGGCAAGAGCCACCGCGGCTCTATTCTATTAGAAGAAAAAGAAAAAGGAGAAGAAGAAGAAGAAGAAGAAGAAGAAGAAGAAGAAGAAGAAGGAGGAGGAGGAGAAGAGATATAAATTTCATATTCCTATCTTTTCGTTGGTGACTGAGTTATTCAGTAGTTTTCGCAAACATTATTTTGATACTATGATTTTGATTTTTTTGAACAAATAGTTGCGATTAATTGTTGAAGTAACTTTGAATGATTAGTCCCGACTAGATTGAGTGTCCATTAGTTACTTTAGTTAGTTTAGAATGAACAGCAATGTCCGTATAAGTTAAAAGGTCTTTTTGAAAATAGAATGCGTTGCTTCTCCTACGTAAATTTTTCCATTAGGTGTGTGCCATTTCATCATACAAATACAGCCCCCCTATTCAAAGTCAATTCGTACAAAACCGTTTAGTGGTTTCAGTGGAGAAATTCGACAGGTGCAATATCCCATCTCAACAACCGAGCAACGTAAACGTTCTGCTCACCTTGAGCAAACACACACAGACGATTGGACTGCCCGCAAACCGGTTTTGGTTCTCTAAGTATTCTATCGGCTTTCCCTAATCCTTGATTGGAAGTCGTAGAAAAACTGAATTTGCGAATATTTTCCAACTATTCGGTTTACAATTTATACTCACCCGGTTGCCGGTTCCTTTCAGAGCGAAATTGGTCCGTCGGATTACCGAAAAACCGAAACACTACTGGACACGTGCAGGTAGGTACATGGAACGGTGCGGACGACGACGCATCGACGGCGGTCGGTGGTTTGAATTGGCATCCTTGTTGGTTTCTCGTGCGGGCCGGCGGGCCTGGCACTGCCGCGCTGACCGAACTACGTCGTCGTCGTACAGGCGATCTTTTCGTCAGAAGCAATGTAAATTGGAAAGAATAAAATGTGATAACTTGGTCGGTTTTATATTGTATCATAATGTTGGGATTTCAGTTTATTTGTGTTTATGTTTATGAAAATGGCTTTGAATATATCTCTCATAACCTCCGATCAGTTGGGTGTACTCTGTTGCTTGGAATGTTTGCCTAGAGATTGGTTCGGTTGGGCCGAAATGATTGCCATTTGCATTAGAAGAAAGATAGGAAGATGGAAATTTCAATGATCTGTGATATTAAATAATAGAGGGTTGCCATTATTTACTTTGCACCGAAAATAAAGTTGAAAAATACTGCAAATAAAAAGTTGTTTTTATTTCACAATTTATCAGAAACTCAAACCACAACTGATTTTGTATGCAATAAAAGTTGAGAAACTTATGGATTGATTATCTATACACCGTTTTCAACGGACAATTCAGAAACAGATGGAGTTTGCATCTAAAAAACTCCGACTATAGTAACCGTTAGGGCCTAAAAAGTTGTTAACCTATCGTATGCGTATAGTATAGCTTGACCCCCAATAAAGACATATGTTTTGATTCACAAAACTAAACCGAGTAAATTAATCCAACCGCATGGTTTCCACCGAATGAAACCAAATTGAAAAATAACAGCAAAGATCGGACCCAATCCTTCAGCGGCCACACAATACAAAGACACCGTAATAAGCCATCCCCTCTAACATCCGATTCGATTTCAATAAAGATATCCCCATCACCGAAAAGTTCTTTTCCGGTTGGGAAAAGAGCACGCGGCAGGCGGGGTTTGGGGCGGTAAAATATCATAGCCGCTTTTCCAATTTCTCTCCAGGGAGAGCTTTCAGTAATGACTGTTTGAAAAATTTATTCACGGAAACCCTTTTCTAAATGATTCTCTTTATCTGTTTACACGTGCCCGAATTGGAAACGGAAATCGACAACCGACCCCGGTCGAAAACCCAGCCCAAGATTCATGTAACGGGCACCGGCCCGGGATGTCGGTGATCCCGCCGGCAGCAGGTGAACAGCACACATACACATACCGCCGGACGCACGCGGTGCCATCAAAAGTCGGTAATCTGTGAAAATAAATCTTTTATTTCCTTTCGCCCTGTCCATTTGTCGGGACGGATCGTGCGGACATCCGAGGCAAAGGTCTTACCTGTCGTTCACCCGCCCATCCGTTCGTTTGGGCCCAGGAAATCAGAATACGAAATCAATTTCGGTCCTAACTCAATATTTACATTTTGAAAGTCATAACTCGTCGGTTGTACCTTTCCTCCGTTCCTCTGCGTCATCCACCCGTCAAAAGGAAGCTGCCGCCGCCACACCGCAAATGGGTAAAATGTGAATCGGATTGTCTTTGGTTCTGTACCTTTTTTCCTACAATTCTCCGAATGGACACAATCGGTCGAAGCAAGGGATATTGCGGTCCCACCGTTGTTGGTTATTCCATCCTGGAATCGGTTGGCTGGAGTTACGATCCGGTTCTCCGGTGGTGGTTAGGTGCACCGACAGCCTAATGGTTAAGCTTTTCTTTTGCATATTTGAACGGAAATTTGGCTATAAACGGATGGCATTTTCTTTTTCTTTGGTCCTGCAAAATTGCACACCGAAGGGATTGGTTTTATTTGTTCGGATAAAATATAATTATAGGTATTTCTCCCGGTGTCGATATAATATTTATATTCTTGAATGTTTCTTTTCAAGAAAGGACGATAATTTAGGACAGATTTATATTTTCCTTTGTTGATTATTAAATCTGTTCCAAGAATTGCTTCTCAATTTAACATGAAGAACTGAGAGTGTCAAATGATAATAAACACAAGCTACTGCTTCCTAGCATGAGATGTGAAGTGTTTACAAGTATGTATCAACATCTTTTCTCACAGGGAGTCCTTACTTCTTAATACGCCAATCACATCGAACAACCGTGACAACGAGGTATTCAGAGGGTGAGAAAGAAAAAACAACTGTTTGTATGCTCCACATAATCAAAACCGTGCCGTATCATTATGCAAATTTTTTAATGGTCAATTTACATAAGAATTAGTTGCACATATTTGCGCTTTTCACTAGTATGTATCCGGCCGGGGGTTTGCGGTGACACTGAAGAATGTACTGGGACGTTTCTCGCCCTCTTGATTCAACAGCACAGCAGCCAAGTGTGGACCGAGTATGTGATTTCGGGCGGTTTCTCCGTTGGATCATTCCTGGTTACCCACAAGTGGCTAAACAAGCAATACCATCCATACACGTAGCGGCGGACCGACCCTTCAGCCTTCGCCTTCCTTCGGTGTGGTGTGAATGTCGCGCGGCGCTGCCTGGTGTTATGCAGATTTCAAAGTTACAGCCTTTAGAAGCGAATTCAAAAGAACAAAGGCAGGCCCGAGCCGTACGAACCTACATATAAACGCGACAGGAATTTACAATACCGACCGACCGACCAGCAGACGACGAATGGACGGCGGGATGGTGCTGGCCCGGCACTATGTAAGGCCTGTTTGTTTCTCAATGAAACGTGGTTTGGCAAAACGACAACAGGCGCGCTACGTCCTGCCTGGCTGCCTGTTGGTGGCCATCGGAGCCGAGGCCGAACCGAAAGCATAAGGTGGAGAAAATATATGTTGCGATGTTGCAAGTTGGCGCGCTGTACGTGACGCTTTAAAAAATATGCCCTCGGCCGTAGGAAATTGTGGAGCCACTTTTCGCCGTAGTCCAGCACACAAAAGAGGACCGGAGAAAAGCCACACTGCAACCCGCCAGTCAGTGGACGTGACAGTATTGAAATTTTCTCATCCAGGCAGATAAGTTTGTCCTTTGGTGAATCACGTGAACTCTAAGCGAGATCTAATGTAATTGAAGGGACGGCTAGCGTTAGAGTGATTTTCATACTGGAAATTCAAATATAGGAAAGGTTTTTTTTTTGCCAGCTAGCCGAAGTGATAAGGGAAACATGAAACAGTGCTAGTGTTCAGTCAGGAATAAAAGACGAAAATTCTAAGAAGGATGAACATTCCTTGATTTTTTGTTCGAACAGATAATTTTGAAACAGTACACGAAAGGAAGTAACAATCTTGCCTTTCAGATTCTATTTTAATACGAAAACCTTTTTCGCTTGTGCACTTTTCGGAAAAATCCAAGAATAAACAAATGAAATATTCGAGCTAGTAAAGCTAGTAAATACCAACCAGTTTGATCCTTTTTTATGTATCGCTCGTACTCTGTTTTGTGAAAATTGTTTTAAAATATGATTTTTTAAATTTTTGTATTGCCAAAACAATAATAATA
Source organism: Sabethes cyaneus (assembly GCF_943734655.1). Lineage (NCBI taxonomy): Eukaryota > Metazoa > Arthropoda > Insecta > Diptera > Culicidae > Sabethes > Sabethes cyaneus. The sequence continues at coordinate 202,918,635 of NC_071355.1, forward strand.
GTTGTTTTATCGTGATTTCGTGATTTGACGACTGAAGAAACCTCCATTTTTCAAATTTTTCTAAGAAAATTAAGATTTTTATGCAAAATTGTGAAATGAAAAATGTTTAGTTTCTGAGATGCAATTTTAAAAAGAATCCAAATTGCGATAATACAGTGGAGATAAATTGCGTTTTGTTTTTATCCCTAGGGAAAATGATATTTCTGATAAGGTAACGCATATGTATAATTTCTTTAAAATCAAAAACGGACTCAACTGAAGGATAGTAATTGAGGTCAGTAGACCTAGGAAAACGAATAAACTTAGACAGAGGTGATTTCTGCGCTTCCGACGGAGGATTGCCGTCTACGCTCGCGTCTTGCGGTCCTCTCGATTGGTTGTAGGTTGGCAGGTTGGCAGGGCAGGGCAGGTAGTTTTTGAGTTAATTTGTGTTTTTTTTTTGTATAAGAGTCTCCCCACTTTTAGGGGGAGAGAGTTCTAAAACCATCATAGAAAAAAACCTGCCTTCACATATTCTCACATGCCAAATTTAGCTCTACTTGGTTGATTAGTTCTCGAGTTATGCAAAAATTTGTGTTTCAGACAGACAGACAGACAGACAGACAGACAGACAGACAGACAGACAGACAGACAGACAGACAGACAGACAGACAGACAGACAGACAGACAGACAGACAGACAGACAGACAGACAGACAGACAGACAGACAGACAGACAGACAGACAGACAGACAGACAGACAGACAGACAGACAGACAGACAGACAGACAGACAGACAGACAGACAGACAGACAGACAGACAGAC